>NW_011494943.1:10111496-10115722 GCF_000754665.1 Bison bison bison | reverse complement strand
TCCCCCATCCCAGCTGCCTGCGCCTCAGTGTGCCCTGGAGGCATGGGTGCCCATCCCTGGGAGCCTGAGCAGCACCCAGATGCCAGCAGCCAGGGATGCTAGAGAAGAGGACCCTGCGTGCCCTGGGCCAGGCCTGCCCAGGCTCCCTAGCCACCTAAACTCAGTCATCACAGAAGCGGTGTCCATGCCCATGGCTGGTCCCCTGCCCTGGAACCCCGCTCCCCTGCCCAGCCCTGGGGCCCTCTGTTCACTTCCATCCTCATCTCCCACCAGGAAACAGTGGGCTCCAAGCCTCAGTACCGGGGTTGCTGGCAGGGAGGGGGTCCTGCTCTCTCTCCTTCTGGCTGTCATGGGACTCCGGTTGGGGGGTATTTGGAGCAAATGAGTATGAGAGCTACAGGCTGGGGCCAGCTCCCCAGGGACCGGCCTGGGAAATGTGAAGTGTGGGGACAGTAATAGCCACGTGTATGATGCCCCACGAGCCAGGCGGGCCAAAGCTGTTAACATCTGTTTGCTCACCCACTCACCCCAGCCCGTCGTCATCCCATTTCACAGTAGAGGAGAGCCAAGGCACGAGGACCCTGCCAGGGGCGGTCCAGTAAGTGGCTCTGTTGGTTTGCCACGGAAAGGCAGCCTAAACGACACAAGTGTACCGTCTCACCGTCTGGAGGCTGGGTGTTGGAGAGCAGGGTATGGGCACGGTGGTTCCTCCTGAAGCCTCTCTCCTGGGCGTGTAGACGCCACCTCCTCCCTGTGTCGTCACACGCTCACCCCTCCACGAGTGTGTGTTTCCTCAGCTCTTCTCGTAAGGACACCAGCTGTGCTGGATTAGGGCCCACGCCTATGACCTCACGCATGCGTGCCAAGTCACTCAGTCGTGTCCAACTCTGCGACCCCTTGGACTGTAGCCTGCCAGGCTCCTCTGTCCATGGGGATTCTCCAGGCAAGAATATTGGAGTGGGTTGCCGTGCCCTCTTCCAGGGGATCTTCCTGACCCGGGAATCGAACCTGTGTCTCCTACGTCTCCTGTGCTGGCTGGCAGGTTCTTTATTACCAGCACCACCTGGGGAGCCCGTATTCTCATGTAACCTTAATTACCTCTTTAAAGACTCCACCAAGTGCAGCCACCGTCTGTGCTGTGTGTGGCAGAGGCGGCTGCCGCCCCACCTGAGCTGAGAGTCAGCCCCTCGCCCTGCCTCCCCAGTTGTGTGATTATCATAAACAATAAACATTAAAGCCGTCTGGAGCGGGACAAGCAGGGGTGGGGGGTGCCCCTGGTTGCCGTGGCTGCGTGCGGTGGTAGAGCTGGGCAGTCTGGACCTGTGACAGTCACTTGGGGGTGACTGCTCCCACCCCTACCTCTTGCCACATAATGCCCGCCCCTGAGAGCTGGCTATTCTAGGGCTGGGGAGGGGCCGTGCTCAGGACCCAGAATGTCCACAGTCTTGAGGACTCACCCACCGGGTTCTCACAGTCCACCAGGCCGAGTCCCCTGGGGACATTATTAACTGCTGCTGCTGCGTCACTTCAGTCATGTCCGATTCTGTGCGACCCCATAGACGGCAGCCCACCAGGCTCCCTCGTCCCTGGGATTCTCCAGGCAAGAACACTGGAGTGGGTTGCCATTTCCTTCTCCAATGCATGAAAGTGAAAAGTGAAAGTGAAGTTGCTCAGTCATGTCCGACTCCTAGCGACCCCATGGACTGCAGCCCACCAGGCCCTCCGTCCATGGGATTTTGCAGGCAAGAGTACTGGAGTGGGTTGCCATTGCCTTCTCCACATTATTAACTGGCCCCCGCCAGTTCTCACTCTCTGAGTTTGATTCATCGACCCAGGCGGAGCCAGGCTTCTGTGTTCTTAGCACGTCCCGTCAGGGGCTCCTGATGCAAGTGTCCTCAGGCCGCACAGGGAAGAAACATCTCTATCGGTGTTTGTGGAACTGGCAGGGGGCGTTTGATGGCCTCTTGGAGCCTGGAAATGGGAAAGGGCAAGCCTGGTGACAGAGAGAGGGACAGTGGTCAGCTGAGGGCCAGCAGAAAAGGCTCTCTGCCAGGAGGTCAGTCGACTTTCAAGCTGCACGGGCCAACTGCAGACTGGACAGCACCCAGATGCTGATGGGCCCCAGCCCTGGCCAGCCCAGGGTCAGAAGCAGAGAGAGAGGGGACAGCCAGCCAGGGCGGGTGTGGGGCAGGACACCGAGAGAGCTGGAACAAACAGGACACGGAGGGAGAGAGAGCAGGGCAGCGAGGCCCCCCCAGGTGCGGGGGCTCGCAGAGGCTCATGTCCTTCGGCCCCCTCTCCATCCCACGGCCCAGCCTGGTGCTGGGGGAGGGGCCCTTGCTGGGGAGGCTGCAGGCCAGACAGTGTGGCTCTGTGGTTCACCAAGGATAAAAGTCATTCTCACCCAGTGACCACAGTGGAGGCAGCCGCCGCCAGCCAAGGGCACAGAGTCCCCGCGTTCTCTCAGACTCCGCAGCAGGGCCAGCCGCCTCCCATCCTCAGGACCTGGAGGCTTCCAGCAAGCCAGTGCATCCTAGTCCTGCTATCTCGCTCCGGATCAGCAAACCTGCTCCACAAAGGGCCAGGGCTGTACATAGATTGAGCCTTGTGAGCCATATGGACTGTCTCAGCTCCTCAGCTCTGTTGCCGCAGCAGGAAAGCAGACATCAGCTGTGCAAGTGAATTGTAGGGCTGGGTTCCAATAAAACTTTATTTACATAAGCAAGCAGGGGGCCAGATTTGCTCCGCAGGCTCTTGTTTGTCAATCCCTGGTCCAACGGACCCTAGCACCACAGGTCTGCACAACTCTAGAAGTGGAGAAGGGGGCCAGGGAAGCCCATCACCCCAACTTGGCAAGGCTTGGGGCTGCCAGGCTTCTGGGGTCTCTGTCCCTTGGGATAAGGCAGGGGCTCTTCTTCTGGTATAGGGTGTGGGGAGATTGGCCCAGGGAAGCTGGGGTTGGCATTCTAGGTGGATGAAGAATGGGGGCTTGAGGTGGCCACAGCGGGACCTCAGATTTGAACCCTGGCCCAGAAGACAGACATCTGGGCATCCAGAGGCCAGAAAACATGTTCTCCTCTCACTGGGTGATATCTGCTACCTGGAGCTCGTCTGAGGTCCCAGGAGATTCTCAGAGCCAGAAAGCAAGTCCTGCGCACCCTGTCTCCAGAGACACTGCACACACAGCTGCCGAGCAGGCCAGGCCCAGAACATCAGCCCAGTCCGACCCAGGGCCAGAGGACAAGGCCGGACTCTGATGTCCCGCCCCAGTGGGGGAGGGCCCCTGAGTGATACAAACCCAGCGGGGCTGCATTTGAGACCTCTTTGGCAGGACTGACTTGAGCCGCCCCAGAGGTGCCAGCTAACCTGTGCCCGGAGGCAGCTGGTGCTTAATCGGGCACCAGGGCCTTGGCCTGAAACCAGAGCTCCCTGTGGTCAGCGGTCAGCAGAGGGGAGAGGAGAGTGGGGAGCCCTCCAGATAGGAGATGTCTGGGGATGGGGGAATCTTTGCCCGGGGAGGTGGAGGGTGGGGTGTCCTTCTTGGCTCTGGAGCCCTCAGGGGCTCTCGCAGTCCACAGGCCATCCCTCGACACCCCCATCTGGTGCCTCCTCCCCACCCCCATTCTCTTCCTCCCCCTGTTCAAGGGTTTGGGTGTCCTTGTCTCTGTGCTCCTGAAAGACGAGGGTCTGAGGGTGTCCTCCCATCCATTCCATCTCCACCCAGAGAGTTTTCCTGGCCCCCTATGCCCCGGCCTCCTGGTCTCACTGCCTCTGTCGGACAACATTATCATTTCATAATACTCTGAAATATACATGAAGTTGGCTGAATGCAGACAAAATTGCACCATTTACTGCATGAATATTTCATGCTGGCTTTGCTCCGAGGTGTCCGTCTGATGGAGCTGGGAGCCTGCTGCCCTGAACCTCCCTGCCCGTTCGCCTGCTTCCCGGGAGTGAGCAGTGCCGGCTCCCCTGTGGAGTTGGGGTTGCCCAAGGAGGAGGGGGAAGACTGTTGCTGAGGGGTTCGGGGGTTGTTGGGGAAACCGTCGGTGTTTGTGGGCATAGGGTGCGTCCTGAACTGCTCTGTGGTAGCCATGCCTCCACTTTGTGGGCTGAGTACTCAGAACAAGACCTCCACAAGGTAGAGAACCCTGGGGAGGGGGCAGGGACCACCGGGCACCCACTGGCTGCTCTGCCCTAATGCTCTGGCGTGGGCAGCTCCTGTC
>NW_011494943.1:10108283-10111396 GCF_000754665.1 Bison bison bison | reverse complement strand
CCTGGGGGTGCAGTGGGCAGAGCCCTGAGTGCCTGGCAGAGAGGCTGCCGTTGCTTGTCTGCCCCCTGCCACCTCCCTGACCTGGCCCTCTGTGAGCCAGGCATAGCAACCTCACTGTCCACTAACTCCAAGGCGAGGGGCCGCAGAGGGCTGGGAAACAGGCCACCCTAGGCCAGGGAAACAGGCCACCCTAGGCCAGGGAGGACAGGAAGGGGATCCTGTGCGTGTGTGTGCACGCACCTGCACACACGTAATTACGGTACCAGGTGCCGCCGCTGCTTGCTCCAAGGAGATGTGGGAGAGGCCCTGCCACTTGCTGGCTGAGCAGTCCGAAGCCCCCAGTTCTCTGCACCCCTTCTCACAGCCTCCCTCTACCTCATCAGGCGAGGGCCGGCCGAGAGGACAGGTGTCAAGGATTCCCATCTCATCGTCCCCAAAGCCCTGGTACTGCAACACCTTTCCCTTCAGCCCTGCCCTAGTCCGCCTCCTCGCTTAGGTCCTGAGTCCTTCACCGCAAGTGCCGGACTTCCTCCGCCCACTGTCCCCTCCACCCATCTGGTCACTGATTCATTCATTTATTGAGCACCTTCTGGGCGCCAGGCATCATGACGGCACTGAGTACACAGCTGAGAACAAGGGATGTGTGGTCCCAGTCCCCACGGACTTGCAGTCTCCTAGAGCGCAGAGACAACAGACACAAAACGAAACAAATATTTATACTTTGGCCTCAGTGCTGTGAAAACAGGGTCCTGAGGTGGAGACTAACGATGGGATGACTTCAGACAGGGTGGTCGTGGAAGACACCTCTAAGGGGGTGAATTTTTCTTCAAACTTTATTTATGTATTTTCGGCTGTGCCGGGTCTTCGTTGCTGTGTGCTGGCTTCTCCGGTTGCCGTGAGCAGGGGCTGCTCTCCAGCTGCAGTGCGCAGGCTTGTCACCGTGGTGGCTTCTCTTGTTGCGGGGCATGGACTCAGTAGTTGTGGTACACGGGCTAAGTTGCCCCACGGCATGTGGAATGCTCCCGGGGCAGGGCTCGAACCCATGTCCCCTGCATTGGCAGGCGGATTTTTAGCCACTGGACCACCAGAGAAGTCTTGAGGGGGTGACTTTTAAGCTGAAGGACTGGCAGAGGCTGGTGTGGAGAGACTGAGGGGAACAGCTTCGTAGGCACAGGGCACAGCACATATGGAGTTCCTGAGGAAGAGGGACGTCGGCGTGTCCAAAGAACTGAAAACGTTCCCCAGCGGCTTGAGTCAGGTGCACAGGAAAGGGTTGGGAAGGGTGGCAGGGTGGCAACCAGCAGGGCCCTGTGAGTTGCGGGCGAGAAGATCAATTTTCTTCGACGAGGAACGTGAAGTCACCGAGAGGTTTCGGGTGGTGGAGAGACACAGTTCAGTGCATGCCTTGTTTTATCTCCTTTCTGGCTGCTGTGGGAGCTGGAATCAGGCCAGTTGGAGTCTGCAGAGGTTGTTGAAGAGTCAAGTCGACCGTGCCGCACGGAGGTGACTGGGCCTTCAGGACTGGGCACAGCCTGAGGAGCCCTTGCCGAGGGGCAGGAGTGTGGTGGAAGAAGGTAAAGGTGCCCCAGCAGGAGCTGAAAGTCTACATCCACAGCCCCAAGTAGGCAAGGTTGTATAGGCCCATCGCCAAAGACAGGACAAAGAGGTGGGAAAACCACGTGCTGGGTTAAGGTTCTGGGGTCGTAGAGGATTCTTCTTTTATTTTCTTTTCCTGTGTCTATAACATTTGTGCACCAAGTGGAAACTGGAAGGAAGCAGAAGGGAAAGAGCGCTGGAAGGGAGATTTGGGTACCCGGCCTTCTTGCTGGTAACTGCTGTGTGTCCTTGAATAAGCCCCTCCACCTCTCTGGGCTGAGAAGCGCTGGTCCACAGTGATTCCCAGGAGCCTGCCAGCTTGAGCCGCCTCTGTCATTCTGGAGCCCCCAACCCCTTTCAGGGAGCTTAGCTGGGCTCACAGGCCCTGCCACCCCGCCAGCTCTGAAAACGGGCTTCTCGTGGAGAAAGACGATTTCCCAGCTGAGGGGATTTGGAAGTTCTTTCAATTCAGCATGAAGTTCCTTCAACACATTCGAGAAGGGCCTGTCCCCTTCACCTCCCTGACCACACCCTCAGCGTGTCTCGGCCACACAAGTGCGGGGAAAGGGGATGACAGTGGGTGACTGCTGCTTCTGGCCCTTCTCTCACCCGCTGAGCCCAGCACCCCAGCCAGCCTGCGCCAGGATCCAGGGCGGTCCATGGTTCTGTGCATGGAGGGGACTCCAGGGCAGGGCAGGGCACAGTCAGGGGAGCAGGGTGAGGCAGGAAGCGTGAGCTGCTCCCAGACTTGGAGTGAGGGGTGGGGAACAGGAGGAGCGAGGCTGGGGGCCGATGCTTCTCCCTGCGTTTCTGGGAGGGAGCAGGGGCGTGCTGGACAGCAGGCCCACCCAACCCCAGGCCCCCTCACTGGAGGAGGGCCTGCAACACCCCTGAGCGCGCCGGGGGTGCAAACACGGGGCGGTAAACGCACCGAAGAGCTAACGGGAGAATGTGGCAAAGTCCAGAAACGGGACCTGTTCTCTTGCACAGAGGCGGTGGGCAGGAGCCCCAGCCTCCGCCCTGTCTGCCTCCTCTCCTGGTGGATACTGTTTCCTCAGCTCCTTCTGCAGCCCGCCCTGCCTCACCCCTGCTCTGGCGCTCTCACAGTCCGTGTCTCTCTCTCTCTCTGTTTCTCTCTCTCTCTCCCTGGCTGGGATGTCACACTTTTCCTGCCCTTCTTCCCCCTCCATCTCCTTCTGGGGTCCCTTGGCCTTTCTGTCTGGGGGTCGCGCCTCGTAATGGGCCCCACCCTGTCCCTCATGCGTAGCCTGCAGCCTTGTGCAGGGGTGCCGGCCCCCCCTTCTAACTTGGCAGTGGTCCCCAGCCCAGCCGGAAAGGGCCTTCCCTGCCCTGGCCACCCCTGAGAAAGTGGCCTTCCCTCCATGGTGAGCCACCGTGGTGGGCCAGTGTCCCACGCCCGTGGTGTCCTGGGCCATCTCCTCACTGACCCATGGCTGATGTGGTGCCTTGATTTTCCTGGAGGCAGCGTATCTGCTGGACAGTATCAGTGGCTTTTT
>NW_011494943.1:10106918-10108183 GCF_000754665.1 Bison bison bison | reverse complement strand
GGGGTGTCTGGGAGGGATCTCCCCGGGGGTCTCCAGGCCCAGTGGGCTGGGATCCTGCAAGGACCTCTCTGGGTCTGGGGTCCCCACAATCCCACAGCCTGCCTCCCCACAGTCTGTGGGCACCCCGAGACTCCCAACTAAGACCAGCTGGAGCCCACCAGGTGTTTGCGGGGGAGCACTGCCCCAGGTTCAGGGGCTGGTGGGTGATGACCCCCAGCTTCCCTGCCCCGCTGTGAGCCCATTTCTGCATTAGCTCCTCCTGTTCTTGCCTCCGGGGGCCTGTGCTCTCTGCCACAAAGATTCTCCCCCAAGCTTGTCATGATGGAGCCCCACCCCCACCCACCAGCCTCTCCTGACCGCCCGTCCCTCCGGGGTGGCCCTCCTGGTGGGCTTCCAGCATCCCAGTCTTGTTACTGTCTCTGGGGGCGCCTGGGGCTCCGCTCACCCATATTTTCATCTGTGTCACTAGGCAAGCAGGGTCTGTGTGAGGAGCAGGTCCAGATCCACACAAGGTGACCTCAGGGGCGGTGCCCCCCATTTCCCATCAGGATTGTTGTCACCCTGAGTGTCCAGGTGCCCAGCCGAGCAGAGGGATGAGTGGGGTGGGCAGTGAGCTATGGCAGTGGCCAGGCACTTTGCGGGGACAGGGCTCTTCTGTGGGAGGGGGTAGGCACGTGGGAAGTGAGCCTTCATTCTCCCCACTCTGCAGACAGAGACACTGAGGTTCAGCGGAAGTACCATGCCCGAGGTCCCACAGCTGCTTGGACAGTCTGTCCCTCTCCAGGGCTCCTCTCCGCCCTCCCCTGTGCCCTGGAAGGTGGGGGGCTGGCTGAGGATGCCAGGCAGATGGGGGATTGATGGGGAGGGAAGTGAGGGTGCGGAGATGAGTCTCTGTTGCCCCAGGAGGTGGCCCTTCACCTGAATCCAGTGGTGGCCCTGCGCCTTCTGGGCCTCCCCACCCCACGACCCTCAGCCAGCCTCGCCACCCTGGGGCTTGGGGTCAGGAGGACCAGCTGCCTCCCCAGCCAAGCACTGCATGTGGCTCTGGGTGCCATCGAGGCACTGAAGGCATTGCCATCGAGCTGGGGAGCTGACCCTGGGCTATGGGGGTGCAGACAGAGCAAGTTGGGGCTGGCGCCGTGTGACCCAAGTGGAGAAAGCAGGCCCTTCCTCTGTGCCCACGCCACCCCAGCCCAGAAGGCATCGTTCCTTCCATAACCCGCCCCACCACCAACTTCCAAACCACTCCCTGCCTTGGAACTGCT
>NW_011494943.1:10102863-10106779 GCF_000754665.1 Bison bison bison | reverse complement strand
CCCCACATCCCCCCACCCTCCCCACCTGGCCTGTGGCCTTGATGCCCAGGTATGTGGGGTCACAGGAGCTCATTCTATCCCTCAGCAGACCCCACGCCTCAGTCTCCCTGGGGGTGTGACTGCTGCTGCAAATTGTGTCCAGCAGACAGGGCAGGCACCCGCTGCTTCCCACCATGCTTTGGACTGTCTTATCCTGACTGTGGAGGCTGGGCCTGGCCACCCCCTGCTCCGGGTGATACCAGGCTTCCGAGAGCCCCTTCTTGTCTGCCCCCAAGTAAGTGTACCCTCTCCTCTACCCCCAATACGTAAGTGAATCCTCAACACAGGCACAGACAGTCATCCTGCAAGGCCCGTCCATCCTGGTGAGGAGGGGGCTGGCTGCCCGTCTCTGTCCACACGCCCTGGCCTGCGGAGATGCGCAGTGGACACTCAGTGCAGTGACAGACGGTGGCCGTCCTGCCCCATGACCCTACAAGACCGGCCTGTCTGGAGGGCCGCAGCATCCTTTGTCAGCAGCCCGACCACTTCTCAGCATCCCAGGTGGGAGCTGGGGGGCCAGCAGGGTGGGTGAAGCTTGAGCATGCGCACAGGCCACCCCCGGCCCCCCTGCGGTACGTGGGGGTGTCCAGCTTCCGGGCTGGTGGCCAGCGGGTGAAAGGAGGCTTGTGTGTGTGGTCCTGCGGGAGGAATTTTCCAGGCGCTCTTCCCCGTGTCTCACACGCCTGGCTGCCTCTAGCTTCTCAGTGCCGCCAGCCTGAGTCCCTCCAACTGCCAGCCAAGCCCTCGCCCTCTTGGCCAGCCTCCTTCCACCCCAGGACCACTCCTCCCATCTTCAGACTGAGCTAGCCCTCCGTGTAGCCACCAGGAGGGTGTCGGGGGCTGGGCTGGGGTCTGGCCCCACGTGCTCCCTCCTCCCCGCCCACATCTCCCCACCAGCCAGGCACCGGCTCCCTCCAGCTGGACCAGGGAGGTGCCTTGACGCTGCCTCCCATGCTCTACTAACCCCCAGATGGAGTCCCCACCTCCTCCTCCGCATTCGCTAATTTGGGAACACCATCCACAGTGTAACCCCAGCAATAACAACAGAGCCATCACATTCCCTCGCAGCCAGCTGGGGTTTCTTTCCAGGAGCTGCCTGAGCCTCGTGCCCCGAGAGGGTCTCTTTTGGCATCTTAAGCTTCAGGGTGACCCCTCATCGGTTGATGGCTGCAGGCTGGGTGTTTGGACCTCACCCGCCTAAAGACTGAGGCCATGTGGGGTTTATTGTGGCTGTTTCTTGGGTGAATCCTCTTCTAGGCCCTTGGCGTTCCTGGAGAAAGCCCCACACCATTCCCCTCCACCCACCATCATCTTAGAAACTCAGGAGCCGATTTAACGCGGAGGAGGGTGGTCCTGGCCTTTCCTGTCCTGGAGGGTTCAGCCTTAGGTGCCCCGGCTGGGCCTCAGAGGGCGTTGTGATCACCGTGGTGACCGGAGTCTGAGCATCCAGAGCAGAGTTTCCCATGAATATTTGCTTCCAGGTGGGTGACTCCTTGTTCACGACGGGCACCGCGATTAGATTTTGTGTCTCATTTCACCCTCAGCCGTCTGCCAGGTAGCCCTGGTTCTTGGTCTTGTTTGGGACCCCAGAAGCGGTAGCCCAGGGAGGTGAAGTAGCCTCAGGAAGGTGTGCAGCGGCCGAGGGGCAGAGGCGGGATGTGGGGCAGAGGCGGGATGGGAGGCACACCCTCCTTTCCCCTCCCCTGGCTCGACCCCCATCTTGGCATCAGGTCTGCAGCATCGGCATTGCCCTCTGCCTCCTCCTCCACCCCCTGGGCCACAGAACCAGGGAGCAAGACAGCCTGAGCTTCTAGAAACATCTAGACCCAGACTCACCCAAGCCCAGGAAAGAACTGAGTGAGGCCCAAGTGAGCTGTGAAGCTTGGGAGAGACGTTGGCAGGAAACCGGACTCCGAATCTGGGATGTTCAGGATGCCAGATGGCTCACCCAGGCCCACGGGGCGAGCAGCTCGGTGTCTGGGTGTCCTGTCCTCAGCTCGATGCTGAGGATGAGCCCTGAGGGCTCAGGTAGGAAGTGGGTGTAGGTCACAGCTTGGAGGTGCAAGAGGCAGGAGGAGCGTTGAGTCTGGTGCCTCTCGGGCCCCGGGCTCATGCCTGGGCCGGCCCCGGTGGCCGTGTCCACTCAGGCCCCGCCGAGCTCCTGGCCGTGCTGCAGCGGTGGCTGCTTTGTATGGATGGTGCAGCATTTTGGGTAATGAAATATTCACAGGTCAGTGATTCCTTGAGAAATGATGGGGATCAGTCAATTCCTTTTCAGGGAGTAATTTTCTTCCCCTTCACAGCCTCTGTTTCATGTTGACAATCATTAGCATGAGAGAGAGGCTGGATCGAAGGGGCTTGTCAGAACTCAGGACGAGCTGCCACCTTGTCGTGGGTGGTGCGGCCAGACGCCTGGACAAGGGGGCACAGAGCCTGGCTAGGACATGTGCGTGGAGCAGGAGGCAGGAGCCCCTGGGGAGCTTAGAGCCAGAGGTACAGAGGGCTGGCTGGTGGTCTGCCTTCCTGGGTCTTGCCAGCCTTCTTCCCTCCTGGTTGGGGAGCACAGTGACCCCCCAGGACACTCATATTGGTGGGTCTTACTGCCTCTTACAACGACAGCTTCCAGAGCTTTGGGTCCAGATCCCAGCTCTGCCGTTGCCAAGTACACCTCATCTTCCCCTTCTGTAAAATGGGCTGCACTAGCTGGTATGAGTCTGAGAAGAGCTGTGAATTCGCTTAAAGCATCCGAAGAAGGGGCTACTGGACGTGTCCTTCCTCCCCTGGAAGGCCACGCACCGTCCTGCCCCTGTGGCCCATGAAGCACTTCCTCGTGTCCACCGGACCCACAGCCGCCACCAACCGCCACCTCGCTTCCCATGACCGCAGCTCCTGCTGACGTGGGCCTTCCTGTCTCCAAGGATGGAAGCGTGGCCAGGGCCTTGGTTCAGCTCAGATGGGTGCCGGCGCCACTGTCCACAATCACCGCCGGGTGCCAGGCCCGTGGTGGCCACACTCACATGCCGGCTTTTATTTTGTCATTTTCTTTGGAGGATCTGAAACAAAGGATCTGACCTCTGGGTGTGTTCAGGAGCCAGGATTTTGACTGCTTTGCTCCCACCAGAGGAGGCAGGCACACGGCTGCTGGCACCCGGCCCAACAGTGGACAGACGGCTACCAACTCTGCCCGGGGCAGTTGCCCACCTGCCCCTTTCCAGAGGGCGGGAGTGAGCCTAAAGAGGGGGCCACACAGTTGCCAAGGGAATGCTTCCATCAGGCCATCCTGCCTGACCAGCAGGCCGCAAACCCCTAAACGCAAACTCTCCTGGGCCCAGGTAGGGACCAGGACTGCCCCCTCGGATCCCAGGGAGCTGGGAACCTTCCCCAGGAGGGGCGGGACATGGGGACGAGCTGTCCCTGGCCCTGTTCCCATGCTGAGGTGCCCCGGTGTGCCACAAGTAGCTGGTGGGGTGAGAACGGGCACCCCGTGTGCAGGCCAGTCTGAATAGCTGGGACTGCTGCCCCTCGTGCCCAGGGGAGTGAGCCTGAGACTCACAATGGACATGCTGTGGGGAGGGTGGGGAAAGCCCTCCTCTGCCCCCTCAGCCCCACTCTTGGGTTGGAAGCACACCCTTCTGTCCCACAGACCCCTGGGAACCAAAGGGCTCCACCTGGAAGCAGGCAGCCACGTAAGGTCTTGTCGGGAGGTGGTTTTGGAGCCTGAACAGGTCAGAGAAAGGCAGAGTTGGGGCTAAGCCTGAGCCTAAAGCGGGTCGGGGCACAGACCCTGCATCCTGAGTTCACGCCGGGCCGTGCCATTGATGCCTGGCTCACTGGTGTCCCCAGACGTGGTTTGATGTGGCTGTGGGATGGGGGATGA
>NW_011494943.1:10097285-10102683 GCF_000754665.1 Bison bison bison | reverse complement strand
GTGGGGCCGGGGCACTGCCCTCAGCCTGCTGCAGTGCACAGAATGCCCGCCCCCCAGAGAAAGCCCAGCCCCTCCTGTCATTAGTGATCTGAGCTAAGATGACAGGAGAGGGGCAGGGAGGTCTCCAGCCACCACCCCACGAAGGGCCAGTGCCCAGCAGGCCTCTGCAGGCCCCAAGAAAGCCAGGCTTCCCCCAGCGGGAGTGGGAAGCTGGGGGCTGGCTCCAGAGAGCTCCAGGGGGCCGGTGCCCATGAGGCCACCTCTGGCCATTGTCCAGGCCAGCACTTCTCAAACTCAGTTGCATATTTGAATCCCTGAGACAGCTTTTAAAAACCCCTGTCCCTGGCTTTACCCCAGATCAATGACATCAGACCCTCTGGGGATGGGATACAGGCTCTGGTCCACAGATGGACAGCTGGGAGCTTGTTTGAAATGCAGAAGCTCAGGTCTGTCCCGTGCTTCTGAATCGAAATTTCAGCCAGAGCGCAGGAGAAGTGGTGAACCACTGGGGGCCCTGCCTGAGCTCAGTGAGCAGCAGACAGGATCTGGGCTCCCCATCTGTGCTCCGGGCTCCGGGGCAGTTTTCCTCGGCAATCTATGTTTCCTGACTCTCCTGGGACAGGCAGGCACCTCAGGGCCCCGGGCTATGGGTCAGTGATGAGGGCACCCAAGAATTCTTGTAGAGTCGTCAGGTCTCGTGCAGAACCACCAGAGAGGAAAAGTACATGAGGGCTCGTCTTGTTGCCCAGGAGTCCGGGAACAGCTCGGAGGTGGGCAGGCTGTGGCTCCTCTGCCCAGTTTACGGACCAGACTTGGAGGCTGGATGAGAGGTGGAGGAAAGGGAGGCCTGAGTCTGCTCCACTTGCCTGCCTGGTGCGTCTCCTCCTCCTCCTCTGGGTGGTTCCTGTCTAGGGAGTGCTCTCCGCTCCCCACAGCCAGTGCTGGGCCCTGCCACTTAGATCTGTTCTCTGCCGGGGGTGTCGTGGGCAGAACTAGTGTGGGGAACCTGCTGTCCTTCCCTGGGCATGGACCAAGCAGACCCCGCGTCGGGAAGGCTGCCTTGCGGTCCAGCCTCCTGTCATGGACTGTTTTTAAGTGGAGAGATTGGGCGGGGGTGTTGCTGGCGGGGGCTCTGGGTCTCTGCAGGTTGGTGGACAGTTAAACAGGGTGTCAGGAGAAGCTTGCCCTGCTGGTGTGCCTTGCAGTGAGCACAGGAGCCCGGGTTGGGGGTCCCCGTAGACCAAAAATGAAGAAAGGGTGTCTTTATAAAAGCGCTTTGTGCATGAGGGGCTCACAGGGCCCCTGCCCTCCAACCAAAAGCATGCACCCCCCTCGGGTGCGAAGCTGACCCTGGCTTCCAGGCCAGGGGGCTCTTCTGTTGGGGGGATGACTGCCCCCCATTTCCAGTCCCTGATGAGCCCCCACATGTGGGTTTGAGTTGGCTGATGGGCTAAGTGTGGGCCAGAACAGAAGTGTCCCTGGTGGGAAGGAACCTGGCTCTGGGAGCTGAGGCCCAACCTGAGTCTACAAAGCGCTCCACGTGGTCCAGGGTGATGTGAGGCTGCGAGGAGGCCCCTGAGCTGTGGCTGAAAAGTGGAGGAAAGCATCAGAGGCAAAGAGGGTCGAAGGTGGCGGTCCCTGGGGGTGGTCAAGGAGACATCTGAGACCCAATTTGTACCTCCACCCCCAGGACAACACAGTCTGGCATCCTGGTTCCCCGGGTGCTGCATCCATGGGCTGGGATGACCCCTGGGTGGCCTGCGCAGCAAGGAGCCCAGCGAGGGCAGAGAACAGGGTGAGCCTCTGGTGAGCTGACCCCGCAAAGGTCAGAATCGGTCTCCTCCCCCAGGTGTGGGGCTCTCCAAGACTTAGGCACAGGGACCCACATCCCCGGGAGTCAAGTCCATCTCAGACTCAGCTAGCTCCCCCAACAAAAGAAAGATAAAAAGATCCCATCCCCTGTATGTCAGCCAGTCCTCGGAGGCCCACGGGAGGTGGCAGGTGGAGGTGCAGAGGCACAGGCCTTGCCGGGTCTCCCCTGCCCGGAGCCCTTCACCTTGTCTTCTTGGCCAGAAACTGGGGTGTACGGGAGAGGGCGTGCAGGGTTGAGGAGGAGGCAACACTCCCTGGGACCCTTTTGGCCCCTGTCCTCGGACTTGCCCCTTGGTAACAACCCGGAGGCAGAACAGAACCCCACTTCGTGAACACCCTGCTCCTTCCCCAACCTTGTGAGAGCCCCAGGCTGGGTCAAGAAGTAGCAGCTCCTGGCCTGTTCAGAAGACCCCAGGCGCCCTCCTGACCCACCGGCCAGTCTGCACAGGGAAGGCGTGCTCTCCACCAGCCCCCACCCCTTCCCACCGGCACGAGCCTCAGAGGGGTGGTCTCGGCCGCCTTGCCCTCGGAAGCCCACAGGCCGAGTCAGGTTGCTGGCCCAGTAGGGGGTGAATCCGCTGGTCTGGTCAGTCCTACTGGGGTCATCAGGGCTCCACAGAGGAGGGACAGCTCAGAATGGAAATTCCATTAGTGCTCAGCCATGGGCAACAGGGCCTGTTCAAAGAATACATTCAATTAAAAATTGATTTTTCAGTTTAATCTCAATCATAATGAACCACATTCAGACCCCTTCCACCTCCCAGGACAGCAAAGCTCTCACCCTCCCGGCCCAGCCTTGCAGGCTCCCTGGCCTCCTCCCCATCCTTTGGACAGAGATGATATAGTGAGGGTCCAGGGGCCAGGGGCGGGGGCCATCCTTCACTGAGTTTGGGAATAATTACAAATGAGGTGCACAGGGGGTTTTGTTAAATGAAAGTGTCACGGTGGTAAATCGTATTTTTATTTACTGCGAGGTTGTGTTTTCAGCGTGGCTCCAGTTAAAAGCTGCAATATTTAATTTCCCTTGATCCAGACAGTATTTCAAAAGCATCATAAAACGAAAACAGCTCCAACTTTTTCCCTCCCTCACTTCCCACAAACTCAGAGACACCAGGCAGGAACCCCACACTTGGGCCCACAGAGCCGACTCGCTTCTTGGGAGGACTTCCCTTTCTCACTCACTCTTCCTCTGAGATCAGGCAGGAGAGGCCAGGCAGGTTCTCCAAAGCTTCCCGGGCTATGTGGGCAGCGGAACTATTAGAAATATGCTCGTTTTTGTCAGCATCGTTCAGTTTGAGGCCCTTAACTAGGCGTGGCTCTGTGTTATCCCCTTACCTTTGTGAACACCTCCATCTCATACATCTGCCCAGGTGGTCTCTGTCCTCACACCTGCCTTACAAATGAGAAAACAGAACTTTAGTGAAGCATGGGATTTGCCGAGGGACCCTCTGCTCAGCAAGACTGGAACTCAGGCCTGCTTGATCTGAGCGCTGCCTGCGGTTCTGGTGTGTTTGGACCTCAGAATGCCCAGCCCCACCCTGCTTGCCTCCCGGCTCTCACCTGCTGATTTGCTGTGCAACCTCAGGTCCCATACTCACCTTTCTGAGTCTCTGTAAAAAGGAAGACCCACCCCAGCTGCTTGTGATAGTACTGCAAGGAGACACACTCCAACCCTGCAGACAGATCCTTGGCCCAGCTCTCTGGTGGCCCCCTCTGCTCTCCAGTTAACTCCCAGGGACAGACGGACCTTCCTGTGGCCATGAACACAGTGTCCTGTGCTTTAAACATTCCCTGGACTTGACTCCAACTTCCTGGTTTGGCGGGGGGGGCGGGGTTTCACTGATTGCAGTTACACTAGGAAGGCATCCATTCACGCTTGTTTATTACAGAAAGGCCAGGGTGCCTTCTGACCCCTCTCTGTCCCACCCCCAGCCCGCAGTGGTCAGCACTCTGGGGGCTCTCTCTCGTCCTCTCTGGCCTGGCATCCTGTTTTCACTTGTGTTCACAGCTGCTCTGAGCATCGCTGCTGGACCCTGGGGTCCTTCCCCTGCACCCACCCCCAGTACAGAGTGTCATCCCCTGCGGGTCCTCAGGAACCGGTCACTTCATGTGGGCACTCAGCACTGCTTGTCCCAGCATCAGCCAGCTGTCGCCCCCCACACCCCCACTCAGCATGGTGTCTGGCTCTGTTTCCCAAAGACCCTGACTTCTGGTAGACCTTGGACAAAAAAAAAGAATTCCAGGTCTAGGCTTGGGAAACTTCGTTATATATACATCGCTTTCCTGCAGAACTTCATGGGGACTTTTCTAGAACATCCCAGAAGACTAAGAGTTCTACAGCACAGGCCTTGGGAAGTGCTATTCCAGGGAAAACAGCCTGGCTGCAGGTGGGCTGGGATCTGACCCCCCACCGTAGGTGCCTCTCTGAGCGAGGGGACCTTAGCCTGATCTCTTTGAGCCTCCATTTCCCCATCTATCAAAGTGACGGCTCTAACACTGCCAGGGCCACCATGCACTTGGCACCCAGTTACAGGACAGTGGCAGGCTGGGCGGTCGGTGCTCAGCACACATCAGGTCTCTTTCCTCATGGATGTCCAGGGACTCCGTGAAGCTGCCCCTGCCAGGGCTGGGCATTACTGAGGCTTCACCCTCTGGGGCCAGCTCTTGGGTGCTTTGTCGTGGACGAGTTGTATGACTCCAGGCAAGTCTCGTCAGCTCTCCAAGCCTCAGTTTCCTCACCTGTAAAATGGAGACAAGGGCACATGCCTCTCAGGTGTGGGGAGGAGCCTATGCGCACTTGTGGTGAATGGATGTGTGGCCAGCTGGGTGAGCAGAGCCACCCTCGGGGGACAACCCAGATGGAGCGGTCTGGCAGCGGCGTGGAACTCGGGGAGGGTGGGCAGAGGAGCCAGGCAGAGCTGTGCTCAGAGCCGGCTCCATCACTCGCTGGTGGCAAGACCACGAGACCCATCCCCTGCTTCTCTAGGCCTGTCTCCCCATCAGTACTCTGGGGATAATGACACGCCTCATCCGACTCGGGTGACAGTTACTGGGCCGTCCCAGCGGGACGCAGGTAGTGTGGCTGTCCCTCCGTCTGGTGTCATCACTGCAGAGCGCTCTGTGGTGCCCGGGCCATCTCTCCCCGCTGACTCCTGGTGACAGAAGGCCCGGCTTCTGCCCTGAGGGAGGCTCTGCTTCTTTCCCCTGGGTGTCAGGGCCAAGCCCAGGTCCTAAAGAATTGTCCCACCCTGGCCCCCCGACAAGGAAATCAGGCCAGCCGCTCGTCCCCCTCCCTGGCTGCAGAGCATGGCCCCTGACTGCCCAGCCTCATGGGTACGGGGTCTGGTGTCCTCGTCAGCAGCAGAAGATAAATGTTTTTAATTCAGGGAGCTTTTCATGAGCCAATGAAAGGGAGTAAATCACCCTTCCAGGCCCCGGAGCCCAGAGCTGGCGCCCGGTCACATCAGGGTGGGCCGAGGGGCAGCCACACCGGGTCACTGGATGTCAGGGGGACCTGGGCATGCTG
>NW_011494943.1:10096639-10097111 GCF_000754665.1 Bison bison bison | reverse complement strand
GGGCAGGCAGGGTCTGCCTGACTGCCCTGCTCTCCTGGCCTGGTCAGGCTCCGAGGGTCCCAATGTGCGTGCACGAGAGAGGCCTGCATGTGGACTCAGCCTTGGCACACGCCCGGCCCTGAGCACCTCTGGGTGCCCAGGTGGTGAGACCCGGGTGTGTGCAGAGCACCTGTGTGCCTGGCTGTGACGGGGGCCACGGGAGCGCCGGGGCGTGGCCCCCGTGTGCTTGTGCAGGCACACATGTGCACATGGCTTCTGGAGAAGAAATGTTTAAAAATGGAGTTGTCAGCCCCGAGTTGACAGGCGCAATCAGGAAAGTGCAGCGTCGGCAGGAACGGCCGCGGCTCCCTCAATTACCCGGGAGGAAATGGCCCCGCTTTGTGCTGAGGAGGCAGAGTGTGACTGGAATAAAGCAAGTGGAGCAGACCCAAAAACTTCATTAATTAAAGAAACTCATTAATGAGGGACATTT
>NW_011494943.1:10088188-10096539 GCF_000754665.1 Bison bison bison | reverse complement strand
AGGGACATTTAATCAGCTGAAGATTAGATCCACGCTTGCCTCTTCCAGGAGCCGGGCGCCGAGCGGAGACCGGAGCCGGCCTGCCTCCTCCGCCCACCCGTGCAGCCAGGCCTGGCGCCAGGGCCCCAGCAGGGAGATGCGATGCCCCCGGGGCCAGCTGCGCGCGGCCACGTGGAGGCCAGTTCGGGTGCCCGGACGGCATCAGGGTGCCGGGATCAAAGGTGCTTGGATTTTGGCCTCACTGGGGGACATGCGGCAGCGTCGGGAGACGTGTTTTGTGGTCACCCTGGGGAGGGTGGTGCTGCCCGCCGCTCGCCCATAGGGCTCAGGGATGCCGGAAACCCTACGGTGCCCAGGGCAGCACCACGGGAGAACCTGCTGCCACACACGTCGGTGGTGCCAAGGCCACAAGACACCTGCTCCAGGCTGGGCGTGTGAATGCACTTGGGGGATGGGGTGAGTGCGTGGCATGTGAACCAAGCGTGTGTGAGCACAGGCAATGCGTGCATGTGAGCTTCTGTGCCCGGGGAACGTGTATGTGAGTGTGGATGTGTGTCAGGATTCATTCCCATGGGCGAGGGGGGAGAGGAGGCTGGGGCCCCGGCAGACCTGGAGGAGACCTGACAGGCGAGCTGAGACCTGTTGCTGGGTGTGCTTCACCCGGGACCGCCCAGCAACATCTCTGGGCCCCTGGGAGGATCCTGCTTTCTGATGTGTTTAGAGAATTATCCACTTGCTGTTGAAGGCTGTGGGGAGAATGGCCCCTGCCCAGGACAGGCTGTCTGAGGGCATGCCCATCTGGTGGGCCATCACCCCAACACCTGTGATCTTGACTGCATGTTCGGGGACCCACCTGAGGGTACCACCCTCAGACCATGGCCCTGCGGGTTCCACTGGGCTCCCAGGCACCTTTCCCACCTCCCACAGCCCAGGGGGTGCCGGGCCGGGCTGCCCCAGTGGACCGAGCCTGAGGCCTAGGTTCGGTCATGGTGGCACAGGTTGGACCCATCTCCTCAGTGCAAGTGAGGTCTGGCAGCCGGGGGGCTCACTTCCCACCCTGTCCTCCTTCCTCCCCAAGTTCCAGCCCCTCCCCCAGTACAGGGGTGCAGCGGGTGCCACCACTGTGCCAAGAACAGCCCCCAGCAGGGAGAGTCGGGGAGGGCCTTCCCAGGTGCGCGGACGGCGTGGGTGGGTGGGCAAGGCTGGGGCTGTCAGGTGTGAGCTGAGGACGGGGCTCTGGGCAGAGCAGATGTGGCAGGGTGACGGCAGCATCGCATCCGTGGGGCAGCAGGAGCCAGGAGAGGGACGCAGGAGCAGGGGCCAGCAAGTCCCGGGGACCAGGCTGCTCCTGGCCCTGGACATGTTCACATTTTCAGGAGGAAAATGTCTTGCTTGGAAAGGAGCAAAGCAGAGGAGCTGGGCAGTGCTGCAGGAGGGACCCAGGTTTGACATGGAGACATTCGCATCGACCAGCTTGAAGGCTGAGAGAGTATGGAACCCTTGAGCCCACAGCTCTCAGCAGGTTTTCACCCTGTCCAGTCTGGAGGCAGGGTGTCTGCCTCCGTCATAGGGAGATGGTGGGGGCCCTGGATGCCAGGCCCACCCCATCCTGGGAAGTGACAAGCAGATGGCCCCATAGAGACCCTGTGAGGAAAGGATGGGGACGGGACTTCCCTGGTGGTGCAGTGGTTGAGAATCAGCCTTCCAATACAGGGGACACGGGTTCGATTCCTGGTTGGGCAACTAAGCCCACGCGCTGCAACTGGAGAAGCCCTTGCACCATAACAAAGACCCTGCACAGCGAAAGTTTAAAAAGAGAGGAAGGAAAAATGGATGGGGACAAAGCAGCTGGGATCCCTCCCCCAGGGCCCCTTTGTACGGGGGAGCATCCTGGGTGAGGCCAGTAGGGAGGGTCCCAGGCCTTTGCCTAGACACTCCTGTAGGCAGCGCTACTCCTGTGTTAGGGGGCCTTCTGTGAGTCTGGGGGTTCAGGCTGCCCAGGTCCCTGTGTGAGCAGGGCACAGTCTCCACTTCCAGCACCAAGGTGATCCTGGGACGGACGTGGGGGCAGATCAGAGCAGGTTTCTTAGGAGAGGTGGTGGCCAGGGCTGCATAGACAAATGGCAGCTCCTCGGGTGGCCCCGGCTCCTTCCCCAGGAGCTCATCTCCCAGGGCCGCCCCACCCCCCCGCCTGCCCCTCCTCACTGGCCCAGCTCCTGGTGTGCTGCCTCCATCTCCCTGGCTGCCTGGGGAGCCTGTCACAGGGCTGTGGGCAGAGCAGGTGCTCGGAGGTACACACAGGTGAAGGAGTGTGCGGCCCCCCAGGGGCCTGGATTCTAGACCACGTGACTCCACTAACATGCCCGTGACCTCGGGGAGTCAGCGCTCTTGGGATGTGCTAGAGTGTTCCCACCTTGGTGTTGGCAGGCTCAAACAGAGCCACACACATGTATTCTCAGCAGGGCTTCCAGAGCCCAGGCACCAGCAAAAATCTCTGCTCCCCCTTCAAGCCCTATCCTAGTCCCTCGTCCCCCAGACGCAGCAGTGAGCCCCCATCCCGCATCGTCCTCTGGCTTCTCTTCCAGACCCACCCTCTGTTCTGGCACCACGGGCATCCACCCATGGCCACTGCCCCATGATGAGCCTAAGCAGGTGTCCTCCCAGCCCAGGCCCGGGGGTGGGAGTGCCCCTCCCCAGGTCCTGGTTACCAGGACCCCAAGGTCTTGCAGTCTCTGGAAAGAACAGTCCCACCAGCAGAACCTGAGCACCAGCTGAGGCTGCCACTTGGCCCCCAGATGGGAACTTTCGGCTCCATAAGCATCAGCTCACGCCCCTGACCCCAGCCCGGATCCCAAGCCCACCAGGTTGGGCTCAAACTCAGGACATCTTCCCAGGGCTGTTGTGGCTTGTGATCAGGAGCAGCTGTTGCCTTGAGTCACACGTTCTGAGTCGGCAGGTCAGGAAGGCCCAAGAACCTGCATTGCTGACAGTGCCCGGGGCACACAGTGCTGCTGTCCAGACCCAAGCTGGAGGACCTTACTGTGTATAGACTCGGGGCTGAAGGGCTGCGGACACCCACCGTGTGTGGCCACACGTGACCAGGCATGAACTCTGTCCCCATGACATCCCCTGTCCCGGAGACACTGTCCTGAACTCACAAACGTCCCCACGAAAGAAGGAGCGCCCAACCGACAAACAAATTCATTTCTCAACCTGAATCCCTTGAGGGGTGTTTGACTGTGGGACGCATTATGTAATCTTCATTGCCAGGAAATTTACCTTCCTAATGGCATTTTGCGAGTCTTCATTTGAGTCTGCCTTCCCAGGGCTCTCGGTAACTAGGAGAAGCACACCGTGGTATGTGTGTGGTAGGGGGCAGCGAGGGGTGGGCAGACATCGGGGACCTGAGGCTGGAGGGCACAGACACTGGGCTATACCCAAGGGTGGGTGCCACCCCCATCGTCCACCGTTCCCACCCCTGCCTGCCCATGTCATGTCCTGGGCACTGTGCTTAATATCCTATTCCATTTGCTATGAGAAACCATGGGCCATTCATCATGCTAATATGTTTTAATGAATGAATACGCAGGAAACATGTACGATGTGGCTGCATATGGAGGGGGCGGGCGGGGCTCATCCTGGGAGTGCAGAGGCTGATGCCCTGGACCCTCGAGGGAGAGTGGACCGCAGGCTGCTGTCTGTTTGTGGTTGGAATGAGTGGTTCTCTGTGGCACCCCTCCTCGTGGGGTCACCTTGACACTGTCCGGTAGCTTTGTCCTCAAGAGGGAACTTCCTCTCCATCCCACTGAGTAGCAGCCTGGTGTCCACTGGTCCTCTCTCGGATGTACACAAAGATGCCACATGTGCTCTCCCACTTACAAGTTCACAGTGGCATCTCAGCACCCCAGAGAAGGCTAGGGGAGGGACTGAGCAAAATGGATATCACAAGGGATGGGAATAACCTGGAAGCCTTCCCAGAGGTGGTGTCTGAACACTTCCAGGGCAGCGGGAGGGTTGGAGGAGGGAAGAGTCCTGGGTCACAGCAGAGACTGCACAAAGCCTGTCCATGAGCACAGCACTGGGGTGGTGTTTTTCACTTTGATATCTCTAGACATGGGAGATGCTCAGCAAACTTAGGAAGTGCTCAGCAAACAGTTATTTACTGAGCGAATGGAGCAGTGAAGGTAGGGGACAGAAGGAGTTGTGCGGGGGAACCTCTGTGGGTGCTGCTAAGAGTTGGCAAGTAACTGTGGTTGGCAGGCTGTGCCTGGGTCCTCCTTAGGGACCCTCCCCTCTTGCCGTCTCCCTCCTCATGAGGCTTCCCTGACAGTGTCCTTCGTCCTTGCCCTTGGTAGCCTACAGGTGTCTCAGTGCCTTGGCCCCCCCAGCACCCAGGGCCCGGGCACATGGCTCAGCTGCCCCATGCTTCCCGCTGATCTAGCCCGGGGCTCCTGTGGGCGGGAGTACGAGACCACGGTGGGCTCCTCCTCCTCCCAGAGACAGATGGGCTCCGAAGGTGAGAGCAGAGCCTTGGATTGACCATGCTGGGGTCTGAGCCCTACCTTCGTGGCCTCAAGCCAGCCCCGAGGAGCTTCACTGCGCTCCTCTGTGAGGTAGGGGAGGCAGGTGGTGGGCTTGTCCCCAGACACAGCACCCCCTGGGGCCAGCACACAGCCTCCCGGCCCTCCTGGCTCTCTCTTCCCACCTGGTTTGAAGAGGGTCCCTGGCCCAGCAGGGGGTTGCTTTCCCCAAGCCCCTCCCTCACCTTGAGGAGCTAAGAGTGTCTTCCCCATGCTCTTGATGTTTTTTTGTCAGGAAGCCTATGAGCAGCAGTTGAAAGGTGCTGGGGGTTCTCCCACTGCTTGGGGGCAGCAAGGCAGCCACTGCCACCCTCCCAGTGCCCCCGCGGGAGGGGCCTCCAGGCTCGGCAGACAAGCCCATCAGGTGACGGGCGGCCCACCCCTGGGCAGAGAGGTCCCGCCCCCACCGCTCCCACGTCCTTGGACAGCCGCCGTTTCCGGTTAACCACAGCCCCATGTGTCCCCAGAGCTGCTGGTTCTTCATGGCACCTGCACACATGTGTGAACACACACACACACAAATGTGGATACACACGCACATGTATGGACATGCGCGCACACACAAGTGTGGCTATACACACGTGTGGACACGCACACACAAATGTGGATACACACACGTGTGGATATGCGCACACACAAGTGTGGATACATACATGTAGGCACGTGCACACACAAGGGTTGGTACACATGTGGACACACACGCATGAACACACGTGGACACAGGCACACAAGCGTGAATATACGTGGACACGCACGTGTGGATATACACACGTGTGTGGACACACGGGCAAACACAATCATGGATACACACGTGGACATGCATGTGTGAACACACGTGTGGATATACACGTGTGTGGACACGGGCACACAATCGTGTGAACACACGTGTGCACACGTGTGGATGTGCACACGTGTGTGGACACAGTCACATACAATCGTGGATACACACATGGACACACACGTGTGAACACACACGCACACACAAGCTGGATACACACACGTGTGGACACACACACAGTGAGTTACAGATTCCGGGCCGGGCAGCACCCTAGAGGATTTGTGAAATGGGGCGAGGACCCCTCCTCAATGAGGGACAGTGACTGGCCGCAGCTCCCTGGACTCCCCAGCTGAGCCCTGGTTGTGTTCTGGTCCCACCCCCTTTTGCAGAGACCCAGCCTCTGGGGTCCTTGCTTGGCCTAGCAGCCTCATGCTTGGCAGGGGCCCCCACCCCACACTTGCCTTCCTGGGCCCTTCAGCCAAACAACGGCAGCCGGCTCCTCGCTGATTTCCCCCGGCAGGACAGAGTGCGGTGGAGGTGAAGCTGATGGGAGAGGGGGATTTATGGGGCCACATTATTTACGATTTGTATGCAGTGAGCTTGGAGGGAATTACGGCTTAATCGTGCGAAAATCCGTCCCCTCCCCTGGGGCTCCTCGGCTGAGATCTGGGCCCGGCTTAATGCAGGAAGGGGCTGAGTCTGGGCTGAGAGACAGTGGTAGGCTCTGGCAGGTGGCGGGGCTCCGTTCTGGGGGTTGGGGGTGACAGCTCAGTCAGTAGATCAGGAAAGCGCCTGGGGTCCTTCGGGTGGAGGTTCTTACTCTTTCTTGTGCCTTGAACCCTCTTAGCATCCGTTGAGGCACACAGATCCCTTCTCAAAAAATGGTCTTGAATGCATAAAATACATTAGGATTATGAAAGCCATTTTATGGGAATACACTTACCCAAAGAGAGAAGACAGGTGAAGTCGTAATCTGTGGCTTTTTTACAAATGTGTGAAAGAAACATTTAGGGGTGGGGTCTGCTCACACCCTAGTTTTGGAGTTGGGGCGAGTGCAAGCGTAGCACGGTACGAAGGACCTACGGCTTCTGTTCGAGACGGGGTCTCGGGCAGTGCTCACGCCCTGGGTTTGCAGCCAGTTTTGTGGGTGCTGACATTCCAGTTGGCGGACAGTAAGATGGAAAGGTAGGGTGTTTTCCTGTCCAGGCTCTCAGGTGCCCGGAGTTCTTCCTCCAATAGAAGAAAGTGGCAGAGAGCGCAGGCGGAGCACGACCAAGCTGCTTCCGGGCACAACGCCAAATCGGTGCGCGTTGATCTCGCGCCGCGGCAGCTCTGGGTCAGCTCTGTTGGCCTTCACGGTGCAGATGGGAAACCAGGCCGCCGGCAGGGAGACTCGAGCAAGAGTGTAGCCGGGCTTCCCCTGTGCAAAGCCTGGGCAGAAAGCAAGGTGCCCCAGAGAGCCGTGTCAGGAGACTGGCCCCAGTGCTGCGGACTGAGTGGGAGCCCAGGCTCGGGCCCACATGTGCTCCACATGGAGAGCAGGGCTCCGCAATCAGGACGCTGTTTGCCAGGGTGACCCGGCCCATCAACCACTCAGCCGCCGCCAAGGCAGGAGGGGCCTGAGACCCTTCTGGAAAATGAGGGTCTGTGGACCAGAGGAAAAGGACACATAAGGTGGAGGAGACCTGGGATGCTGGAGGGAAGGGGTCGGGGCAGTGGGAACCCAGCGAGGCCTGCACCTCATTGCCACCAGGAATGGCCAAACACGGGCCTCAGCGTCAGATTATAAACTTGCCGAGTGGCTTGGAGTCTGGGGGCTCTGCCTGGATTTCCCCTGAAGTCCCTCTAGGTCTCAGGGGTAGGGGCAGACACACAGTGCACCCTGTAGTCCCTGGAGTATCCACTGAGCCAGACGCCCCATGGAAAAGGTGGGAGAGGAAGGGGAGAAAGCTGAAGGCTGGAGAGCCTACCACCCCGCGGGCCATGAATGAACCAGTACAGGGTGTGACGGGCCTCCCAACAGCCCTAACTTAACAGAAGATACTGAACTGGCTGCGGGGAAGAGTGTACTGGATGAGGCAGGAAGGGCCACCACTCAGGCGGATTCTCAGCCCTGGCCTTGGAGCCGCCGCTTCCTCCTCCCCTCAAGCTCCCCCTGGTGTCTGCCGGGGGCCCCTGGTCTCCCCTCCACACCAGGGCAGCCCCATCCCAGCCCCCTTCAGAGCCCCCTTCACACCTACCGCCTGCATCACCACCCTTAACCCTACCTCCAGTCGCCTAGCTGAGGAAAGGTGAACTGGAGCCCAGCTGGGGCTGGCGCCCCCCTCTCCCCAGGGGCGTGCCGAGTCCTTCATCCGAGCCCTGAATTGTGTGCATCCCTTTCCGGCTCCTCGCTCAGGGACTCCAAGCTGGCAGCTTGAAATCAGTGGAGGGGGTAGCATTTACGCCATGGAAACATGCAGCCGCCACAACGCAGGACTTTTTCCCCCCAACAGAACCCTTGTCTGACACTCACCAGCACACCGCTCTATCCCGCTCTGGTGGGGGGTAGTGGATCGCCAGGTCAGCCCATCCTCTGAATGCTGGAGAAGGGTGTCAGGCCAGGGGTGGGCACCTGCAAGCTCAGAAACCCTGGTTGGTTGCTGGGTTAGAAGGAATTCCGTGAGACTGGGTCAGCCTGCTCGACGGAGCCCTGGGGTCTTGGGGACGGTGGGTGGAGGGACCGCCATCTTCTGCTCCCACGGACAAGAGTCCACAGTTGTGGACAAGAGTCCAGCTACAAGAGTCCATAGCTGTCATGCTGTGTCCACTGGCTCCAGAGTCAGGTGGGTCTGGGTCTGCCACGTGCCGCTGTGTACTCTTTAGCAAGTGACTTCCTTCTCTGTTTCTCTCCTCGGTGGAGAAGGTCAGTTCACAGGCTGTTCAACGATTCTATGAACTAATGCCTTTTTATTGCTTTATGCAGTGTTGGGCTCTCCAAGTGACCCATGGCT
>NW_011494943.1:10081022-10088088 GCF_000754665.1 Bison bison bison | reverse complement strand
CATGGCTGTCACTCCTGCATTCATCAGTATTACTCAACACGTACTGAGCATCTGCTGTATGCCGGGGCTGTGTCAGGTGCTGGGGAACTCAGTGGTGAGCTCTTGCCCTCGGGAGTTCCCACTCAAGTTCCCTGGCACCGTGACTGCAGCCCTGCTCTGTCCTGAAGCATCTATACCAGCACCCTTGCTTGCCAAGACCATGCCCCAAAGTCTCTGGCTTGACATATACCGGCCTGCAGGGATCCGCCCACCCTGCACGCCGCTGGGATGACATCTTAGCTCTTGGAAGGGAGGAGGCATGAGATTCCAAGAGGGAGAAATCCCTGCTGTGCCTCTGGGGTGGTGGGCTGGAAGGGGACAGGAGGGGTCTCACATGGAGGTGGGGGCTGGGTTTCCAGGACTCCCCCTCCATGAGCCAGGACTTTCCTCCGGTGCCTGGGCTGGGAGGGGCCTCTGTTCCCGTCTGGCAGGGCCACTCTCCCATGAAATTTGGGGGCAGGAGCCTGTGAGCCGTGGAGGTGGCCTGTTTCTGGACTGAGAAAGCAAATGAGTCTGAGGCAAGAGGAAAGTGAGGGAGTGTGGCCAGACCGTGTGCTGTCCTGGCGCTCCACCCCCGGCCACCCTCCTGCGGGTGACCTCTAGCCCAGACAGCCTCTGCTGAATCCTGGACCCGCTCTTCCTTTTGCTCTGGGTCTTGGCAGGTCCTGGAAACCTCGACTGTGTCTATTTATTTTCACACTGATGCTCCCGGGGAACGAGTCCCCTCCCCTCCAGGAGTGGGGAGCCCCTTCCATGAGTCACGCAGGAGACACTCTGAGGCAACAGACTTGCCGAGCCCACGCCCGCCTCCACCCGGCCCCTGCTGTCAGTTGGTCCCCTAGGAAATTGGAATATCAGCCTGAACCAAACACCGTGGCGGAGTTAATTGTTTGTCCCCCAAAAGTCATGTCACGTGCTTCAGACTTAGCTGATGCTCACAGGCCCCCGGGGTGCGCGCTCCCAGAGGCAGGGCCCTGTGCTGGCTGGCGCGGCCCAGCACCCAGAACTTCGACCTAGTGGATGCTGGGTGCTTATTCAGCGAGCAGGTTCACACACACCATCTCTCCCACTCCACTGGCGCAGACTCGAGAACACCAACCCTGCCTGCACTCGCCAGCTGGTCCTCCCCTGGGCCGATTCCTCCTCATCTGAGTGGCCAGAACATTCTCCACCTCGGAGGCCCCTCTCCAAGATCGCAGTGGTCCTGGGTCTCTGGGGGTAGGGCCAGGATCCACCCTCCTTGGAGAAAGTCAGAGGACGCGTGCTATCCCTGCCTGGCGTGTCTTAAGTCACAGCAGGACGACTTGCCAGAATCAACCAAACTCACCCATACCTGTCAGCAAGAACATGGCAGGCCGTGATGCGTGGACCAGCACGCACAAGGGCTGGGGGTCTCTTGCCCCTTCCCTTGATACCATCGCGTGCCCCAGCTTCATCTTCGTTCCTCTTCAATAATCTCATCTTCTCTTTCTCCCCAAAACCTCACCTCCCTGTGACCAGCACATTAAGAAAACAGAGACATCACCTCCAAGAAGACAACCAAATGTGTTAGTCTAGTAACACCCCCTTTCTCTCCTGCTCCTCGTGTTCCCCCCCACCCCAGCCCTTTCCCCTCCGTGAGCCCCCACCCTCCCCACTGCTACCATCATGTGATCACGGGCAGTCCTCTGACTCCAGGAAACGCCATCTCTCTGCTCCCGAACCAGCCTACCCGGGGCAGCCAGGGACAGAGGGACCCTCCCTCTGAGCAGGTGGGTGTCGACCGAGACCCCCTCCCCAGTCGGGAAAGGTGCAGTGGTCGTGGAGGCAAGCAGAACACAGGCTGGATTCAGATTCGCATGGAACCACGGACCGACGTTTCCTCACCTGTAAAAGGGGGACAACCATCCCACATATTCCTGGAGCTGCGCCAAGGGACAATCAAAGTGGGCACAGTGTTGTGGATTCTTCACACTCTCAGAGGGTCAGCAAGGGGCGGACGAGTCCCCGGACTGCAGTCGTGCGGGCACGGGGTGGAAGTTTCCAGAAGGCAGGTTTCAGCTCTGCCCGTGGAACAGCATCCCGGCAGAGCTGCCCCGGGAGGGAAAGAGCCTCCACGCTGGCGAACATGCACTGCTGGGCTCACTTGGACAGAGCCGGGCAGGTACCAGGAAGGGCACAGAGATGAGAGTCACTGTCTGGCGGGCACTGTCTGGTGTCGCCCGTGGTCACCTCCCATCTAAGGCTCAGGGATTGAAGGGTTTGCTCGGGATGCAGACTCCTCAGCGTTCAGCAGTTTGGGGCACGGCCTCACACGTGCATGCCCTGGGATGGGGAGGGCAGGACCATCCTGCTCCCAGACTGGGAGGTCAGACCCCTGAGGTGCCCTGGCTCAGCCACCACTGGGGACGTGAACCCACATGTCCTGCCTGCCAGCAGTCAGTCCCTAAGTCAGCTGCCTCTTCTGACACTGATGGGCACCGTGGATGCCTCAAGAATGACCCAGTGATGCTCACAGGGGGTCCTCTGCACGGGCCTCTTCTGGAAACCGACTGTCCCGTTTTCCTGGTCCTGTGAATTGTCCAACACTGCATGAAGGCTCAGGCTTGGCCCCTGTTCCTGGCTTAGGGAGGCAACATCTGTCCCCGCTGTCCTGGGAACATGGGCAGTGCCCTGCGCACACAGGCACAGCATCAGTCCAGCCTGTGCACCTCCTGTGTCCCAGGTGCCAGGCAGCAGAGGCTCAACTGATGCCAGTGACCTGGGTAAAGATTGGTATTGGGGGGGCATGCCTGTGAAGGTGTGGGGGGGTCCCCTCTCCTCTCAGGACAGGTGAGCCATGTCCAGAGTGGGACAAGCAGATCACACACCTACCTGTCTGGTCCTTGAAGCTGGTGGTTCTGCCGCGCTCCCCTCCTCCGCCCTGTCTGGAAGCCTCTTTGCCCAGAGGTGGTGGAAAGATGGCGTGGTGCCCAGCCTTTGCCGCCAGCCTGCCTTCTTTCTGCAGGCTGGCCTGTGGACCAGGCCCACCGCACCCTCCCTCCCAGGGTGAGGAGTCTGGGAGGCAATTAGCCTAATTGTCAAGGAGGGGCTGGGAGCAGAGATCCCCAAGGGGACTGTGCAGGGAGGAGCTCGGAGGGCCTCTGTCTGCAGCTGCTTCAGCTCTTCCCTGCCCCCAGCACCCTGCTCCCTGAACATCCTGCCCAGTGCATCCCACACAGAGGGGACCCTCCCCGCAGATGACAGGAGCTCACTGGCCAAGGCCTGAGTGCGTGGATTTCCATTGGGCCGGTGATGTGGGCAGAGACACTTGGGGGAGTCTTAGCTCTAGATCTTAAAGATGAAGGGCCCTCCTGCCCAGACCCTGCCTCCAGGCAGATGAGTCCCTGTCCCCTTTCCACAGACTAAGAGGTTAGGCTGTGCCCACGGTCACCTAGAAATGGAGGCATTAAGTCTGCACTCAGGGTCTGGTGCCAAAAGCTGGACTACCCAAGGTACAGGAGCAGAGAAAAGGCCATTAGCTGCAGGGCCTCCCCGAGAGGCTGGCTGGGCTCTCACTGGTCAAAGCCCCTCGCTGCCCATTCCTGGGGCTGGACAAGCCCTTCCATCTCATACCACTGTGTCATCAGGTCCCAGCAGGGAGCGGGTGGCTCACTGGCTCTAGGATAATGTGAGTTTATTTACAAGGAGACTTTCCAGAGGTGTCTGGAGGAGAGCTGGACCATAAAGAAGGCTGAGCACTGAAGAACTGATGGTTTTGAACTGTGGTGTTGGAGAGGACTCTTGAGGGTCCCTTGAACTGCAAGGAGATCAAACCAGTCAATCCTAAAGGAAGTCAACCCTGAATATTCATTGGAAGGACTGAAGCTGAAGCTCCAATACTTTGGCCACCTGATACGAAGAGCTGACTCATTAGAAAAGACCATGATGCTGGGAAGGATTGAAGGCAGGAGGAGAAGGGGATGACAGAGGATGAGATGGTTGGATGGCATCACCGATTCACTGGACATGAGTTTGAGCAAACTCCAGGAGTTGGTGATGGACAGAGAGGCCTGGCGTGCTGCAGTCCATGGGGTTGCAAAGAGTCGCACACAGCTGAGCAGCTCAACAACAGAAAGAACTGGAGGATGGGCTGGAGGGACCACCAGGAACAGTGTAGGACCCCCGACTGACAGTGACGGCGCTGTTACCACCTCAGGCCTAAGGAAGAAGCAGCAGTAGAACCAAGAAGATTGCAGGGTCCTGGAGGGGCACCTCACTTGAGTCTGGATCCTCTCTGGTCTGGGGAGAGACAGCCTCCCAGGGAGAGAGCAAGGGAATAAATACCCCAGACTCACCCCCAGACTCTGGAAAGCAGAGGACTGAGCCCTCGCCCCGCCTTCATGGCCAACCACACCCCCTCCCCTGACATCACCCCCCGCCTTGAATCGGTCTACTCTCTTATGTCATGGCCCTCAGTTCCCCTTTGTCAGACGAGTGAACTTTGCTCTCTAGAACTTACTGCCTTCCAGCCACCATTACTGTTGACTTAGAATGGTCAGTTCCTCTTGGGCCAGAAACCCCTCATGGCAATGAAGAGAGTGGTGAGTCAGAACCAAGAAAAGAGAGTGTGTCTGGCAAGAGATGAGGGGTCAGCACATTGCGTGCTGTCGAGGGTCAGGTCAGATGAGGACTGGGACCCTTAGATGGTCCACATGGCAGAGGTGGGAACCTTGCCCAGGGTAGTTTCAGGGAATGGTGCCTTGGAGACTCTGCCGGGGGTGGGATGACGAGGGAACAGGAATAAAGGAATTTAGGCTGCAGGTGTAGGCGACTCATTCAAGAGACTTTGCTCTGTAAGGAAGCAGTGCATGGGGTTTGTAGCTGACAAAGCTGAGTGGTCAAGGAGGGCTTTCTTTCCCTATCATGGGAGCCAGTCAGCAAATTGCCAGAGCTGTGAGCATATGCTGGTGAGAAGGACTGGACACCTGTGTGCATGGAAGTGACCAGTCAGAGATGGGAGCAGAAATGGGAGGGAAGGCCAGGGGTGGGACAAGAGGCAGGAAGGTGAACAAGTGAGCGTGGACATGGCCTTCCATTTCCACGGGAAATAAAAGCACAGTCATCGCCAAGAAGGAGAACATTGGAGCGTGGTGGGAGGGTTGGGGAGGAAGAGAGAAATGGTCATTGATAGTGAATGGCAGATCCAGGCAGAGGACAGTGATCTAAGGAAATTGGGCTGATTTTGTATGTTTTCCCAGAGTGTGGGCCACGGAGTGGAATGGGCAGAGCTGCTCTTAGCAATTTGCCAGGCAAGTGTAAAGACAAGAAAGAGAGACAGGTTTGTAGAGGGGGTGGGAATAAATGACTTGACCATGGTCTTTAAGCTTTTAACTCATCTGTCCATCTACTCAACCACTCCCCTTTCATCCATCCATTCTCCACTTTATATCCATCTTTCCATCCATCTTTTTATTTATTTTTTTAAATTTTATTTTATTTTTAAACTTTACAATATTGTATTGGTTTTGCCAAACATTGAAATGAATCCGCCACAGGTATACACGTGTTCCCCATCCTGAACCCCTCTCCCTCCTCCCTCCCCATACCATCCCTCTGGGTCATCCCAGTGCACCAGCCCCAAGCATCCAGCATCATGCATCGAACCTGGACTGGCGACTAGTTTCATGCATGATAGTATACATGTTTCAATGCCATTCTCGCAAATCTTCCCACCCTCTCCCTCTCCCACAGAGTCCCTAAGACTGTTCTATACATCAGTGTCTCTTTCTCTCTCCACCTATCCACCCATCCACCCCTCTGTCTGTCAGTTCTTCCATTCATCCATCCACCCATCAATCCTTTCATCCATCCAACCATCCAGCCACCTTTTTACCCAGCCAGCCATCTTTCCATCTGTCTTTTCATTTATCCATCCACCCACCCATCCTTCCATCCATCCATCCAGTGTGCGTTGAAACTTCCAAATACAGCAGAGTGCTGTGCTGAGTGCGGGGATGTGGGCATGGAGGGCAAGTGAGGGAATTCACGATCCCTGGGGAGCCACACTAGTTCACAAACTGCTCTGAAATCACCTGAAGCCATGAGACCTGGCCCGGCAGGGGGACTCTGCCCAGCTCACGCCACCAACCCCAGGCCCTTCGTTGTGGCCCCAACAGACCCGAGAAGAAGGAAGAAAACGAAAGTGACACACACTGTGCAAACCTCTGTGTGCAGGCCCCCGGACACCCTCCTAGGGCGGACCTGACCCTCTGCTGTTCCACCAGGTCTGCTCTTAGGGCTGTCAGCGTGGGCTGCACTTCAGAGTCTCGTGGGAAAGTTTGGTTGTGAAGTTCCGTTGCCCGGTGTGCGTCCCAGGTACGGGCTGTGCAGCCTAGGAAAAGGCCACTCGTGGAACCGTAGCCGCTATGCGTGGGCATGAAGGAGATGCAGGGCAGGGGTGTCGAGAATTGCCCAGGGCCCCCCGACACGCTGGGGGTGACCACTGCAGATGGGAGATGTACTCAGAGCAGATGAGCAGTGACGTGGGGCCAGGGGGTGGATAAGAGGGGGGTCAGATCTCTCCATGTGCTCTCCAGGGTCTCGACTCTCACGGGGCTGTGGAACCTCACCTGCACCTAGACCCCCCAGGAATGGCTACAGTTCTGGACGAGGAGCAGGGAGCCAGGTTTAGGAGCTGGCAGCCCATGCCATACAGGTCTCTGTACCTCAACTTTATTGGCTGGGAAATGGGGGCACGTTGTCCACCTGGTAGGTTGGAGATTCGATGAGGTTACGTCTGCACAGCAGACAGCACCATGCGCTCAGATGCGCTGACTTCATGATGTCACAATGTCGCTCGAGGTCCCCATCCCTCAGCTGCCTCCTGCCCACCCCTGACCCCTCCAGACCCTGGCCCTCAGGACCCCAAACACCCCTCCCGCCACCCCCACCGTGTCGCAGGTTCCCCTGACAGTCTGGGCCCCAGGCCCCAGCGCGGGAGCCCTGCAGAGGGAGAGATTGGCAGCTGTCCCTCGGGCACTGGGGAGGGTCGCAGCAGGGGGTGGGG
>NW_011494943.1:10078288-10080803 GCF_000754665.1 Bison bison bison | reverse complement strand
AGGGGGCGCTGGCAAGATGTAAGCTAGTGAAGGTTCTAATCAAATATTTATCAGTTAATTGATCTCCGGAGGCTGCGGACAGCGCCCTCCCCCTCACCCGGGCCTTTCCACACTCCTGCCTGGCTCTCGGCTTCCCTCCTCTCCTCGCCCCCGCCTCCTCCCTGCCTCTACTCCGCCATCCTGGAGCCTGGGTGCTCCTCCACCCCTGGGAGCCTCCCGCCTCGCGGGCCCCTCCTCCCTCTTGGTGAACCCACCCCGGGTCCCGCTGGGCCGGAGCCAGAGGACGCGACCAGCGTGTTGGCCGACTGGGTGACGGGGCTTCTCGGCCGCTTGGGAGCAGTGAGGCAGGACCCTCATGAGTGTGTGCGTAGGCCTGTATCCGTCCACTTGTCAGGGACCTGGCGAGAGAGGGGAAGGACCTGGGGGCTTCCCCAAGGAGGAGCGGGACGAGACCTCTTTTTTCGTGTCGGGTCGCCCAGAAGTGAGGGCCATCAGCACCGAGGCGGAGGCTGGCACTGGGAGGGTTGGTTGCACGGTGGAGCTGGGCCCTGGGCTGATGTGGGGGCCTGCGGTCGCTGGCTAGAAGGGAGGTGGCCAGCCAAGCAGACTGTGGCAGTGGGGCAGGGCCCTGGCCTGAAGGCAGAACACCGCGTCTTCCGTCCAGTCTCCGTTGGCCTCGTGTGGCCAGTCCCCTTGGGCCACCTCCCCCACTCACGGTCGACTCAACATCTGAGGAGTTGGACTAACTCTCCCACCGGACGGCAGACCCCACCGGAGCAGGAACTACCCATCCTGCTCCCCACCAGAACCACAAGCCCAGCACCCCAGCTTCCCAACACACAGTTTGGGGTGAATAAATAGTCACCAATTGAAGGAACAGCGTGAGCAAGTCAGCGTGCCTGCTAAAAGAAGCACCTGTCTCGGGGTGGGGAGACTCTAAAACTGAGGTCAGACACACAGAGGTTGATGGGGGTGGGCACGGGAGCACACAAGGTCCCCTGTCCGCAGGGCACTGGGAAAGCAGTCAACCGTCCCCGCGTGTGCAATGGTCCTTCCACATTGTGGGGGCTCCTCCTGCGAGAGGTGACCCTGTCCTTCCAGGTGGTGAGGCCCCTTCTCCCCCAGAGGCACCCTCAGAAGGCCAGGGGTGCCTCCCCTGCTCATAGTGGCTGCTGAGAGCCTGCCCCCTAGTGTGTGTCCACAGGGAGGGTTGGCCAGAACACTAGTCCCCTCCCCTGAACCCACAAGGGACCCCAGTCCCTTCTCTGAGGCTGGGAGATTTTTCTACCAGGGCTTTTCTTTGTACCCAATACCAGTGGTTCTCACAGCCCCCAGATTTGGGGAGGAGGTCTGGAGTGAGCCGAGAATCTGCATTGCTGACCAGACCCCAGATGATGCCGATGCTGCAGATCCCAGCACCCCATTTGGAGAACCACTGTCCTGGGGCGCTTCCAGGCCTCGCCAAGGGCTTCTCAGAGCCCCAGGTTGGCTGGGGCCAGCATCGAGGGAATACATTTCCCCCTGGGGCAGCAGACCTTTGAGGGTGGGAAGGATCACTGGGACATCTTGGAGATCCTCGAGACGGAGGCCAGAACCCTCTGTGCCCTACGGACAGCACCTCACCCTGTGGCCACCATGAAGCTGAGTTGTATGAGGCTCCATGTCTTCATGATCAACTCCAGTCCTCCCCTCTGCAGGCTGTGAATCGTGTCCTCACACCTGCTTTACTAGTGAGAAAACCGAGGCTTAAAAGCCTTTCTCAGGCCAGAGAGTGGGGGTGTGGCCATCCAGGGCCAAAGGCAGGATCCTGCTGCTTCTGGAAGGTTCTGCGTCTTGACTGGCCCCATGTCAGTCTCCTGGTGAGGAAGGTTTCACAGGCCATCACCGCTGGGGGGCCCTGCATAGAGGGTACACGGGGCCACCCTGAGCTATTTCTTACAGCTGTGTCTGTCTACAGTTATCTGGAAATGTTTAATTATTTTTAAAATTCGGTGGATTAAAAATAAACCTTTAGTGTGCTCGGACCTGACAAATTCACACAAGTGGCCTCAAACTCAGGGGTGTCTCGCCGCAGACCTGGGCTCCCCTGAATGCCCCTGGAAGCCCAGCTGTGAGCTGGATGCCCCGTGCTGGGGGAGCGCCCCATCCCATGCGGCCTGGACAATGCTGCTCAAAGTCTAGTTCAGGACCACAGGGCCTCCTGGAGAGGGGCCGGTGAAAGGAGGCAGAGTCCCGGCCAGACCGCGGTCTAACCAGCCTTGCTCTCTCCTCCGCAGGGCAATCAGGACGCCACGGCTCCGCCTGAAGCGATGGCCCAGCCCTACCCCCCAGCCCAGTACCCCCCTCCGCCACAGAACGGCATCCCCGCCGAGTACGCCCCACCCCCACCGCACCCCACGCCGGACTACTCGGGCCAGACCCCGGTTCCCCCAGAGCATGGCATGACCCTGTACACACCAGCACAGACCCACCCGGAGCAGCCAAGCAGTGACACCAGCACACAGCCCATCACAGG
>NW_011494943.1:10078084-10078188 GCF_000754665.1 Bison bison bison | reverse complement strand
GGGGCCCCCCCTCTCCCCCCCGGAGCCATAACTTCAGGCCAGCTCTCACCTCATCTGGGAGAAGGAGCGTGACCTCAACCATCAGTGACCTGTTAATGAGAAAC
>NW_011494943.1:10071905-10077670 GCF_000754665.1 Bison bison bison | reverse complement strand
CCCCCTGTGGAGGGAGCCCCTCCAAAGACTGGGCTGCTGCGTCCCCGCCCCCAGCCTCCTCTGTTGCATCCTCTGTGGACCCGCCCTGCCGAGCTCCAGGGCTCTGGGTTCATCGAGCTGGCCCTACTGGCCTGGTGCCAGTGCTGACTGGTGGGGGCCGGGCAGGAGGCCAACATGCCCTGCACCGCTTGCCTGATGGGTGCCCCCCTCCTTGTGCCACCTCAGCCCCTTAACCCAGCCTGGCTCCTGCGGTGTACCCCTAGATGTGGATATCACCTTCCTTCACTGTGTGGGCAGCATCATCCAAACTCTGGGGATAGCGCCCACCCACGCTGCCCGCCACGGGCTGGACCAAACTCTCCTGCCCGCTTGGAGCACTGCCAGACCTGAGTCTGCGCCAAAACCATCAGTCTTCTCGATTCTCCCAGCATCCCTGGTACAGGGTATCCACCACAGATGCCCCCCAGGGTTCCACGGATGAGAAGGGCGATGTCCATGGGTCTCAGAACAGGGAGCCAAACCATACTTCCCTGGCCGCTGCCGCTTCTCATGCCTCAATCTGTGACCTGCATGTGCTCAGAAAAGAGAGGTGAGTGAGGGAGCCAGAGGGGTCCCTGTGAGCAGGTCACCGCTGGCTAGCCGGTCTCTTTCTGATGGACAACAGCAGATGGGGTGAATCTGGGGAAACCTCTCATGACCTCCTTGGGAACAAATGCTGACCGCCCCCCCCACCCCCGCCGAGAAGCAAACCCAGGAGACAAGATGACCAGACTGGTGGCTGACACAGAGGAGGCTGAGACTGACCGCTGACACCTCCACAGCACAGACAGGCCTTCTGGGCCGCCTGACGCAGCCTCACCGCGACCCATACAGAATCATCTTCCTTTGGCCGACTTCTGCAGGGACCTGCTTGTGCTGGGCCCCGAGCCAGCACGGGGGTGCACAGGAAGAAGGGCCTGACCCTACCCGCGGGGGCCATCACTTCCCACCAGTCACGGACATTACATGGGCCCCTTCCACTCTTCGAGAGTCCGTGGCCCCGAAGAGGACCTGGGAGTCTCAGAAAGAAGCCAACTGAGATGTGAGAGCCTCACTGCTCGATCGAACGCCCCCCCACCCCAGGAATGCCTGGGCCAGAGAGCTGCTGAGCCCGATACCGGGCAGCCTCGGCTTTCCTCTGTCCACGGGGGGCTCTTCAGGTCCTGGGAGGGGGTGAGTCTGCTGCTCTTCCCCTGGGATACCGAGATAGAGGCCCCGACTAGCGGATGATCTCAAAGACACTCAGAATTGCCTGGCAAAGACTTCAGCTGCCACTGCTGCAGGGTGTGGATGCTCCAATCCGGAGTGTTCCTTCCATCAGAGGTTTCGCACCTTGGGAGGAGCTGAGGAGGGTGGTCACTGCCTGTCCTGCTCGAAGATTCCAGGAGCCACTTATCTTCAACAAACTCTTGGTCCTCCTAGCCCTGCTGCTCAGCTGTCTTACGTCCATCCCGGATCAGGCCTGCGTCACTTCCCAGAGCCTCCCCTTGGCCTTCCCCAAACAGCCTGGTGTTAGAATCGGGAGGTAGGGGGCAGCAGGCAGTGTAGGCTCCAGCTTATGTCCAACCTGCTCTCTCCTGCCTGTGGATTCCGTTTGTCATCACGGCGTCATCTACGTTCTTTTATCAAAAGGCAGCAGGGGACACAGAGTGACTGGGGCTGCTGATGGAGCAGGCCTGCCTCACTACTCTGCAGGACCCCCTGGGGTACAGGTTGGGGACCACCTCCCAGAGCTACCTCATTCTTGCAAGGTTTTACGGGGTCCCCTGCAGGGGTCCTCCCCACCCACCCGTCCACCCTGTGTGGTGGGGCAGCCACAGGGACATCCTCTCAGAAACTCCTGCTGGAGCGGCAGCCTTCGGTCCTCTTTGCTCTTGGCTCTTGGGACTTAAGGGAACGGGGTGGACTGTGGTTGGAATACAGCACCCCAGGGTGCTGCCCTGACTCAGGCAGGGTGCGAGCAGATGGTGCCATCAGCAGCGATGCACCACAGGGGGCCAAGCAGAGAGTTCCCGGAGCATGGCGTCATTCACAGCGTCCAAAGAGGACACAGCTGCACCTGAGGTTCTGAAGAAGGCTTCATGAGTGGATGGCTCGAGGCCTCATGGGGAGAACACCTCCTCTGAAGCTGGCTCACCACCCACCAGGGACGAGCCATGTCGGGTGAGCAGCCGATGGTCATTGCATGGGTGACCAGGAAGTCTTGGAGGACCGAAGATGAGGGGAGAGGGGGCCACAGAGAAAGAGGGTTTCCTGGAGCTGCTTCCTCTGTGTGGCATCACCCAGCCTTGGTTCTGTCCCAGTGACGGCCCCCGGATCCTGGCCTGCTGCCTGCCACCCCACTGGACCTACTGACCCTGTCCAGGGCCCTCTCAGCCTCTCCCGGTGCTGGGCTTGGAGAGGCCCAAGAGAAGGGGGCTGCAGACTCTTTGGAGGGTGCAAGGATGGGAGATGCACTGTCCCATGCAGAGGGACCGGATGCTGCCTTGAAAGGGGGACGAGGACCGTGTCACCACGTGGGCTAAGATGACACGGAAATGAGGACGCAGAAGCAAAACGGCCGAGAGCAGCTGGAGAGGGAAGGGGTGTTGCTGCTGCTGTTTCTCGTTTCCCTGCATTTGAGAACCAAAGGCAAAGATTGCTTTAAAGAAGAAAAAGGGAAGTGAAGTCCCTCGGAAGGCGGTGCCAGCTACCCGGCCCGCTGTGATAAATGGTGAGAAGGCCTCCGTCTCCCCTCGGGGCAGCCAGTGTGCTCTCACACTCGGGGGTTTCTCCAGCATCTTACAATTTCACAGCCATTGAACCCATTTATCTGCCTCTGTTTGCAGCTGTGCTTGGGGCCAAGGGGGGCTTTTCTTACTTTTCCTGCACCCCCCATCACCCCGTTTCTCCCACCTCACCCTCAGCTGCTCTCCTAAGGGCCTTTGAGGTGGGAAGAAGCAGGAGGACCCTGGATCTTGGAGACACACAGTGGGCTCAGTTCTGCTATTAGGAGAGGCCCAAGGCGTTGCAGAAAGGACATCCCACCCTGGCCCCAGATGCCCCAGCTTCATCAGTGCCATCCCATGGTGCCCCCTTCCCACCAAAGGCTCCCCATCTCCGAGTGGGAGCTGGGATTCCCCACCCACCCCCACCCCCACCACCCGTCCACCGTAGTCCTGGCCACCAGCTTGCGCTGACCACTGCCCTCTGCTGGCCTGGGGTCAGCATTGCATGCTCCTCCCCCTAGTTTCCCAGATCTGGAGTCCATGCGTCACCTGTACCCAAGAGCAGCCAAGGGCACAGGTGTGTGAAAGGCATGGCAGGGGGGGGGGACAAGGGACACTGGACCCAACCTGACCGCCTCACGGAAAGAGCCACAACTTTTTGTAGCCAGAGGGCGGGGCCCAGGCTTCTGAAGAATCAGCAGATGCACGGCCAGTTCTGCCTTGGTCTGGGGGTGCAGACGGGGCCTCTGATGGTCAAGCCCAAGCTTGCTTCCTACAAGGAAGAGTGCAACAAGGGAGGAGGACAGCTGGGGAGGGGGCTGAGCGGTTGGGCATCTCCAGGTCCTGGGCTTGGGGGAGAGGAGCCCCCAAATGTCCCCCAAAAGCCCAAAGGCAGCTGCCCCGATTTGTCTGTCAGGAACGAGGGCATGTGCAGGCCAGACCAGGAGCCTCGGAGCCCTGCCACCTCACTCCCCCTGACCAGCTGTTCCTCCCCAGACTGAAGGGGGCTCCTGGGTGTCAGCACTTGTTGGTGAAGCCCCAGGAACAAGCGCAGAATCACCTGCAGCCCCACACTTGGCTCAGAGAACACACACTCCAGAAATGGGCCTGCCATGCATGAGGTGGCCAGCCTGCTGAACCCCAGGTCACACATGTCCCCCCAGGCACACAAGAGGATGGTGGTTTCAAACCCACGTGTAGGATCGCCCACCCTGTGCTTCCTCTCAACACAGGAATACAGAGCTGAGTCTACGGGGCCTTTGAACAGGATAGCCCCGCACCCCTGCAGCCCTCCAGACCCCCTCCCGGCTTGCCACCAGGAAGTGTGCCCAGGAGCTGACCCCCCTCCCCTCCCCTCCTGTCCCCTATGGCATCTGCTGCCCTGGGGACTGGCTGAGCGCAGGAGTTAGGGGAGGAGCCCTGTCTTTTCAGAGAGGATGACCCTGATGGCCACTGAGGGCAGCCACTCAGGAGTCCAGAGACAGACCTCCAGCCAGTGGCCTTGGCGAGGGCCAGTCCTCAGCCACAGCACGAAGGCTCAGGCGCCGTGAGCTCGCCCTGCTTACCATCCTGGCTCCGGGAGGCTTGTGGTACTGCCCAGCACTCCTTTGGTGGACAAAACGCACCAGAAGCAAGCGGGCAGTTGCCAGCAACCCGTGGAAGGCACACGCCAGCACCTCTCCCCTCAGCTGTCCTCGTTGCGTGTCTCTGCAGCCCGGCCTCTCTCCGCCGGCCACGTGGGAGACCACAGCCGCCAGGACTTCCATTTGTGCAAAGTCTACCCCAGCCTTGAGGACCTTGTCCTTCCCCCTTCACTCTCTGTAGGAGTATCAGACAGGAGCCAAGCCCCCCGACTGTCACCTGGAATCCTGACCCAGAGGAAGATCCTCAGACAAAGGTTCAAGTCCAAGCAGTGTACTGGGGAGGTGATCCCAGAAAACCTGGGAGGGAAACCAGGACTTGAGACAGGAAGAGAAAAGGAGCAGTAAAAGATGCTTTCTCAGCCAGTCGTGCCCACAGGGGATGGGGGCACACGGCATCAGAGGAGAGCCCCAGAGGAGCTGGTCCGGAGGAGCCCCAAGTGAGAGAAGGCGTCTGTCCAGTCACCCGGCCTGTCATCAGCTCTGCTCCTGGACACCGACACAGAGGACCAGAGATGCCAGCCCCAGGGTCACGATGAGGTCCCTCGGTGGGCCCTCCCTGCACTCACCATGCCCAGCCTGCCTGGGTATTCAGCAGGACCCACCAAGTTGAAGGGCAGCCTGGCTGTGAGCTGGTGGCCTGTCCCCATGGAAGTCCCCAGTGAGGAACCTCACACATGTGCCCAGCCCGCTCACTGCACCGCACTGCCTTGAGGCCTCTTCATGGCCTTGACCTCTCAGGGAGCTGGTTTGGGGGACAGGGCGGGGAGGTGGTCCTTGCTCTGTAGCAGCTTTGTTTCCAGAGACTCGAGTCTTTCAGAATCCCTCTGTTGATCAGTGTTTGGGTCCAGAATCAGGACCAGCTGTGAGGCACTGGAGGTTGCCACCCCTGAGCCCTGGACAATGCAAAGCCTCAGAGCAGGGCTAGAAGAAGAGGCAGTCTGGGGGTGGCCTCCCCTGGGGCCACATCCCTACTGATGTGTGTGCCACGAGTGGCTTCCAAAAGCTCTCCACTTTCTCATCAGGCTGGAAACCCCAAACGTTACCTGTCCTCCCAGAGCTCAGGCTGTCGCGGGGTTGGGGGGGTACACGCACAACCTCAAGAACTGTGATGGCCAAGGGACCACTGAGGTCGGGCATCAGTGGTCAAGCTGAGCCACAGGGTGGGAGAGCACACTGGGCCAGGGAGGCCTTGCTCTGTGACGGCATCACAGACACTGCTCAGGGAAGAGCCCGAAAGTGGGATCTCTGAGGTCGAAGTGCTACTACGAATTCTGTGAATCCCGGGCGGGGGGAGTCTGCGGGGCTTGGGGAAGACCTGGTGTCTAGATCCTTCCCCACTATGGGGTGGGAGCAGAAGGGGGGCACCTCCCAGCCC
>NW_011494943.1:10068984-10071670 GCF_000754665.1 Bison bison bison | reverse complement strand
ACGGAGGGACCTGCGTGACTGTCACCCCCGACCCCAGGCATCCCTGGTGGCTCAGCTGGTAAAGAATCTGCCTACAATGCGGGAGACCTGGGTTCGATCCCTGGGTTGGGAAGATCCCCTGGAGACGGGAGAGGCTACCCAGTCCAGTATTCTGGCCTGGAGAATTCCATGGACTGTATAGTCCATGGGGTCACAAAGAGTCAGACGTGACTGAGCGACTTTCACTTTCACCCCAACCCCTTGCCCCTCAGGCCCAGGCAGGTGCCAGTTAGGTTTATCATTCTGCTGTTGAGGGCTCCAGAGAACTCTGTGTCCAGAAGGGCACCCAGCCTCCCGGCCTCACACCCAACAGCCCCCGCCTGTCCAGTGTGCCTGGGGCCCGGCCCAGGTACTTGACATCTCTGGGCCTGCAGCCCCCAGGCCCCGGGGGCTGGGGCAACAAGGAGCTCACACTACGGGAAGCCAGTGAGCATTCCATCCCTGGATTCTCCCAGTCTGTTCTAGACTCTGTAGGATACCAGCGAGTGGCAGTGTCACTGTGAGATCCTACAGGGAGGCTCTTAAGTCCTGCAGTGACTTTATTCTGCCACGTGATTTGAGCCCCTAGCACGTGCTGATGCCCACTCAGGGCTGGGGCTGCCCTGTGGGTGGGTAAGGGGGCAGCAACCCAGGTTCAGGCCTGGCCATGGAGGACATGTGCACCCAGCCTGTGTTCTCTCCCTCTCTCCCGTCTCCCACTCCAAACTCTCCTTCCCCTGCCTGCCCCGTGCCCACTCCCCACTTCCACCTCAAGTCCAGCAGACTCTGACCCCTGAACCCCAGCCCTCCCCTCATGACACCCTCAGGTGGGATTTGTCAGGTAAACGGAAGGTGGCCTCAGGATGGGGCCAGGGCCCATTAGATTGGGGTGAGACCCAGTGGGGTCCGGGCAGAATTTAGAATCATCGGAAGATAAGGATTCTACCCCCTCTCAGCCTGGGCCTGGCAGGTGCCAAACTTCTCTGAGCCCGGAGCCCTGACTTAAAGCAGCTAGTGTTGGGTCAGTTCACTGGGATGCCGTTCCGGTCCCTACATCATGGGTCTCAGCACACTCTGTCCCTACAGGCCACCCACAAGCGCCCTCAGCCCACTCTGCCTGCATCCCAGCTGCGCCTCCTCCCTCCCTAGCACTCAGCAGGGTTGGCACTGCCTCGCTGTCTGGCTCTGTGTTGCCTCCTGAACATTACAGGATGAAGGGGAAACTCCAGTTGCATGTACTGGAGGCCCCTTAGGACCTCAGCTGGCATTTTAGGGGACTTAATCCCCAGCTTCCTGATCTCAAGTCCTGCGAGAGGGACAGGGCTACCCCTTGAGGGTTCCAGGCCAGCGATGGGGCAGGAAGGGGTTAGCTGAAGTGTCTGGGACCAGCTGACTGGTATGTCCCAGTCAGGCAGAGGGGCCTGGGTTCACTGTCCTCTGCACCCCACACAGCCCAGCCCCTAAACAGCACAGGCAGCAGGCAATGCAGTGTCCTTCCTGGGCCCTGTGTCTCTTCCAGGGGCTCCTCTACACAGCGGCCCCCAACCTTTGGGGAAGGGCTTATCCACAGCCCTGTACGCATGTGTGGGAATCAGGGCCGGCTGTCAGCAGCTAGGGGCAGAGCCCGAGCAGGGAGTCAGAGCAGGAAGACTGGTGACACACGGTGGGGCAGGTGTCCTGGCAGGAGAAGCCCTCTGCATGGGAAGGTGGGGACCACCCCCACAAGGCTATGCACGGCCCTGCAGGAGATGGAAAGGGCCCCCCGCCCCCGCACGCCCCTCCCCTCCGGGGAGCAGAGGACCAGATGGAGGCAGTGGGCAGTGGTCTCCGTGGAGAGCCGGCGAACCGGGCCGGCGGTCTTAACCCACCCTCTCCTGTCTCTCCCACCCTCATCTCTGTCTCTGCAGCAATTCGGAAAAATTTTAGACGTGGAGATCATTTTTAACGAGCGGGGCTCCAAGGTGGGTGCCGCCCAGAGGCCGCCACCATTACAGCGCCCGGCTGTAGGTCCCGCCAGGCTAACGTGTGAAATGTGCGTTTCCGCCCTGGAGAGCTCCGAGCCTGAGGACCCCTGAGCGACACGGGTGCTTGTACTCCCCTCCTCCGCCCGCCCCGCCCTCCCCCCCCCGCTGTCTGTGTTGTCGCTGCGCTGCCTGCCGCGGACGCTTCCTTCTCTCTAAGCCGCCGGGACCTCTCTGTCTGCACTCGGAGAGCCCCCACCCCTGGGCCTGGGCCCCTCCCCAGCCTGCGAGCTGCTCCCCTGGGGCCAGCGGCCTTCCTGGAGCTGCCCCCCACCCCCGCCCGGGGCTTGGAGAAGGGCCGGCAGGGGGCAGGCGGGAGGGTGCCAGCTCCTGGATGGGAGGATTCCCCCCACCTCGGGCTCCCCAGGGTGAAGATGGGTGAGGCTGCCCCCACTCAGTCCTTCAGAAGCCCAGCCTTGGGCACCCCCACTTCCCAGGTGGGCTTAGGGCGACAGTTCTGGCCCCTGGTCAGGTCAGCATCTCTTTTTCAGCTTTGGCCTGTCCCCTCAGGTGCCAGGCGGTCAGCTCAGGCCGGGCTCAGGCCAGGCCAGCAGCTGCCCCCGCCAGGGGCCGTACCCCTCCTGGGCATCCTGCCAGTGGTACCAGGACAGACCTCTGAGTCTCCTTCAACTCACCTGACTCAACCC
>NW_011494943.1:10067346-10068845 GCF_000754665.1 Bison bison bison | reverse complement strand
TTTTTCCTTTTTCTCATCCTATGTCTCTCTCTCCGTGTCTGTCCTTCTCCGCTCACAGGGTTTTGGGTTTGTAACTTTTGAAACTAGCTCAGATGCTGACCGAGCCCGGGAGAAGCTGAATGGGACGATCGTAGAGGGCCGGAAAATTGAGGTGCTCAGATAAGTGTGCTGCAGCAGGGACGCCCTTGAGAACCGCCTCCGGTCACCCCGGGGCCCCCAACCCAGCCCCGCCGCTGCCCTGCAGAGAGCCGGGCCAGGGTCCCCGGGGCGGGGCCACGCTGAGGCTGGAACTGAGCCCACCACCTGCCGCCCCTCTTGGGTCTCGATCTCAGGCTCACCAAAGGGCCCCGCACCCTGTGCCCTCCCTCTCCTTCCCATGGGGCTGGAGAAGCCCCAGAAGTCATCTCTCTGAGGCTTGGCAGCTCCAAGGACCTCAGCCAGCCCAGTCTGCCCCTAGTTGGCAGGGGATCATTAACCATCCCCCCGGCCACTCTCACCAAGGAACAACGGTTGCCCCATTTGCCCCCTCCCCACGCTGCCCCATCCTGCCATCTGCCCTTTGCCTTCATCCCCCAGAGAGTGGGCAGCAAGGTGCAGCCATGGCAGAGGGATGGATCCAGCCCAGAGGAGCAGAGGGGAGAGGAGGCAGGGTCCTCCTGACACTAAGCCAGCTTCCCCGGGCCCGTGTGCACCCGCTCAGTGCTGTGGTTCTGATGGCTGGGAGCTGGGCTTCCCAAACAGGCTCAGCAGTGAGGGCGGCCACAGAGGAGGGCTCAGTGGCCAGTGCAGAGCCATAGGAAGGGCGGTGGAAGGCTTGGGGGTGGGGGAGGCTTCCAGAAGCGGAACAAATGCTACAGGCACTGACCGAGGCTGGGCTCCAGCTCAGTGTCCGGCAACACTCGAGGCTGTGGCCCCAGGCCCCTGGGGCTCACAGGGACTTGGGGGGAGGCAGTACTGCCCGGACGCCGCCCTCAAGTTCCCCACCTGCTCTCTGCTCCCTCCGCAGAGGCTCTCCCCTTCCTTCCTACACCCCAGCCTGGCCCTCTGGGCAGCCCGACCAGGGCCTTAGATGTCTGGACAGTAGGACCCACTTGGTGCCCACCTGGTCCTCCCACATTGGCCTTGCCCCCCTCAACAGGCATGTATGCCCCACCTTAGGAAAACTCTCTGCTGGCCTTGAGGGAAGGGGTGCAGCCCCCACAGAGAGGGGTGGCTATCCTGGTGCCCACGACTAGGAAGGCCTCAGCAGCTGCCCACAGCAGAGAAGTCTTAGGGGCCGGTCTGCTAGCTGAGCTGAGAGCACTTTGTGGAGAGTCCACCAGTCAGCTGCTCCCACGGCCGTGGGTTGCCAGAGAGAGGCTGAGCTTGGGCTGTAGGGACAGCCGTGTGAAGGGCAAGGGCCGGGCGGGGGCGCTGGACACGATGTCTGAGCCGAGGCTGGGGACCTGGGCAGCATGTGGAGCAGTGGTGGCTCCCGCCCCCCGGGGAGGGGGGGGGGG
>NW_011494943.1:10060162-10067246 GCF_000754665.1 Bison bison bison | reverse complement strand
AGGCTGGTGGCAGAAGCTGTACCATGCCTCGCCTGGGAGCCCCGGGGGCCTCGTCCCCAGCCCCCCGCCCCCTCCAAGGCGGCCACAGAGGAGAAGTTCAGAGTGGGACCAGGCGGCCAGTGGCCTGCAGGCTAATGCCCCCCTCAGCCTCTCCCTCTCTCTCTCCGGGCAGGTCAATAACGCCACGGCCCGGGTCATGACCAACAAGAAGACTGCCAACCCCTACACCAACGGTAAGGGGGCCCAGGACCCCTGGGAGGCTGCAGGGGCTGCCAGTGGGGACAGGGGGCCCAGGCCACTGGAGGCCGGCCTCCCAGGATGCTAAGCACCCCCTCATGCTCTGCTGTGGTCTGAAGGGAGTGGGTCAGTGAGGCAGGGGAGACCTTGGACCACCCTTTTCCTACACAGCTGGTGAGACCCCCGTGGGGTGTCCAGCACCCAGAGGCCAAGGACAGGCTTCAGGCACAGGGGGAAGGTGGCAACTTCCTGGATTGTTCCTTATTTTCTAAGCGCAGAGGGAAGCCCGGGCTAGAGGTGTTCAGTATTTTAATGAGCGTGATGACAGATGGGCAGTCGCCCTCCCCCAACCCCCAGCCTTAGAAACACTGAAAGGTTGAGGCCTAGTTGGCCAAGCGGCCTTGTCCATACCTACCTGGACCTGACTGTAAGCAGAGGTGACCAGTCTTTGAAACGAAACTGCCGATGCTAAATGCTGGCAGCTGGGAGCAGTGAAGGGACAGCTCTTGGCTGGCCACCCTGTGCCTTAACTTCACCGGGCAAGGAACTAGTTTGAGTGTAGCTGGCACTTCGTTGGGGCCTTTTTGAGTTCGCACCTCTTGCCAGGGAGCAGCAGCCTCACTCCGTCAGTATGGGTCTTCCGGCTTTGCTTCCCACCCCCCAACCCCCAGCAGGAAAGAGTGGACCAAGCCACCCCAAGATTCGCTTGTCCCGGTCTGATCAGATGTGCATGGAGTCAGGGGGCAGGCCAGCACAGAAGGCCTGTGCCAGGACTGTGGGCAGACCTACCACCTGACCTCCTGGAGTAGGGCTGGGGCTCGGCCAGACTCCGTTTAGATGAGATTATTGTCACTCCCATCCTGATTTTTTTTTAATTGAAGGATAATTGCTTTACAATATTGTGTTGGTTTGGGTCATACATCAATGTGAATCAGCCATAGGTATACATGTGTGCTTTTTTGAGAATAACAAAGCTCAAATTCTTTCTAAAACTCTGTAGGCTCCCAGGCTTTGCACCTGTACTGAGCCCGTACTGGGTGTGACTTTAGAGACCTGGCTCTCACTGCAGGAAGGAAAGCCATAGACATGTTTACAGGGTCAGGGTGACCCTGGGGGCTGCACAGCCCCTCCTGAGAGCCACACGCCCCTGCTGTCTGGCATACCTGAGAGTGCCAAGGAGCATGGGATTCAGGAAGGAACCCATCCCTCAATGACTGCATCCTTGGCACGGATGGTCACAGAACTGAAGCCAGTTAAACAACAGAGAGTGAAGAGAGGAAGAAACCTCTGCCCACTTTGGCGGCAACCACAGGTGGCTATGAGACCCAGCTCATGGGCTCTGATGACCAAGGCTTGACTTTGCTTAATGCTCTGGAGGACTCAAATTCATTGTTCAGTCAGAGGAGCAGAAGTTTCCACTGCAGGAAACAAAACTCTCCAGGTTTGACCGGGTGTTACTATTTGCAAAAGAAACAAAGGATCCACCCAGGTGGGTGTCAGGCTGCCTCTGTCATCTGGGGTCCCAGACAGTGAATTGGGGCCAGAGCAACAGAGGTACGCAGGATTCCAGAACTGGCAGAGGGAAGTGCCAGGACCATCCGAAGCAGAAGTGCAGACTCTCTGAAGGGACCAGAGGAGGTGCCGGATGGGACCTGGGGACTGGACTGGGGTAGGTGGCTCAAGGACTCTGCACCACTCTGGATTTTTACTGAGAAGACTCAGTTCCAGCTTCCCGGGTAGTCCAGTGGCTGAGTCCACCTTTCAATTCAGAGGATACCAGTTCGATCTGTGGTCCAGGGAGATGCCACAGGGCAACTAAGCCTGTGCATAACTACTGAGCCTGTGCTCTGGAGCCCAAGAGCCACAACTGCTGAGCCGATGTGCAGCAACTACTGAAGCCCTAGAGCCCATGCTCCACAACAGGAAAAGCCACTGCAGTGAGAAGCCTGCACACAGAAACTAGAGAGTAGGCCCCGCTCTCCCGCAAGGAAAGAAAGCCCAGGCGTGGCAATGAAGACCTGAAGTGAAAGTCACTCAGCCGCGGCCGACTCTGCGACCCCATGGAGTGTACAGTCCATGGAATTCTCCAGGCCACAGTGGGTAGCCTTTCCCTTCTCCAGGGGATCTTCCTGACCCCCAGGTCTTTCCCTCATTGCAAGGAGGATGTTTTATCAGCTGAGCCACAAGGGAAACCAACGAAGACCTAGCGAAGCCACAAAAATAAATAATTAAAAAAAAAGATGACGACTCAGTTCTTGGGACTGGAGATCTTCTCAGAAGATGAACTGTTTCTTCCCTCCTGACCTGGTATTTATAGAAGATTTCAGAAGCACAACAGTAACATTCAGGCACGTCATGTGATGGTGGACCAGGAATAGATGGCAGTCTCACAAAAAGTGTGGAGAACGGGCCGCCCTGGGAGGAACAAGGCCCGGAAACTCTGTCCTGTGCACTTCTCAGCTGTCAGTCCAGCAGTGGGGCTGTCAGACTCTGGGCTTGGGATGTGGAGCTGGACCTGGGGGGAATGCTGCAAAGACTCCAAGAGCTAAGGGGCCAGAGGCTGGGCCTGGTCAAACAGGCTGACCACCCCCTGCACTCACTTCCTGACCGCTTGGGGATGGTGAAGTTTCTGCCCACTGGTTTCCATCCCCGGGACCTCAGGTGGGAGCAGGCCTTCACTCCTGCCCCTGGATATCTGACAGGAGAGGAAGACCAGCCAGGAGGAGCCAGCCCACCTGCAGAGAGGAAGAGGCTGGGGCCCAGGGAGTGGCCAGGAGCATGGTCTGAGCTGGTGTGGGCTTCCCTGATGGCTCAGATGGTAAAGAATCTGCCTGCAATGCAGGAGACTGGAGTTCGATCCCTGGGTTGGGAAGATCCCCTAGAGAAGGAAATAGCAACCCACTCCAGTATTCTTGCCTGGAGAATCCCCGTAGACAGAGGAGCCTGGCGGGCTACAGTCCATGGGGTCAAAAAAGAGCTGGACACAACTGAGTGACTGACGCACACTGCCACTCACCAGCCCTGTAACTGGAGGCTGCCGTGCCTCTGTGAGCCTCTATTTGCTCATCTGTAAGATGGGTGAGGGTGACGCCTTCCTTGTTGGGTGGGTCTAGAACAGTCTGGCATGTGGTAAAGGGAATGCTAGCTGTCCTTCTTATTGTCCCCAATCCCAAAGCTCTTCCTCCCCACCTCTTCCCTCAGCAGCCCTGCCGTCGGCTGCTTTGGGGAAAAACAGACACAGGAGAGCAAACTCAGCCTCGGGAAGGGAGCCCTCCAGGAGCTCCAGCCCAGGACAGACATGGGCAGGAGATGGAGGAGGTCGCCATGGCTGAGGCCAGGCACCTTCTGACCCTCCTGGAAGGCAGCCAAGCACCTGCATGATACAGCTCCCAGGAGACTGGGCTGTCAGGCGCCAAAGCACCCAGACCACCAGCACCCCTATCCCAGCTGCGACCTACAGACGGTTGCATAATAACACATTCCACTTTCCCTGTTAATGCTCTTCAGCAGACGTGCAGACCCCAAGCTGCTGCGGCCAGTGCCCCAGGACAGGGGAGGCCTGGGGCAGGCTGGGGAAGGCAAAAATTTGAAAAGAATCAAGACACTAGGCAGATGGTCAGGAGTGGCTGCGTGCCTATTAAGGAGCAGAAGGCACCCAGCCAGGGAGGCTGCAGCCTCCTAAGCGGGGCCTGGAGTCTGTGCTCCTGCCTCATCCGTCTACCCTGGTTGCAGAAGGAGGGGTCATGCCTGTTCTCTGCAGCGGCCACAGCCTGGGACTGTCCCAGTGGGGCCTATCCTGGAGTCTCCAGGGTTCCCAGACATAATGTGAAGTGGGGAGAGAATCAGGAAGATAGTGATTGGGTTTCTCTGCTTCTCTTCTAGGCTGGAAGCTAAATCCGGTGGTAGGGGCAGTCTATGGACCTGAATTCTATGCAGGTAAAGGCTAGGAGCTGGGGCGTGGGCTTGGGGAGGGCCTGGTTGGGTAGTCAGATCTTCCTGCCTAAGAGGACGCGGCCAGGGGCGGGGCCAGGCAGGGGGCGTGGCCGGGCAGGGGCGGGGCGGGGCCGGGCAGGGGCTGGGCTGGGCGTGGCCGGATAGGAGGTGTGGTCAGGTGAAGCGGTGGTCAGGCTTCCCGCCCTCCCGCCTCCTCCTCTCCTCTTAGCTGTCCCTCTCACACCGTCTGCTCTCCGGCCCACTTTCTTGCAGTGACGGGGTTCCCCTACCCCACCACCGGCACAGCCGTTGCCTACAGGGGCGCGCACCTACGGGGTCGGGGCCGGGCTGTATACAATACGTTCCGGGCTGCACCGCCCCCGCCCCCCATCCCGACTTACGGAGCGTGAGTACCTGGCGGGCACACGGAGGGAGGCTTGGAGAAAGGCCCAGGGGGCGTGGGGAGGGAGGCGTGGTGCAGCCAGGGGGGCTAGGCAGCCTTTCCAGAACCGCGGGGGCGGGGGGTGGGGCTTGAACCGCAACCTTCACACTGCAGTCGCCTTCACATCAGTACCCCCACCCCCACCCTGCTCCGGGATCTCAGGGTCACTGGCATGTGGGGGACGTTCAGAGCCCCAGCACCTTGCCCATTGCTTTCATGGGTCGTGGTCGGCCCCGGAGCTCAGTGGGCCTTCTCTAAGCCCTCCCTGGTCCGGGGCCCTCCGACCCTAATAGGGGGGTACAGCTGCCTGGGGTGGAGCAGGGGGAGGGTAAGTAAGCAAGGTGGGCCGATGGGCCCCTGGGTTTGCGGGAGAAAGGAGCTGACCAGCAAGGGTGTTACTCTATTGTTATACCAAAACAGGGCACTGGAGCAAACGCTTGTTAAAATGCCAGTCCCATGGGCAGGGCTGGCACCCTGCCCCCTCCCTCCTCAGCAGACACCGGAGCCGGCCTACCCCACCTCTCCAGCGTTCCCACCACTTTCTTGTCCGTTTGCTTCCAGGGTCGTGTATCAGGATGGCTTTTATGGTGCTGAGATTTATGTAAGTGCAGCCCCAGGGGTGGGAGGGTAGATGAATCCGGTATCTCATGTGTCTCAATGAATAGTCAGTGTCCCCCACTCCCTGCCCCGCTCCCCCCACCCCTCCCATCCTGGGAGCCCAGGAGGTCAGCTTCAGCTAAACCTGGGTTGTCCCCGCTCAGGGTGGCAGTAGTAATGGATTCCCAGCAGCACGATGAGCCGGGCGTGTCTTCTCCATTTCACAAGGTGTCAGTTGTATGATGGGGGCCGTGGGTGGCTCTTCCGTATCCCTAACCACATTGGGGTCACTGAGTGAGCCCCAACGGGCACCCAAGATCCATTGCAGAGGCTCAGAGAATGACTGGGAGGTAGGAGCTCGAGGGCAGACCCCTGGATGGAGTCCTGCCTTCTCTCTTCTTTCACGGGGCATCACTTGCTGCTTCCTGTAGCTCGGAGCCCTTGCTGACAACCCCCATCCCCCACTGCCATCCTGGGTGGTGGTCACCTGTAATTCAGCCATCCATTGAACAGGGCTAAGATGTGGTCTGAGTTAATGCCTTTTGCCCCTGACCCATCCCAGCATCCAACACCGAGTCACCCATGGGTTCTCCGTGCCCATCAGCATCAAGGTTGGCAGTACACTGGCTTGGTGGCAGGTTTGTGAACATCTACTGGGTGCCAAAGCTTTGAACACAGCCAGACATATAATTATTGGTGCCCACCCATGTGTGTTGAATGCACAAATGGACACATAAATGAATGAATGAATGAAGGAGGCGTGTGGACACCCTGCCCCACTTTGAGCCATGCCACTAGACCACAAGCCAGGTGCTCTCAGGCGTGCGCCAGCCATCCCTCACCTGCCCAAGGTGAAGGCTGAAAGGCTGTGTTTGCCCCACTAAGCCCTTGTGCTGTGTTCCCCCCGACCCTTACCTTGCAGGGAGGCTATGCCGCCTACAGATATGCTCAGCCAGCAGCAGCTGCAGCCGCCTACAGTGACAGGTACCTGGGGAGGGGTGGAGAGCTGGGTGGGATGGGGAGGAGAAGATGGACAGGTCACAGGGCTGGGCTGCAACAGACAAGAAGCCTTACCCACCACTCCGGGCCTGGCAGTGCTTCCCCCTGGAGGAACATAAGAGTCTGGACAAAGGAGAGCAAGTCTACATGGGCTTGGAGACCCCAAGCCAGCAAGCCCCAAACTTCTGTAATCACTTCCTTCCTTCACAGCACAGGAGGCCTTGGGACCCCGCAGTTCTAGGTAGCAGACAGTTCCTCTGATGCCCAGCCCTAGAGGCCTAACCATCACCCCCTCCCAACGCCCTGAGCTCTGGAGCCCCGAGTGAGAGGGTAATTAGGAGCCTTGGTTTCTGCCTGGGACACCTCTGACCCTTTTCAGTGCTCCCAGGCCTGAGACCCTTAAGCCCGGAGAAAGAAAGGCAGAATGTGTGCTCTGCTGCAAGTACATCCAGAGGCCCGAGGAGGGTTCTCTCTTGTCTTGAGGGCCAGTCCTGGGGTGGGGGCTGCCTTGATGCCTTTCCCTGTGGGCACTCGGCCTATCGGCCACTGACTGCAGCCTGGGGAAGCATACAGGCTCCAGAGCTGGGCGTCCAGTGGGCACTTCGTGGAGGGCAGCTGTTGCTCTTGCCAGCGGCACTGAAGGCCCCTCGGCCCTCCCTTCCAGGGGCAGGTGGCGCCCTTAGCATCTGGCCTCTGGGTTTTGTCTGGGGCACAGTAGGCCAGCGCTCGTGGTCAGCACTCGCTGGACGTGTTCAGAGGGTGGCTGGCTATGTTCCATCCAAACCAGCAGGAAGGAGGAAGAGGGGGTGTGCAGGGGAGGGCAGGGCCTTGGGGTGCTGTCTCCAGGGAGGTGGGAGACCCTCACCTGCCCTGTCG
>NW_011494943.1:10059838-10060062 GCF_000754665.1 Bison bison bison | reverse complement strand
GGTGGGAGCCCCTCCCCTGCCCTGTCGCCCCCCCACCCCCCTCCCTGTGCTCACCTCCCCAGTTACGGCAGAGTCTACGCGGCTGCTGACCCCTACCACCACACCATCGGCCCCGCGGCAACCTATAGCATTGGAACCATGGTAAGGAGGCCCGGGCCGGGCTGAGGCTGGGGCAGGCGGGCAGGCCCTTAGGGAAACGCCCCAGACCTCGGCCTGGTGCCTAG
>NW_011494943.1:10055065-10059738 GCF_000754665.1 Bison bison bison | reverse complement strand
TCTGAGCTGGGCAGGACTTGCCCCTTGTGCTCCGTGGAGTCAGAGGGAGGCAGGCCCGCCCAGACAGGCAGCTGCCCGGTAACGTCGTCTGGGAGACCTTCTGGTGTGGCCCGCTTTGCTGAGCCCTGTAACTGAAGTCCGAGCATCCTGGCCTTCCATTCCCTGGACTGGGAAAACCCAACAGAACCTCCTGGCAGGGGCTCCAGAGGCAGGCAGGGCCTCCTCTTCCTCTTGTGTGGGTGTGTCTGTGCCACAGGCCCTCTGTGTTGTCACCGCCTTGCTCTACCTTTCCTCACATCACCCACGCCCCTGCTCCGTGACCCCTCCATGGCTCCCAGCTGGGCCTGCAGGTCTCTCCTGGGGAGGCGGGGCCTCTGCCCTGGGCTTTGGCGGGGGCGGAGGAGGCGCACTTCTGACGGCCTGCTGAGGCCCGGAGGTGTGCGGGCCGGTGTGTCTGTGTGTGTGTGTATGTATGGCCAGCTCTTGACACATACAGCCCAGCTCACTCTGTACCCCAAAATCTGCTTCCAGGGAACACCTACCTTCCAGGCCCACCCCAACCCCCCGGGGTATTAATGTCGGTTTTTAACTAGCTTGGCATCCAGCATCAAAGATGAAAACGTTTTGGGCAGGGTAAAGAGGGAGGAGCTTCAGAGACAACATGGATTTTTTTTTTTCATCTCCCTTGTTCTTGATTACTCCCTCCCAATTTTCGTTTTATCTTTTTTTGATTTTTAATGAGCCTCAGACATCCCAAGCAGCCATGGGTCGCAGGCCTCTGGGTTGGGGGGCGGGCCCAGGCCCACTCCTGGATGAAGGCCCCGAAATTGGCTTGCAGACTCCTTGGCTTCAGAATCGCCAGGCCCTCTGCGAAGCTGTTAGCTAAAAGCTTTTGTTAATTCACAGAGGGTTCCCTCTTATGTTTTCTTTTATTTTTATAAGATTCTCTTGGTTTTTTTCCCCCTGCAACTTTTCTGCTCTGGCACTGGCCATTCCTTTCTCTGGGGAAACTGGTGGGTGGGGCAGGAGGTTCCTGTGTAGGGCTCCCTGGCCCAGGGGAGCCCCGGGGCACGGGAGAGAGCATGCCAAAGGTCTGTCCTCCCGGCTGGACAGAGGAGGCGCAGGGACCCCAGAAGGCCCCTGGAGCTGGATGAGCAAACACAGTCCTTCCTGATAGAGCCAAGGCCCCAGGAACCCTGACTAGAGGCCCCTCTCCCCTCCGGTGCCTGGCGGGGCTGAGGCCTGCACCGCCCCCCACCCGCAGCCCCGATGGGCTTGGAGGAGGCGGGGCTTCTGCTCCGACCTCCCCCAGATGACAGCCGATGGAGGAAGCGGGCAGGGAAGGGTCAGGCCTGAGCCAACGAAGTGCCCAAAAGACATCTCAGACCTCGTTATCCAGAAGCTCCATGGCTGGTGACCCCAGCACCTCTCTGACCCCAAGGCCACCAACCACATCGGAAATAGGCCCAGCGCCCCTCCGGCTGCCATGACAACCAGCGCCCATTCTCCCCAAGGCAGAACGGAAGGGAGGGGGCAGAAGATGGGATTTAGCTGTTTCTCTTTTTGTTTTTCTTTTTTTTTTTTTTTTTGCTTTTTGCTTTCCCCCTCCCCTCCCGAAAGGCGGTACTGATTGGCTGTTTTTCATCTTTGATGTTGCAGGCTAGCCTCTGCCGAGGAGGGTACAGCCGCTTCACCCCCTACTAGCAAGAGGCCCAGCCCCTAACAGCATTCACTCTGACTGCCTAGTACACACCAAACCCAGCAGTCCAAAAGCAGGCACAGCCACTCCGAGGACAGTGCGCCCCTCCCGGTCAGCGACACGCGCCGCTGACCTCCGCGACTCTTTAAGTCCATAGGTTTTACCTCCGGCCAGCTGGTCTCCCCCCACGATGGCGTGTGTGTCTTTGACCCTGGTCACCCCTGTATGTCTGAAACCTTGGTTCCTATTTTGACTCTGTTGATGTTGTGCCCCACCCCACCCCCAGCCCTGAGCCATTTCAGGTATAGGACGCACAGAGTGGGAGGGGCTAGGCTACTAGAAGACCTCTTCTCAAGAAGTAGCAATAGAGCCCGAGAGAGCCATGCCCACTCTCCTGTCACCTGTCCCCACCCCGCCCCAAGGAAGACACCAGTCCAGCCTCCCCAGGAAGCCACCCCAGCCAGTCTGACCACAGCCCTGCCCCTGCCCCTGGGGTTCAGGCGGCGAGGGGCTCTTGTCTGTCTGCCCCACTTGGTGGGTTCCCAGCCTCGACAGTGGTCACTCCTGATCTTCACCCAGCTAATCGCAGGAGTAGCTGTCTCTGCCCTCCTTGTCCCCATTCAGCTAAACTCACAATTCTGATTAAATCTGACTGATGTTTCCTGCTGAAGTTGTCACAAGTCGTGGGGGAGCCACACCAGCCTCAGGGGTTCCTTAGCCTCTGTTACAAGAAATGAAAGAGTCTAAAAGTGGTCCAGCCCTGCAGTGCCCGGGGGCCCTCTCTTAGCCTGTCTGCCCCACTCCCCACACTCGTGAGTCTTTCCAATCCGTCCACACTCTGGAGACGGGGTCCCTGCCAGCCTGGCACCCCGGTCTGTATTTGAGTCAGCCCTGCCTTCCCTTCCCCAAGCTTGAAATGTTCTTTTCCGGGTACCCTCCTGGAAGGGGAGTCTGAGCGAGAGAGCAGGGAAAGGTGGTGCTCATCATCCAGCCCCTCTGGCAGGACAGTGCTTAGCACCCACCTCCTGTCCGGAGAAGTTCGGGGCTCAGCTCTGCTGCAGGGGTCTGGGGCCTGCAGGTAAAGCTGAGATGGCTGGGGGAGCTTCTGGAAGCTTCATGTGCGGCCCTGTCGCCTCTGATACAGGAGAAAGTGGCCGGGCCAAGGAGGCCCTGGGCTCCTATGTGCCAGAGCTGGCTTCTGGGGGGTATGGACAGCCAGCTAGAGGGTGCAGGTCCCCGCCAGCCAGGGCATGAGCCTCCACCCACTCCACCAGCACATGGTTTCTGGTTGGTGGGTGGGCAGGCCTCTAGAGTGTACCCAGCCAGCTTACCTCCACTGCCTGAACACCCTCTCAGCTGCCTCATTCCAGACCCCCCCGACATGGCCCTTGCAGCACCATCCACCCACCATGCCCTGACCTCTGCCCTCATCCGCCCCAGCAGCCAGGCCCTGCCCACCCAGGGCTCAGCAGAGTCCACCAGTAGCTTCTGCCAGCTGGCTGTGGCTCTTCCATCCCTGCCACCATCCTCCCTTTCTCCCTGCTGGAGGGCAGAGGTCTGCATTCAATTCCCGTATGCAGGATGGGGAGTGGGGCCGGCGTGGGGCGCCCTCCCCGCACCCACCTGGCGCCCAGGGCCCCAGAGCCTGCCGCCCCTCCCCCAGAGCACACCCGGCAGTTGCTTCTGTGAACTGCAAGTCCTGCCTTTCTGTTTCTGTTGTAGTGAAAGCTTCTGCCGTTTCCTTCTTGGACCATGAAGGGCAAAAACAAAACAAAAAAATCACACACAAAAAAATCACAAAACAAAAAAACAAAATAAAAAAAAAAAGATGTTCAAATCCAAGCAACAAAAACAACAACCAAACCGAGAAGCATCCACCACGTCCGAGTCCGTGAGCCCGCGAGCCGCCGCACCCACCGCAGCGAGGGAGCAAGTCTGCAGGAAGATGGGGGGTGGAGAGGTGGGGGGTGCCTCATTTTCTACCAAGTCTTCCTTCCGGGCCCCACTCGGGGCAGCGTGGGGCCAGTGGCGAGAGGCTGCAGGCCCGAGCAGGAAGAGCAGCCAGCAGGACTTGACCTTGGCTACCGACGGTGCCAGCGGAGGGACGGGCGCGGGAGGGGTCGGCTTCTCATCCCAGGGCTTCGGCTGTGCCCGGTCACCCCCCCACCCGTGTCTCCCGCTCTGGGCCCCAGCTACCCCTCCTGCCTCGCCGCCAACACCCATGTCCTGCAAACCTGAGGAGGAGGAGTTGGCAGCGCCGGAGACTGTCTGAACGACCAGCAGCAGCCCTGGGCTCCAAACCCAACACCAAGGGCTGATGTCTCTCCAGAGCTCCGGGGCACCCAGGGCCCCTCCACGTCAGGGGGCTCCGGCTGCCCAGCCGGGGGGTGGGGGCCTGAAGGCTGAGGACTTGGCTCGGACTGGTGGGTTTCTGGTTCCCTTTCTGGAGGAGGCCCTGGGTCTGGCCCAGGGGAGGGAAGGCCAGCCTCATCGCTGCAGCTGAAACAGAGGGACGGGACTGGCCAGCACCTGGCTGCACGGTGAGGTCGGGGTCACGGTGCTGTGCGTCTGGACGGCACGTCCGAGCAGAGAGAGCGAGGGGGTAGGGGAAGGCCTGGGTGGTCTGTGGCCCTCTCCCCTGCTCCCAGATCAGGTCCCAGGGTGGCCGCAGACAGTGGGCAGCAGGGAGGAGCCCCTGGCCAGGCAGAGAGAGCTGGACTCGGGGAAGCAGCAGAAAAGAACAAAAGATGTAGGCTCCCAACATGGCTCCACTGTCTCATGAAACTTAAAAGGTAAAAAAAAAAAGAAAAAAAATACACCTCACTTTATATTCAGCATCAGCTCCTGAAGCTACTGAAATGAGTCTCCTTTTCTATTCCCGGTGTACATAGCCCCGCCCCGCCTCCGGCTTCGTCCTCTGTACAGGCCCCTCTACCCTCTGCTGTTCTGGGCCCTTTTCTTGCAGCCGCTCCAC
>NW_011494943.1:10048225-10054831 GCF_000754665.1 Bison bison bison | reverse complement strand
AAATCAACCGTATTATTATTATTAAGATTATTAATAAAGATTTTTCTTCAAACCAGGACAACTCTTTTTGATTGGCCGGCCCCCTGGGCACAGAGGGGAGAGGGCACAGAGGACCAGGACAGGCAGCTTCTTTCTCCTAGGAAGCCAGATGGCCAAGGGGAGTCAGAAGACCCTTCTGGGAGAGATTCTAGTACCCCCATCCTCTCCTCCATCCCGCCTCTGGAGTCTGGAGGCAGGGCTCCTAGCCTGCGGGTAAGGTCTGTGAAGTTAGCGGCAGTCTACCCCCGCAACTGGCCGCCGCTCAGCAGTTGCTGCCCTTGATGGGGCCTGACGGCAGGCAGTCCCTAGCCTGCTTCCCGCCCCGGGATGAGACAGAGCCAGCTGGGCGGTTGAGGCTGCTGCACTCGGGGCCAGCCATGGTCCCAAGAACGGAGCTGCTTAAAGGTAAGCCCCGCCTGCGCCACCCCTGTGAGTCCCCAACCCTGGCCGGAAGGGGCGGTGTGAGTGGCCACCACCCTCCACCACCCATTCCTGTGAGAGGCGGGTGAACTGGGAGGAGAAGCAGCAAAATTCAAACCAACAGCCTGAAAGCCATGGGCTGGGAGCTGCAATGGGGGGGCGGCTCCAAACCCAACCACAGTGCCCCCTCCATGTCTCGCCAGGACTGCGCTCTTCATTTTTCACAGCGCCAGATAATTTATTTCAGGGCGATTACACACACCAGAGGGGCACGAGCTTAAATGCCGACATATTAATTTTCCTGCATACGAGCCTTTACGTCGGTGGGACTGGGGACCGTGCTCTAGGGGAGCTGGGGCTGTGCGATCCCTCTGCATGCCACGCTCTGCTAAACCCCCTTACCTCTAATTGCTTGCTCACCAGACTGTGAGAAAATAATTGCCACTATAAATTTTCCCTCCTTCTCTGCATAAAATATTCAGAAAACCAGCACTTAAAAAAGGAAGGGGGAGTGCTCCTGAAATAAGAGCAGCAGGGCATCACAGCTGTGCTGCCCACTTCTGGGCGCCTGGCTATGTCCCCCCACTGACCCCCATCCCTGGGGACTGGGCGGCAGGGGCAGGCGGGAGCCCTCACCCCCAGTTTAAAATGGGGAGGCTCAAAACATTTCCAGGAAAAGTCAAGGGAGCGGTTCCCCAACCCCGACAGTTCTGGGCAAACCAGGGGCTCTGGGAAGCCTTTTCAGGGTCAGACACTGGAAGTGGTCTTCCTGGCCCGCCAGAGCCATCGTCCCCCTCCCAAACAAACCTCTTCCCACCCTGGGACTGAGCTGGACCACAGTGTGGGGCATGAAGAGTTAAATGTTCCCAGTTAGGAAAGACCTGGAACCTGAGTTCCTGCGTGGGGCTGTGAAAGGGGCACATGGGCACCTGGGAAGCAGGGCAGGTTGAGACAGAGTCCGTTGTCTGCCGAGGAGACTCCTGTGTCCTGTGTGTGCAGGCTCAGTGGCTAAGTCTGAGTGTCTGACAATTCAGCGATCCCGTGGACCGTAGCCCCCCATCCTCCTGTCTGTGGGATTTCTCAGGCCAAGAGTATTGGAGTGGGTTGCCATTTCCTTTTCCAGGGGATCTTCCCGACCCAGGGGTCAAACCCATGTGCCCTGTGTCTCCTGCTTGGCAGGTGATTCTTTACCACTGAGCCACTCTGTCCTCTCCCAGTCGAGGGCCAGGGCGGATGCAGTGTGGCTGCACTGCCGCCTGGCGGCCTCTCCCTTCCCTGCAGCGTAAGTCAAGTCTGCTGACCCTGAGCTGGCATAGGAGCCCCACTCTCCTAGCTGGGAGGTCACCCCAGAGTGTCCTGGCCCTTGGCATCATCCACATCTCGTAGCACAGAGAGGAGGACAAGAGGAACAGGGAAGTAACACCCCCATTGCTGGCCTGTGGGGCCTGGAGGTGAGAGATCCCCAAGAACGAGGGGCTGACGGCCTTCATCAGAGGGCCACAGCAGAGCCCACTTGGGCCTGGAGAGGGGAGGGGAGCAGGTTCCCTGAGGCTGCGGGGCCGAGATCCCTCCCGGGAAGCCACCGCGGCAGCCCATGTGTCAAAGGGGAGCTGTGTGGCAGAAGGGGCTGTCTCTGGCTCGCTGACCCCCGCCTCGTCCCTATGGAGAACCGCTAGGCAGCCTCAGCTCGGGCAGAGGACAGAGGGAGAGGCTGCAGAGAGGCGGGGGCAGGAGGGACCCCAGTGGAGAGAGCCGCAGCCCCCGCGCCATGATGCTCCGGGCTAACACCTGCTCAAGCGACCAGCTGAGCAGGAGGGTGTGGAGGCAGGAGGCGACCTGGAGCCCCCACACAGGGCTGGGGGCTGCTGGGTGCAGCCCAAAGGGCCTTCCTGGGTACTGCCCGGCCACCTGCTGCCCAAGCTCACTAGCTCCCACCTACAACCCAGAAGAGATGAGGCAGGACCCAAGGCCAGTGGGGACGTTCCAAAAGTGGCTTTGGCTCTGGAGAACAGTAAGCCAGGGAAGCCAGGTCACAGGTGGTCTGGCCCATGTGCCCACCCTGCCGGGGGTTGGTGTAACCTGGCACAGCCTGGCCAGGGGCTCCCACTTCTGGGGTAGAAGCACCCCAGGGACCCCCTCCCAGCACCTGCAGGGGCTGCTGTTCCTGTGCTACCCCAATCCCCCCCAATCCCAGCTCTGCATCCCCATTGTGGCCCCTCTATCTCATTCCCACCCTAGGAAGCGTCTCAGGGCCCTGCTCGGAGGCCCTCCCACCACAGTGAAGCACGTTCCTAATTGTTCCAGCTGCAGGAATAAAAGGTCACCATTGTCAGCATAAGTGTCTCTCGGCCTATTAGGCAATAGTCTTTATGGAATTTTCTAGGCTAAATGTTCCCAAATCTTTTCACTTGTACCTGGTATAGTATACTACTGAGAGAGATGAAACCAAGAGTGGGGGCGGTGGTGGTGTCCATTCACCCCTGGGAATTATCAACTCAGCAAACCAACTTCTCAGCTTTCCTATTGCAATGCCCCGATGAAGAGCCACAGACATCTCACCCACGGTCTTCTCACCCAGCCCTCAGGACCCGGGTCTTCCCCGAACACTTGTGTGAGGCCCCTGCGCAGAAGAAGCCTTTAGCCTTGAGAAGGAGACTCTGCTTTAATGTCTGCTCACGTGCGGGGCATGGAGTAGAGCATGGCCGCCTTGCCCCACTCGGCCTGAGGCACCAGGAACCCCTCTTTGGGGACAGGCTCCACCAGGAACTCCACGCGGCCATCTTGGCCAGGCTCCGCAGCTGCCACTGCCAGGCCCACTATCCGATACCGGTTGACGAAAGCCAGGCCCAGCAGCCTGGGCCTCCCTGGCTGCGAAGGCCCGCTGCTGGGAGAGCCACCTTCCGATCCTCGGCAGCAGTGGATCCGGAAGCACCGGACGCGGGGAAGGAGGTAGGCCCAGTGGAGAGTACAGCTGAGCCGCAGCCCGGCGGGGCCGCCCTCCCGCTCGGAGGCGAACGGCTGCCAGCGCACATGCGAGACCGTCACGGCCTGCACCTGGGGGAGCGGGGTCAGCAGGCTGTTGGCATCCACCACCTGGCAGAAGAGACAGGGCTAAGGTCAGCCTGGGAGCCTAGAGAAGGTTGGGGGGGTGCCTGGCCCTGCATGGTCCCAGCCATGGCACCTCTGCCCCAGCTCCCCTCTGAGCCAGAGGAGAGGGCTGGTGGGTGTCTGGCCTCGTCTGCAAGGGGCACAGATGCCCCGGCCAAGCTCCAGCCAGGTCCCTGGGATGCCTCACCTGGAGCTCTCCAAGGCGACAGATGAAGTTCTCCTCCTTCTGGCTGCCCGGAGGCCGGGAGAAGTTAACAAAGAGGTCCTGTAGGAGGCAGCCCCGCAGAGTCACTTCGTAGCAGCTGGGAAAGACAGAGAGAGACCAGTCATAAGGAGCCTCAGCCCGGCACCTGCAGGCTGGCTGCTCACAGAAGCCCGGAGCCACAGGGAGGTCCATCCCACAGTGGACCCTGTGATCAGTGGGAAACCTGGACCTCAGCCCTGACCGTGATCGTGACCTTTCCCAGCAAGCATCCCTGGGCTTGTGTCATTAAGCTGCCTGAAATCTGGGAGGACCGGCCCATGGCCCCTGCTGCTGCTGCTGTTGGGACACCTATATCCCTGCAATTCTGCGGTTTCTCAGTGGAGGGCCCCTCACTCTCCAATCCTCACCATGGTGGTGTGGCCATCCTCTGCTGGGGACTCAACAGGAAAAGAGGGGGGACTCACCGCTGGACCCAGCCCCCACTGAGCTGCTGGCCGCAACGGCCCACCCATTTGGCCAGCTTGGTTGGGGGCACCCGGAGGGGTCGGGGACTGCGCCTTGAGCTCGTTTCTGCTGGAGGAAGAGACACAGAACTTTAACAAGGGGAGTCCAAAGGAAACGGCACTGGGAGGTGTCACTGAACAGGGAGCTGGGGGCCCCCCAAGATGCCCTGGTAGCCCCAGTACTCAGCCAAATGGACTGAGGCCTTGGGGAATAGAGAACAGGGAGGAGAGAAGGGAAGCTCGGGGATGGATGCCCAGGACTGGTCCGAGGACATCCTCCCACTTGGGGCACTGCTGGCAGGAGAGCTGCCACGGGCCCACACGTCCAGCCCCACGCCACAGGGCCGCTGTGGCCCAGAGGCTCCCACTCAGAGGCGGACCCCCAGGCCAGGCCCGGCTCAGAGCAGCACCTGGACCCTGGCCGCCTCCACACCCCTAGCCTCCTCCTCCCCGACACGCCCCGAGAAGGGAGAAGCCTGTAAGGAAGGGAGGCGCCAACCACGTCCACCCACCGCTCAGCACCGAGATGCCTCCCACATGACAGCTGCCCGCGTCCCCTGTGGTGAGCTCCAAAGCCACCCCCACCGCCGAAGGCCCTTCCAGCTTGTACACCAGGGACACGAAGATCTTGGGTGGCACTGGGACCTGCAGGGAGAATAACCTGGAGAAGAAAGGTCCAGAGATGAGAGGCTGCGGGGAGACTACTGGAAAGCCAGCGCTGCACTAGGTCCCAGCCGCCAACTTCTCCCTCCAGGACGGGGAGGAGGGTGGGCTGCTGGGCGGAAGAGGCACGCAACAGCATGCAGGCAGCTGATGCTACTCTCCTGGACACTCGAAGCGGTGAAAACTGGATGTTGCATGTTCTTCACAGAGTAAAACAAAATCCCAGTTTGTCCTCCTTCTGGCCTCTGCTGCCCACCTGCCCGGTTTTAGCAACTGACAAGGATGATGGGGGCAGCTGATGGGCCCCAGGTCCCAGCCCGCCTCACTCACCTACCTCACAGCCACGTTTCCAACCTCGGGCGGAATCAGCCCTCGGATGAGCAGAGAGCTGCCCCCGTTCCAGGCGTCCTCCAGGCAGCAGTGCGTCTTCACCCAGCCCTGCCCGTCCCCTTCCAGCCTGTGCTCTCCAAACAGGGGCTGGATCTCCTGGGCGCTCGGGTGGTACCAGGGCCCCACGGCCTCCTCCTGAAGGGTGAGGCAGAGGTGGAGGGGCACTGGGGGCAGACGGAGCTATCACACCCAACGCCCCTCCCACCAGTCCCAGGGGAGGCCCAAAGGCCGGAGAGAAGGCAGCCCCTTCACCCAGAAGCAGCCACGTCCAGGAAGCCCCTGGCCCCCAGCCACCCAGAGCAGGACCCACACACCTGGCCATAGTAGACTCTTCGAGTCCCCATGCCCAGGCAGAAGGAAGTGACAAAGGGCAAGGAGCAGATGCTGTGTGTGGGCAAGTAGCGTTCCAGCAAACTCCAGAACCTACGGAGAAATGCATGGAGGCTCAGGTCCCCAAGAGGGCACTGCAGCGCCCCGAACTCACTCTCATGACCCTAAGCTTTCCTGCACCCCTTACCAAGTGACCTCGGCCCCCACTGAGCGTCTGTACGAAGTGGTCCCTTGGGGTCCCCAGTTTTCATCCTTCCTGTGTAACTGGTCTCAAGGACCCCCAGGAGCAGCCAGGGCAGCTGAGCCCCATGCCTTGTCTTAACCCCCACTCCTCAACCGAGCCTGGCCAGAACCTGGGGAAATCACCTGAGACCCTCCCTGCCACTGGCCACACCCAGGCCCTGGGACTCCAGGGACTCACTTGTCCTGGTTCTGGAAGAAATTCCCCTTCTCCAAACACTCGTACACCCAGCCAGGCGCAAACAGGGCCGCCGAGAACCCGTGCTTCCGAATCAGCTCCAGCGACTGGGGAGATAGGAGTCAGGGAGATGCCCCGGTGCCAACAACTAGAGTCCACGCACAGGATGAGGGGCTTAGGCAAGGGGCAACCTCCGGGGCTTTAGGGTTCATCCCTGAAGTTCCGCAGCTGCCCAGAAGAGGGCGCGAGGCGGCAGGGAGGCGCGGAGGGAAAAATCCGAGGGGCAGGGGTCTGTACGCGGGGCGCCCACAGGAGACACGTCTCGCTCTCTCACTACACTTCGTTCTATTATCAGACTCACAGTGGGGCGGAGAGAATCTTCAGTTATTGGATTAATTTATTCACTTAAAAGCTTAATTAATGAGTTGAGAACGTCCCCGCGGCACCTGGGAAGGGCAGGATTGACAGCCTGGGGACGGGCTGATTCCCTATTTATCCCACACCAGGTGCGGCGGCCCCCCCCCCCCCCC
>NW_011494943.1:10039998-10047892 GCF_000754665.1 Bison bison bison | reverse complement strand
TACCATCTGAAGAGATGGGCTGAAAGTTAGGATTTTAGGGCACAGCCTGTTCTCGGGGCCTCGGGGTCCCCACTTGGGGGAGGATCATTGCTGCCTCTCTTACCCTTGAGGTGCAGGTGGAATGAGGGGTCCACAGGAACACGAAGCACCCAGGCCACGGCCACCACCTCCCCGGCCTCAAAGGCCACCACCCACCTTATTCGTGTCGAACCGGCCCCCGACGACATTCCCGCGGGCGAACACGTCCACACCCACGTACACGTCCGCCAGGCGCTGCCCGGCCTGCCCCAGCGTCCGCTCCAGGTGCTCCTCCCGCCAGTTATAGTTGGTGAAGAAGCCGTCGCAGGAATCAAAGAAGACTCTGGGGGGCGGCACGGGTGGGCCGTGAAGCCCAGGCGTTCTCCCCTCAAGCACCTGCGTCGGCTGGGCCCACGGACCGCACGCTGCCTGCCTCTGGGACCGAGCAGAGTCTGCTTCCGAAGAGCCCGCACCTAGACCACAAACTGTGGCGGGTAACCCTGGGCACAGCCAGGCTGACAAGGCATTAATTCTGTCTGCTTGTGGTCAGGGTACCAAACACCTCTGCCCTCTCCCTCGCTTTCCCCCAGGGCAGCTGTGTAGGTGACACCTCCAGAAGGCAGAGGAAGTTCTGGCCCTGCCCAGGAGCCCAGGCTGCCCGCCTGCAGGCTCACCTGTTCTGCTCGTTGAGCTCGTTCTGCCATTTGAGCTGCCCGCTGCTCACCACACTGTCATACCAGAGCACCATGCCCCCGGGGACCTGCTGATGCAGCTGAGAGGTCAGGTACTGGAGGAAGTGGGGCACGTTCCCCACGGCGGCCAGCTGGAGAGAGGCATGGAGACAGACCTCCGTGAGGCCCAGAGAGGCCTGTCGTGAGGAGCGCCCCGGTCCTGGACAGACAGGACACCTAACCCCAGGGGCAAACAGGTCCTGGTCCCAGAAGCCCCTCGGCCCCACAGCTGCCGAGCAGAGGGTCCAGCCAGAGGTCCGACTTTCCTTTCTTTCTGAAGCAGGAAGGACATGGACTCCGCAATCAAGAGAAGATAAAACCCAATGAAAAGGGAAGGCACCATGAAAAGGAAGTCGCACATGCAGCCCAAGCAAAGCAGAGACAGAGGAGGAAGACAGGGCCGCCTTGAAGGAACCAGAGAAGCAAAGCTCAGCCAGGCAAGGTTCCTGGACATCACGCTGGAGAATGTCCATCTCCCTGTGAAGAGGCAGAGGGGCTGGAGGTTGGAGCTAGCTCTAGCTGGGATGCAGGAAGCGCTGCGGTAGCAGGGACCCAGCCTGGTGAGGCTGAGGAGCATGGTGGAGGGTCCCCTCGGGGCACAGGGGCTGGTGGGCCAGGCACCAGGGGCAGGTGTGCTCACACTCAGAGAGTTCTCAATGTTGATCAGCCAGCCGTCAAATCGGAAAAACTGGGCGATCAGGACCAGCTGATCGGCCACCGCCCGGTATGAGTGCTCATCCCCAGCCAGGAAGGCCTGGCAGAGCCGCTCCCCGTCTTTCCATTCAGTGATGAAAGTCCCTGTGGGGCAGGAGAGAAACGAGATCGAGGTCAGGCCAGGGGATTATTTCCCCTTCGACCCAGCAGTTCCCAGGGTGTGGTTCCTGCAACAACAGCATCACTGTCGCCTGCAAAAACATTGTTAGAATTCCAAATTCCCAGTGTCCCCAGATGGCAGATAAATAAGATACCTGGAGGCAGAGCCCCAAAATCAGTGTTAGATAATAAATTATTCAGATGCAGGGAAAAGCTTGAGAAGCACTCCCCTCCCCCAGCGGTGGACCACCTATATCCTACATCCTGCCCCCAATTCTTCTTGCAAAAACAGTTTCACGGGATCACAGTCAAGCCCATTTGTTTGTTTATTGTCTGTGGGAGCTGTTGACTCTCTGGCAGCCCCAGTACATGACTCGGTGGCCTGGAAAACTGAGGATATTTCCTTTTTCCAGAACAAGTTTGCCTTCACCTGTCCTAACTCATCAAGGATGGTAAGGAAGTCTACCCACCCAACAGCACCCCAAGCCCAAGCCCTTTTATCACTGGGGCCCCAGTCAGGTGTGCCAACGAGTCTGGTTGGGTTGCAGGCGGGCCCTTGGCTCTTACCCAGCACACAGACCCCATGCCTGTGGGCAGCGTTGGTCCAGCCTACTGGGGGGATGGTGACCGTGTGATGGCTGAAGTACACAAAGATGTCGATGTACTGCCAGTGGTAAAAGGAATAGGGAGTCTGTGTGGCTGAGCCTTGAATAAACCTGGGTGAAGAAAGAGAACAAGATCCGGACCCAGAAACAGACGAGGACACGGCGACCGCAAGGTGAAGAGAGAGGACGACACGAGTGAAGATTCCCTTTAGTTCCATCTAGTTGGCACTAGAGGTTGTTGTGAGCTAGGCCGTGCCCAGTGACTGGGCTCAGAAGTAGCACCAGGTCACAGCCCGGATGTCAAGAGGGTTAGTGTTGTTGTTTTGGTTTTTTTGTTGCTGCGTTGGGTCTTAGTTGTAGCAGGTGGGATCCGTGGGCTCTCTAGTTGTAGTGTGAGCTCCAGAGCACATGGACTCAGTAGTTGTGACATGTGGGCTTAGCTGCCCCACAACATGTGGGATCTGAGTTCCCTGACCAGGGGTCGAACCCACACCCTCTGCATTGGAAGGCGGATTCTTAACCACCAGACCACCAGGGAAGTCCTGAGAGGGTTAGTCTTAAGGGAAGCATTTTCACCAGGCCCAACAGGCACTTTGCTATCGGATCCAAAAGACTGAGCGTGTTTAGCCTCAATGAACAGACAGACAGAACACAAGGAAAGAGACCTGGAGGAGCTCACACAGACCTCCAAGTGCCCGGGGCCCTGCTCTATTCCAACACCTGCAGTTCACTAGGACACAGACAGCTTGCAGGTATGGTTGGGGTTGACAACCACATGAGCTGCACCAGTGGCTTCATCACCCACTTCTGTACCTTGATGGCCAGCTCTGACTCAAGGCTTCCCATCAATTATGACATCCAAGCTTGTTTTATGGATATTTAAAGATCTCTAATGGATTCCCCGGTGACTCAGTGGTAAAGAATCCACCTGCCAATCCAGGAGACCTGGGTTCGATCCCTGGGTCAGAAAGATCCCCTGGAGGAGGATGGCAACCCATTCCAGTATTTTTGCCTGGGAAATACCTTGGACAGAGGAGCCTAAGCGGCTACAGTTTAGGGGTCGCAAAGAGTCAGACACAACCTAGCAACTAAACAACAAGATGTCTAAGCTGACCCTGCAGGATCTTGGGAAGAAATGCCCCCAGCTGGGGTGGGGTTGGGGAGGGAGTGCAATGATTCCAGAACCAGTGGGCCAAGATGGAATAGAACTGAGGAGGGTGAAGGAAAGAAATCAGCAGAAGAACCAAGTTACTGGGCCAGGTGGTCTGAAGAAGGTCCCTGCGATGGTGCTTTCTCCAGCCTCCCTGACTTCAGGTGCAGACAGTCCAGAGAATCAGACAGTTTCAGGGCTGAAGCAGGCATAAGCTAGCCCCTAACCCATCCTCCTCTTCTTACAGATGAAAGGCTGAAGCCTGAGTTCCTCTCCCAGTAGGTAGCAGGGTGGGCTGGCTGACTCCTGACTCCACATCCAGTGCTCCTTCCACCACCGGGCACAGCCCCTCCCCTCCTCCCGTCACACCAGGCCATGCGCTCGCAGTGTCCTCACTTGTCATCCAGGTACCCGCCCATCATGTCATGACACATCAAAGTTCTGGGTCTCCGGCTGCTCAGAGGGGGCTGCCGACACTCAGGGGGCCCCAAGGCCACATTAAAGCCATCCTCCGCATCGGGTCTCCACGCCAAGAGTTCCTCCAGGGAAGACAAGTAAAAGCTGATGGGTCTGGTGGTGTCCTTGTCATAATATCTAACTGATCAGAGGAGGGAAACAGCGAGGAATCAGTGGAAATTATGGAATTCATAATAGAGAACTTGAGATGGGGAAGGGGCAGCCCTGCCCAGAAGCCCCAGAGTGAACATGGACAGTATTCAGAGCCTCGGTCCTTCTTACCTGGCAAAGGGTCTGGGGTAAAACTGACCACTTCTCGAAAGACTGCTTCTTCTCGATCCTCTTCAATTCTAAGCAAAGAAGGAGTTGAATTGTTTTTTTGTTTTTAAATAAAAGGGTAAAGAAAAAGAACCTGTAGAAGCAAAGGGACCAGACCCCATGAGGACGTGCAGGGGGAGACGTCCTCTGGTTTACATTTTTTAATGCAAACTATGGAAACGTGCCTTTGCCCATTCTGTTCCCTCACACTAGAACACCCTTCTCTCCAGTCTCCACCTACTGCAGTCCTCCATCTCCTCAAAGACCAGTTCAGATGTTCCGCGCCAGGCACCCTCCCTGTCCTCCCCAGCATGGACACTAATAATCCTAATTACACCCACTGGTCTGCACTGAGCAATTAAAATCTCTCTGCAGACCCAAGGCCAGGGGAGGGAGGCATAGTCAACCCATTTCTTAGAAAAGGATGTCGGAGCTTCTAGTCAGGGCGCCAGGATGCCCAGACGCGCCCGAGGCTGGGGTCGCACCCAGGCTCCGAGACTCTGTCCGTGCCTACTGCTGTGCGGGGCGGGCGGGACGATGGACAGAACCCGCCGCGAACAGTGAGCGTGGGGGCCGGAGATCGCTGTCCTGTGCCTACGGCCTCCCTTGGCCAAGGCCAGGCGCCCAACGACTCCGGCCCACTGTCCGGCCGCCGGATCGATCCTTAGAACTCTCCCGCCGACCTCTTACCCACCTCCTCCGGGTCAGCCGCCCTGCCGGCCGCCGATCCCGCTGCTTCTCCAAGGTCGCCGGGGCCCGCATCCGCCGCCCCTGCCGCCGCGCCGCCGTCCGGGTCCCTGTCCCTGCCTCCTCCATGACGTTGCTCCGCCCGCGCCACCCGCCGGCCACCGGCCAATCGCAGGCCGAGACCCGCCACCGCCGCCGCCCACCGGCCAATGAGGACTTCTCTGCGCGGTTGCCCCGCCCCTACTAGGCTCAGGCTGGACACCCCGCTCGCTCTGTGGCCGGCGCACCTGCCGCCCGGCCTTTGTAGAGGAGGAAGGCCTAGGGGGCGGGGAATGGGGCGGGGCTTATGCGGTGGGCGTGGGGATGGGCGGGGTCTTAGCCCAGGGCTCCGGAAAACCCCTTTGTGTGAGTTCTTTTTCAGATGAGCAATCTCCTGAAGATCACAAAGTCAGTAAATTGTGAAAGTGATATCTGAACTCAGTTTGCTTAACCCCTGTTTCAAAGATAATTTTCTGGGAAAAGTGAAATCATAATTCTCATTCAAGTATAAACATTCTGCTGCTGCTGCTAAGTCTCTTCAGTCGTGTCCGACTCTGTGTGACCCCATAGACGGCAGCCCACCAGGCTCCCCCGTCCCTGGGATTCTCCAGGCAAGAACACTGGAGTGGGTTGCCATTTCCTTCTCCAAAGCATGAAAGTGAGAAGTGAAAGTGAAGTCGCTCAATCGTGTCCGACTCCTAGCGAACCCATGGACTGCAGCCCACCAGGCTCCTCCATCCATGGGATTTTCCAGGCAAGAGTACTGGAGTGGGGTGCCATTGCCTTCTCCGAAGTATAAATATGGACAAGTGTTAAAGACTGTCCTACTCGTTATTCAGACAGGTGTTATAACCAGTTCAAAGCGAATCAAAAAAGAGATCGTGTATAGATCAGGAATACTGAAATGAGTACGTAAATAGAGGCATAAAGAGTTTTTCCGCTGGGTGGGTTGGGGGTGAGTGAGATCATTGAGCCTCTGGACAAGACAATTTACACGTAAAAAAGGTGACAAAAAATAAAACTAAAATCAGATGAAGAGGTACAAAGAACTATTGTAGCCACGCGTTCCGGGAAACAAACTCACTCAGAAGGACAATGCAGATAGTGGAGTGCAGTGTATTACACCGGCAGGCCCAAGGAAGAGTCTCCTCTTAGCCAAGGACCCCGACCAGTTTTTCTGAAAACCTTATATACCCTAAGTGTATGTGCCCAAACCCACCTCCCCAAATTCCCTGAAACTAGTCTGAACAAAGGAAAAGAAAGATACAATCAAAGTTAACCCATTATTCATATGCCTTAAGCCTAGGTAGTTAACAGTAGACAATTATCAATAGGCCTGTGGTCATACCCCAATAAGCATAATAGAATGTATGATTCTATTCGGTTATGGACTTCCATGGCGGCTCAGACGGTAAAGTGTCTGCCTGCAATGCAGGAGACATAGGTTCGATCCCTGGGTCGGGAAGATCCCGTGGAGAAGGAAATGGCAACCCACTCCAGTACTCTTGCCTGGAAAATTCCATGAACTGAGGAGCCTGATAGGCTCCAGTCCATGGGGTTGCAAAGAGTCGGACACGACTGAGCATGAATCCTCATTTGGTTACACACATAATTAGGGTATTCTTTTAGGCAACAGAGAGTCTAGGTACGACCCTGGGGCTCTTCCATCCAGGCGGCCTGGTTTTTACTGGGCATATAGCTCAAAGCCCAGTCTGACCCAAGATGGAGTCCTGCTTTCAAGATGGAGCCTGTTCTGTCTGTTTCCTCCTTCACTATGTATAAAATAAATAAGCTACAAGGATATATTGTACAACACAGAGAATATAGCCAATATTTTATAATAATTATAAATGGAGTATAACCTTTAAAAATTGTGTATCACTATGTTGTACGGAAACTTATATTGTACATCAACTATGCCTCCATATTTTTATACCTCAATTAAAAAAAAAAGCTAGAATGAGATAACAGCAGGATATGCAGCATGTAGAGAATGCATAGTTTCCATTGAAGCACAAATTTTTTTCTGCACCCCCAAATATGCAAGGCCCTGCAAAGCACACAGGGCCAGGAGGTATCTCAGAGATAGCACTTCCCCAGCCTCTTAGTCACAGAGGGGTCCCCAGAGTGTGGAGTGTGAGGAGAAGGGCCTGGACCCAAGACTGGGCCCCACAGGACTGAATGTGGGTCCTCTTGAAGCTCTGCTCACCCAGCTCCCAACACCTGTTTGTGCTGCTTGGGAATGGCCTGCTGCGCAAGCCAAGCTGAGTGGGCCTCTTTATTATGGCTGCAGACTTTGAACTTTATGAGGCCCCAAGTATCCATAAACCCATAGAATGGGGAAGATAACTCAGCTGTGAAATATGGATCCTGGCTGTGCTTTGGGGAAAGATGGGGCCCTTGGGGAGCAGGCGACAGTGATCCCAGGGAGGACAGGGACTGCAGCACCCTGGGAAGTCTGCCTTGACCCCGGAGGAGCAGGGGGTGGGGGAGGGCGGTTGCAGGGTCACAAGTCCCCTCTGGCTGTGCTCAAGTGAGCACAGAAGATGTGGGGGTCTGTATTTAGTCTGCATTTAAACCACTTACCTGCAGCTTAGCGGTGAAAATAAATAAATTTTCATCCTCTGAACTAAAAGTTCTTAGAGATTCTTTAGGGTAATTCTCAGTCTCTGGGGGAAAAATATATTCAGACCTCCCTTCTCTGCTCCTCTCGGCAGTGTTGGCCTCTGGTCTGGGGGTCAGGGAAGTTCAAGTTGTCCTGCACACCCTCCACAGGGCCAGGAAGAGCCGGTTTGCAGCCTCTGCATTGGCCCCTGCTGCGCTGCCTACTCTGCAAGACCCTGTGGTTCCTGGTCTCAGTGTCCTTGTCCGGTGATCAGGATGAGCCTGGAGGTCCCCACATTTGCCTTAATCCCATGGACAGAGGAGCCTGGTAGGCTGCAGTCCATGGGGTCGCTAAGAGTTGGACACAACTGAGCGACTTCACTTTCACTTTTCACTTTCATGCATTGGAGGAGGAAATGGCAACCCACTCCAGTGTTCTTGTCTAGAGAATCCCAGGGACGGCGGGGCCTGGT
>NW_011494943.1:10031249-10039898 GCF_000754665.1 Bison bison bison | reverse complement strand
GTCTAGAGAATCCCAGGGACGGCGGGGCCTGGTGGGCTGCCATCTATGGGGTCGCACAGAGTCGGACACGACTGAAGCGACTTAGCAGCAGCAGCAGCAGCATGCTGGTCCCCCTGGGGCTCCAGACCCTCCAAAGCCTGGATTGGCCACCTAAAATCCTTACCTTGTAGAGTTTCCAGATAAAGTACAGGATGCCCAATTAAACATGAACACCAGATAAACAATAAATGGAAATGGGACATGACTATACGAAGCAATTATTTCTCATTTATCGGAAATGCAAAGTGAACTTGATGCTGAGTTTGCTAAATCTGGCAGCCCCATCTGTGAATTTCCACTGCAGCATTGCCCTGCCATGGGGGACCCTGCTGACATGTCCTGGCTCTGTCCACCTTCCTGGCTCTGCCAGCACAGGAAGCCAGGATGGCGCAGGGACCTGAGCCTAGAGACCTCCATGCCTGACCGACTGACGGTGCCACTGGTTTGGTGCTGCATGGGCCTCAGATATGCACTGGCTGCCATATCTGACCCTCAACTGGACCTAGGGGGAGACCTGGACTCACATCTGCCTGCTTTTCCTTCCTCCACTCTCTTTCTTCTGGCCTCCACAATGTCGCTGGGCCAGAAGCTAGAACCAGAGGAGTGGACATGACCTGATCCTCAGGCTTGGTTATTCATAAGCTAAAGGCAACAGCTAATTGTCCCCAGTATCCCTTCCTCCCCCTTGTACTTTAGGGAGAAAAGCCCAGTCTTAGCTGACTGCTGGCTGCCTGGATGAAGACAGCATCTCCAGCAGCCCTGAGAGTTTAGAAGGGCCTGGCAAGCATGTCCTGTTTTCCAGATGAGAATGGAAGTCATGCTTGCAATTCTGGCTGTGCCTGCAAAACAAAGGAACACCCCCCACCCACCCCTCCTCCCCGCCCACGACACACACACACTTTTTCTTCCCTGCTTCCTGCTGCTGGCCAGATGGGTGTGAGATGTGATGGTAGGAACTGCAGCAGTCTTCTGGGACTGTAAGACAGAAGGCACATGGAGAGGGCCCAGAGCAACCAGAGAGAAGGGGCTTGACTTCCCCGATGGCACAGACCACAGTATTGCCCTGGAATGCTGGTGTTTGGATTCCTATGTAAGGAAAATAAACTTCTGTCTGATTTAAGCCAATATTATTTTGGTATTTTTTATAGTAGCTGAATCTAACTACAGCAGAGGGAGAACACAGGAATTTAGAAAAATTTCTCAAAATAATAGCCTGCCTTACAAGGCTGTCACCGTTTTTTGCAAGATCTTGTTAGCTTGTTCTTTCTGCGTTCCTTCTGCAATAAATCCCACTTTCCCTTCATTCAGAGAGCTGCCTCAGACCAGCTGGGGTGAGAGCAAAAATCACATTAAAGACTCCTGAACTATAGCTCTGTGTGGTCAGGCCTCCTGTGGCGGCTGTTCTCTTGTTCTCTGTATATCCACTGCTTGACCAGTGCCTGCTTCACCTACATCCTACTCAACTGACTGGCCTTTCTACATCTTTTCCCCTCCGGCCTCAGCTAGATTATTCTAGACCAGACAGCTTATCTAAGGGACAGGGAGGCGCATGGCCCTCTGCTGGTTTCCCCGGTAACTAATGACTCCATCAATGTCAAATCCCTATGACTGGGAACCTCCTCCTCCCCCTCCCCCCGGAAGTGAAGATGCATCCATGTCCTACCTGCCATCAGCTGCACACGCAACATGGGGTGTGCTCCAGGACCTTCCTTCCAACATGGAAGCTCCTCTCTCCATTAAACCACTGATGTGTCTGTTGCTGACTCTGGGTTCTTTTTCCGGTCTGGAAGCTAGGGCTGCCCCGGGTTTGCAGGCCTGTGTGGTGCAGCCCAGGACTCTCACTCCCTTTTACAGAGTTCTCCCAGGTGCTCAGCAAAGGCCAAGGAATGAAAGGATGCTGGGCCTGGCATCACCTTTACACCCACTTGAGTCTGTGCCCAGGCACCTGCTTGAATGTCCTGCACGATGAATATCGAGCCCCTTCTGGTTCATGCCTGCCTGTGTGCCTAACAGGTGCCTGTCTGTGAACACACACTCTGCAACAATCATAGCAAACCTGGGGCACCTGCCTTTGCTGGGTCCCCGTATTATTATACTCGCACAATGGTTACATTCATTTTCTCTTTTTAAAAATTTAAAGCCCTGCAGATAAAATTAATGTTCCCTTTAATCCACCTCCCTCTTGATTGCCTTGCCTCCCCTGTCCTACTGAGACCCCTTAACATTCCCCCTAATTCTTCAGTTTGACCTGTATCCTCTCAGATGTCTTAAAATACTTTTTTACACACCTATATGTATCTGGAACTATATAACATTGTTTGCATTTTATAAAAATGGTATCAGTCACACACATTATTCTATATCTTGCTTTTTTCACTCAGCAATATTTTTTAAAGCCACTTTGGAGGGACTTCCCTGGTGGTCCAGTGGCTAAGACTCCATGCTCCCGCTGCAGGGAGCCTGAGTTGGAACCCTGGTCAGCGAACTAGATCCTGCAGGCCCCCAGTGAAGACTGAGAATCCCACGTGCCACAACTAAGACCCAGCACAGCCAAATAAATAAATAAAATTTTAAAGCCACTTCGTTTTAAATAACTCTAATTTGTTTTGACTGTTATTACTATGCTATCATTCTGACACGTCAGTCTACTTAGCCATCTACCTATAGGTGGACATGTAAATAGTAAACATTTGCTTGCTATTATTTTTTAAATGTTAAAATGAACATCTTTGTGTAGACCATTTTGGTCATACTTAACGTTTTTTTTCCTTTTTCAGATAAAACAGGATTAGAGTTGCTAAGAGTAACAGCATGCACGTTTTCAGTTTTAAGTCACTAACAAACTGCCAGCGACATCCTCCGCAGCATGGGGTAAATACAGGTTACTCCACAGCCTCTCAAATACTGATATTCTCGAACTCGAAGATTTTTGCTCCCCTGGTGGGTGCCCATAGGGGTCTGGCTGCTGTGTTAAATTGAAGTTGCAGCTTTTCGTGTTGGTCAGCCATTTGGAAATGAGTTTTCTTCCACGTCAATCCTGTTAGAGGGTCTTTGCCCATTTCTACTGTGTTGTCTTTTCTTTCCGATGTAAGAGTCACATACATGCTAAATACTAATATTTTGCCTCTTGTATACATAAATGGAGCAAATGCACGTCTGCTTATTTGTACCATAGGCCTTTTAGATTCCTGTATGGTCAAGTTTATCACTACTGTCTTCTGTGGCTTTGCTGTTTCGGAGGGCTGTCCTGACTTCAAGGTCATGAAGATGCTTTCCTGCATTTTTAGTTAATAATTGTCGAGTTTAGTTCTTTGCTGTTTATGTCTACAACTTTCAGATGCCTTTTGAGGATAGGCCTTTAATATTTCATCTTCCTGTCTGGTTATTGCCCGTACAGATTTTCCTCTTTCTTCTTGGGCCAATTGTACCACAATGAGGGTTTTCTTATAAAATATGCACTTCATTGAGGTTCTCAAAATGTAGGCAAGTAAGGCATTTCTAATCACATTTTTAAAATCTCTTGATTATGCCCTCTCTTCAGTTCCGATGTTGCTTATTTGTGTCTCCTTCCTTTTTGTCTGATGCTATTTTTCTTTTTCTGAAGGGCTGTCTATTAGTCCTGTCAAAACACACACTCTTCATTTTGTTCTAGTTTTTGTTTGTTTTCTGTTTCACTCATCTTTGCTTTTATTTTCTTTCCTGTTATTTTCTTTGGATGTATTTTGTTGTTCTTTTTCTGGTTTCAAAAGTAGACTGTGCGGTTCACTTATTTTTAAATCTTTCTTGTTTTTCTGTGAATGCAGTTGAGGGAATACACTTCCCTCTGAGAATGACTCTCACTGTGTCCCAGTTTTTGATAGCAGCAACTTTCACTGCCAGTACGTTCTAGATGCCTTGTCATTTTGTTAGTGCCCCCACTAATTCATCCAAAACAATCCTTAATTTTGCTGCGGTAGAATTAATCCGCCTTTTCTGTTATGATTAGTAGCTTTGTGTCTTTTTCAAAATGTATTGCACTACCCTAAACTAATGAGAATAGGGAACACTCCACCCTCCCTTACTTTCTAGAAGTTTTATTTTCTTGCCCTCCCCTTTTAGATCCACAGGCCATTCGGAATTATTTTTGTTTATAATGTGGAGGTATTTTATTTCATTTTTTAAATGAAGTATAGTTGATGTACAGTTTACAGTGTTGTGTTCATTTCAGGTATACAGCAAAGCAATTCAGTTATATATTTATATATACATACTTCCTTGGTGGTTCAGATGGTAAAGAATCTGCCTGCAATGCTAGAGACACAGATTCTCTAGCATTCATGGGTCAGGAAGATCCCCTGGAGGAGGACATAGCAGCCCACTTCAGTATTCTTGCCTGGAGAATTCCACAGACGGACGAACCTGGTGGGCTATAGTCCATGGGCTCACAAAGAGTAGGACACAACTGGGCGATTAACATTTTTAATCTTCATTTTATATATATATATATATAAATATTCTTTTTCAGATTATTTTCTATTATAGGCTACAACAAAATATTAAATATAGTTACCTGTGCTATACAGTAGGACATTGCCGTTGATCTATTTTGTATATACAGTTTATTTTTTTATCACACGGACCCTCAGTCATTCATGGTTTTTGGAAAGACTGTCCTTTTTTAATTAAATAATTTATTTTTGTTTATTTATTTGGCTGCCCCAGGTCTCAGTTGTGGCATGCAGGCTCTTAGTTGCCTGTGGGGTCTGGTTCCCTGATCCTGAATCAAACCCACGCCCCCTGCAATGGGAATGTGGGTTCTTAGCCACTGGACCGCCAGAGAAGCCCCTGTGGTGTAACTTCTGAGCCTAGGCCTCAGGAGGTCTTTCTCAGCGTCACTTCTGTACAGATATAGCCTCTATTCTGTCCTTCCTGTCTTTTGTCTTTGCTTGCTGCTTACTGGATATTTTCTTCTGATTTATCTTCTAATTCACTGATTTTTCTCTTCAGCTCTATATAACATGCTGTCATACTCAGCCACTGAATTCATTTCACTTGTTTTATTTTCCACTTCTAGAGTTTCCATATGGCTTTTTCTTTTTCTCATTGGTTTCAAATTCTTTGCCACAATTCTCAGTCTTGTCTTTTATTTCTTCAAATATAGCAAGCATAGATATTTTCATTTTTGATTGTGATAATTCCATGAATATTTCCCCCATATTGTTGTTGTTTAGTCCAACTCTTTTGCAACCCCATGTACTGTAGCCCGCCAGGCTCCTCTGTCCAGGGGATTTCTGGACAGAGATATCTAATATTTCAAGAATATTAGAATGGGTTGCACTTTCCTTCTTCAGGGGATCTTCCTGACCCAAGAATCAAACCCATGTCTCCTACTTGGCAGGTGGATTCTTCACCACTGAACCATACAATAAGAATTTAATACATACTTATTGGATATTTTTCATAGGTAGGCTGTCAAACTGAATGGACAACTTAGTGGACATCTCTACTGAACATTTGGATCTCTATCTTTAGGCAGGGATGTTTTCAAATTATCTAGAGTGTGTGGAATTCTAGTCTTACTTGTGAAATCCTCTAAGGTGGAAATTTCTTGTCCTTGCCTGATCATCTACCTAAGGAGAAAAGGACTCTGCTCTCTTCTTCCCTAGGAGGAGCTGGTTACCAGAGCCAGTTGAGGTAGGGGCATTTGAGGTCACTCTGCCTTTCCAGTCCTTTCTCCAGCTGTGTAGGGACTTCAGAGAGAAAGGCATGGTCTTCAATTAACTGTTCCTTCTGGAATGCTTCCCTTGGCACCTGAGTCAGTCTCCTGTGTTTGCATGATCTCATCCATCAGTTGATTCCAAAATGTTTGTTCGTTGATGCTCTTGGAAGAACTAACCCTGACACTCCCATCCCACCTCACTGGACCCTGGACCCCAGCCCCAGGCTAAGTCAAGCCTGGGATAATGTGAGTTTCTGCAGCTCAAAAGAGAAAGGCAAGGTATTCTGGTGTGTGTATTGTTTATTTGTTTTTATGACTATGTTGAAAATGTAATGTATATACCATTCAATTCACCCATTTAAAGTGTGCAATTCGTGTGTTTTTAGTATATTCATAGAGTTGTGCAGCCACAACTGCTATCAATGTTAGAACATTTTCATCACTCCAGAAAGAAATGTCGTACTTGTCAGCAGTCATTCCCCATTCCCCCCAGCCCCAGCCCCTGGAAACCTCTAACCTACTTTCTGTCTCTATGGACTTGCATGTTCTGGGAATTTCACATAAATGGGCTCACACAATATGTAATCTTTCATGACTAGCTTCTTTCACTCAGCATGATGTTTTTAAGGTTCATCCATGTCGTGGCCCATATCAGTGCTTCATTTTTTAATGACTGAATAATATTCCATTGGCTGGATGGCATCACCAACTCGATCGATGGACATGAGTTTGAGTGAACTCCAGGAGTTGGTGATGGACAGGAAGGCCTGGGGTGCTGCAACTCATGGGGTCACAAAGAGTTGGCATGACTGAGCTACTGAACTGAACTGAATATTCCATTGTGTGGATATGCTGCGTTTTATTTATCCATTCATCCACTGACGAACATTTGGGTTGTTTCCACTTTTTTACTACAAAGCAATACTGCTAAGAACATCCATCCACTTTTTGTGTGTAGATATATATTTTCATTTCTTTTGGGGAACTGCTGGGTTACCTGTAACTCTATGTTTGAGGAAGCACCTGACCATTTTCCAAAGCAGCTGCACCATTTTACATTCCTTCCGATGTACAAGAGTCACAGTTTCTCTATATTCTTGCCAACTTTTGTCATTTTGATTGCAACCATCCTACTGGTAAGAGACATCACTTTGCCAACAAAAATCCATATAGTCAAAGCTATGGTTTTTCCAGTTGTCATGTACAGATACGAGAGCTGGACCATAAGAAAGCCTGAGCACCAAAGAATTGATTTTTCAAATTGTGGTGAAGACTCTAGAGAGTCCCTTGGACAGCAAAGAGATTAAACCAGTCAGTCCTAAAGGAAATCAACCCTGAATATTCACTGGAAGGACTGACACTGAAGCTGATCCTAAGAGCCACCTGATGCAAAGAGTAACTCACTGGAAAAGACCCTGATGCTGGGAAAGATTGAGGGCAAGAGGAGAAGGGGGGCAACAGAGGATAAAATGGTTGGATGACATCACTGACTCAATGGACATGAGTTTGAGCAAACTTCAGGAGATAGTGAAGGCCAGTTTAAGCCTGGCATGCTGCAGTCCATGGTGTCACAAAGAGTCAGCCATGACTTAGTGACTGAATAACAATCCTGTTGGTTGTGAGGTTGTAACTCACTGTGGTTTTGACTTGCATTTTCCTGGTAATTAATGATGCTGAGCATCTTTTTGTGTGCTTACTGGTCATTTGTTTATCTTCTTTAGAGAAATATTTATTGAGACCTCTTGCCCATTTTTAACTGGTCTTTTTATTACTGGGTTGCGAGAGTCCTTTATATGTTCTAGATATAAGTTCCTTATCAGATACACAGTTTCCAAATATTTTCTTCCATTTTGTGTTGTTTTCACTTTCTTAACAGTGTCCTTTGATGCACAAAATTTTATTTTGTTTCATTTCACATCATTTTATTTGGCAGCACTGTGCAGCATGCAGGATCCTAGTTCATCAACCAGTTAGAACCCATGCCTCCTGAAGTGGAAGCACAGAGTCTTAACCACTGGACCACCAGGGAAGTCCCTAACTAATAGAATTTTAAATTTCGATGATAGCCAATTTATCTATTTTTCTTTGTGTTACTTGTGTTTCTGGTGTCATAGGTAGGAAATTAGTGCCTAATACAGGTCACGATGATGAACACCTAGGTTTGTTTTTTTTTCCTCTAAGAATCTGACACTTTTAGTTCTTATATTTAGGTGACTGATCCATTTTGAGTTAATGTTTGTATACAGTATGTGTTGAGAGACAACTCTACTGTTTTGCATATGGAGGTATCTTGTTTTATTTAATATTTTCTGTAACCTGCTGCTTTTTTCATGATTTGGGCAAGAAAATCACTTTATCCCAGTCTTATTACTATGGCCCAATAAAACTAACTTGCCATCATGCCATTGTGTTCCCACAGTGAACTCCACTGAAAATTATCCTTGAGCACGCGCGTGCACACACACACACATATTCTGTCTCTCCCTCTCTCTCTCTAAACCCCCATAGGATTGGGTGTGCCCTCCTCACTTCCCCCAGCCCTGGCTACAAAGACTCCTGAAAGCCCTAACACAAGCTGTTCTTTCCTTTGGCTGAGTCATCAGCTGTTTCTAGGTCCTTTTGGGAAAACATTAATATTTGCATTGCAACTGAGTTTATCAGACCTTTTCCAGGGAAGGTTGGCCAATTTCTCAGTAGCCAGGGTCAAGACATGGGGAAGGGCGCCCCTGCAAGGTAGACTGCACGGGATGGGAGTCAGGCGAGGTCGGAACTAGGTGCCACGCATGCTGCTCTTCTGAAGAGGTGACATCCATGTCACACTGCAGTTAAAGCCCGGGAAGAGTCCTCCAGAAGCAAGCACCGTGTCTTGTCTGTCACCACTCCTCAGCACTTGGCACCTGGGCCAGCACAGA
>NW_011494943.1:10028200-10031149 GCF_000754665.1 Bison bison bison | reverse complement strand
CAGCACAGAGCAGGAGCAGGAGATGTATCTGGAGAGAGAAAAGCAGGGTGGGAATGCCAGCAGGAATGGACTGGTAGATTGGATGTGGACGAGCTTACAGGGTGAGGGACAGCCAAAGGGGATCGGGTGAGCTCCAGAGCAAATCCTGCCTCCTCTCCCATATCGGCATGGCCAGCCGTGGGTCAGGCATTACACGCTCCACTCGACTGTCCCTGGAGAGAGGGCGGGCAGTGGGCACCTGCCTCAAGCCGACTTGTTCTTTCCACTTGCACCTTTGGGAAATGCGATCAGCCCCTGCTCCCAGCTGCATCCTCTGTCCGGTGGCCTCAGCTGTGTGGAGGTGGGGCCCACTCTTTGTCCTGCAGGGAGCAAGATTGCAGTGTCCGCCTGCTCCGGTCTGGCCCCAGTGCAAGACTGAGTATGGCCACCCAAGCCAGCTCCATAGCCAGACAAAGGGAGGACAGCAGCTGTCTGCCAGCCTGCTGGCACCAGCAGGGCCAAGGCGGCTTCGGCACTGCCTGCTGGCAGCATGATAAGGTCACTGGCCACTAACCCAGTTGGCAAGCAACGGGGAGAGAAGAAGAAACATCTGCTCTTCACCGCTCATGCATAAAAGGTGCTGTCAGTGGGTGTACTCAACCCGCAAGCCGCTGTAGTAGGTGAACTGCATCCTTCCAAAGATAGATCCAGGTCCTGACCCCCGATACCTGTGAACGTGACCTTATTTGGAAATAGGATCTTTGCAGATGTAATCAATGCAAGGATCTCAAGAGGAAGGAGATGTCCTGGATTTAAGCTGGGCCCTAATTCCAACAACTGGGAGAGAAGGGAGGGGGAGATTTAAGAGATTGGGGAAAGAAGGCCACGTGAAGACAGAGGTAGGCAGGAACTGGAGCAAGGTGGCCACAAACCATGGAACACATGGGGCCACTGGAAGCCAGAAAAAACAAGGAAGGCTGTTCTCCTACCGGGCATCCGACGGGGCCTCATCCGGCTGTGAAATGCGTTCCTGTGAGAAATGAGGCAGTTCATGGCCCAGCCTATGGCCACTGGGCACTCATGTTCCCAGGTTCCAAGCTAAAGGCTCCCAGGCCACCAATGGACAGTAGGCGGGGTTCCGGTGGGGGAAGGGAGGAGATAGAAAAGAGGAGGATTTGGGACTTCCCTGGTGGTTCAATGGCTAAGAATCTGCCTTGTAATTCAGGGGATGTCGGTTCCATCGCTGGTCAGGGAACTAGGACCCCACATGTTGCAGAGCAACCAGGCCCAGTGCTACAACTGGAGAGTCTGTACGTGGCAACACAGGGTCCCGTGTGTCCAAATAAGACATGATGCAGCCAAATAACTAAATATTTTTTAAAAAAAGAAAGAAAGGAGGAGGATTTGTCTCAAGGCCCAAAAATTATGAGGCTGTGATGCTGAAACACACAATTCCGAGTTTAATGTTTTCTGGAAGAGCACCGAGGCAGCACAAAGCAGCAGGTGGGCACCCTGCTCACCAGCAGAAACAGAAACAGTTTTTAAAGTCTGACCAGCAGAGGGAGGGATGTAGGGACCCCAGACCCCACAGCCAGGCCCGGCGAGGGCAGAGGGATCGGTCAAGACTGGGCATTACCAGATCGTGAGCAGGAAGCCTCCTTTTGGGCCTAAGGCCCAAGCAGGCAGGGTGACCCCGGCCCTGGGGGTTGATGTAGGGAAGTGGGGGAGGGCTGCCTGGCCAAAGTCAGCCAAGAACTAGAGCACCAATCCAGGCAGCGCCCCCACACCCCGCTCAGAGCAGAGGCTCTGACACCGGTGGTGGGGACACACCCTCTTTCAGAGGCTAAGCTGTGCAGGAGCTCCGGAGACAGGCAGGGGGGAGCCTTCCAGTCCCTTCGAACTCTCCCCTGCTCTGGGGCCCAGGAAAGCACCCCCCTGCATGGTCTTAGGCTGATGGTCAAAGAGGTTCCAGGGGAGGGTCCTGGCAGGCTGAATGCTGAACCCTCTGGGGTGTAGGATTATGAGAGGGTGTATGAGCAGGTTTTATTGAAAATATTGTGCAACCATGAGAGCTGCTACAAAACCAAAGACCCTTGAGCCTTCCCTAGCTGACCCATTGGAGAAGAGGGACAGAAAGCCTGTGCCAGGGTGGCAGGCGTGGAAGCCCTGCCCAGGATGCCAGGGTAGGGTGTGGGGGGTGCTGGTGAACACAGCCACGTAAGGATGCGTGGCTTGTCTGGGTTGTACTGACCTTTGCTGCTCAGAGAACCACCTGCTGCCAGAAGCCCACAGTTTCTAGTAGACTGAACAGCAGACTATTCCCCCAGTAAGAGGCCAAAGCCGAGGGCGTGGCTGCCCCTCTGAGGAGCTGACACTTGCCGCCCAGTTCAAACCCCCTCACTGTTGTGGCTCAGAAAGACCAGCTGAGCCCCTGGGCGAGGCCACAGGAATGTCCACAGGATGTGGACATCAGTCCAGCTGTCCCCCAAGAAGGTTTGTATGTGGCCTAAAATATTAAGCCAGTAGTTTCCTCTCTAGTGGATACTCTCGGCATCCACTTTAGATCTTGTCTTACCAGGAGCCTTCCGCTGCCTAAAGCAGAGACGGCCCTCCTGGGAGCCAGCGGGGCCAGCGGAAGACAAAAATAACAACTGCCTCCCTCTCTTTTCATGGTTTACTTTGCTCCTTTCACAACCTTTAGAACTGGCTTTATTATTCCCAGCAACTGGAGCAAGGGTGGCTTGCTCTGGGACACCCTGGTGCGTCGTTGTCGTGGGGCACATTGGGGGAGGGTCTCACTCAAGGACGTGTACACAGTGGGGAACTCCCATAGCACACCCACCTGGTGATTGCACGTGCGGACACAGCAAGGCTTGGGACCACCCAGCCAACGTTGCTTCCCGCTCCCGTGAGGGGCGTCATGTCGAATGCCAAAGCAGGGTGGCATGGGGGGCCTGGGAAACCCGGGTG
>NW_011494943.1:10023215-10027966 GCF_000754665.1 Bison bison bison | reverse complement strand
GATGTAGGTGTCAAACTCGTCGCTGAAGATGGCGTTCTCCCGCTCGCCCTTGAAGAGGCGCACCCACACCTCGTCCTGGTCCCGCAGCTCCAGCATCAGACTCTGACTCTGCATGATACTGCGGTCGCTCACCTGCGCGTACAGGATCACCACCTCCTCTGTGTTCTTCATGATGTGCAGGTACGTCTCCTTCTGGTTCCAGGTGTGCACGTTGAGGCTGAAGAAGTAGATGCCGGGCACGTAGCAGTAGAATTTCCCCGTGAACATGTTGAAGTGGCTGTAGAGGTTCACGAACTCCGTGTCGAAGATCACCGTCTGGTAGTAGTCGTTGCTGTGCAGGGGCTTCTTCCGGCCCACGGAGAAGGCGGCGTAGTGGTTCTTGCAGCGGTCCCCGGGGGCCCCCATGGACCCTTTCTGCCCTTTAGGTCCCGTGTGGCCCCTGGCACCCACGGACCCTGTTTTGCCATATTTGCCTTGCAAGCCCCGGTCTCCCCGGTCGCCCTTCTCACCTAAACAGGACGGGAAAACACACGGTGTCAAGCAATCTCAAGGATTCTTCTCTTTTCATCCAGAAGCAATCAAAATTTTTTTTTCTTCCTTCTGGAAAATCCCTGCAACGTAAAGCATTTATCCAAAAGCAACAGGAGCTGGGCCAGGCCCATGGCTCTCTCGAAGCAGATGAACTGCAGACACAGGGCCCCGGGGATGTAGGACCCGGGCCGTTTGGCTTCCCGACTCTGTTGTGCCGGGCTGTGCAAGGTGATGTGCTGCTCGCAGGACCGTGACCCTGAGGCTTTCGGTGCAAATGCAGGAGGGGTGAGACCCAGAGCTGCCCTGAGGCTTCTTCTCCCGTGGTCCTGTCCCCAACCTTTCCTCTTGGACGGGGACCACAGCCTCAGAAACAGAATTCCTTCCTCCCCCCAGATGACAGCATGCTTCTGCTCAGTGCCCCAAGGGAGCCATCTGCCCCTGCCCCTCCTCCTCCCTAAGTCTATCTTCTGCCCCGCCGTCCGATCAGGACAGGGCAGCGCCCTCTCTGCTCCCCAGGGGAAGGTGCCCTCGGCTGGTCTCTGTGCCTGACCTTTCAGGATGGTGATGTTGATCTGCGGCACCGGGATGGCCTGGTACACGGGAGTACCAGGGTCACAGCAGCGGAGGCACCGAGAAGCAGGGGCTTCCTCGTCCTGCCTGGGGCCGTATTTTTCATGCTCTTCTTCATCTCTAAGGGAGTAAAGACATCACTGTAAAAGCCAGGAACTCTCAGAGCCAGAACTCTTCTCTGTCTTCTGCTAGAGAGTCTGGGCTACCTGACTCGCCTGCTCTCAACTCAGATGTCTGCATTCTTGCTGTGCTCTGTGCTCAGTTGTGTCGACTCTTTGCGACCCCATGGACTGTAGCCCGCCAGGCTCCTCGGTCTGTGAAAGTCCCCAGGCAAGAATACTAAAGTGGCTTGCCATTTCCTTCTCCAGGGGATCTTCCAGATGCAGGGATTGAACCTGCGTCTCTCGCGTCTCCTGCATTGGCAGGCGGATTCTTTACTGTTAGCACCATCCAGGAAGCCACATCTTCCTCCCAGATGTGCTGCACTGGCTCTTGGTGAACTCTAAGGTCCTCAGTGAAGTTTCAGAAAGAGCCCCTGCCCTCCGTTAACTGTAGTGACCGTCATGGAAATAATGATAACAAAAACAGCAACAATTTGAGGGCCTGGCAAGATGGAGGCTCCATGGGAGAAATCTGGCACCTCTAGGAGGGGTCTTGGGATGACATGACATGGCAGCCCTTGAATGAACATCCCCTTCACGTATCTAGGGCTTCCCTGGTGGCTTGGACTGTACAGAATCTGCCTGCAATGCGGGAGACCTGGGTTCGACCCGAGTTGGAAAGATCCCCTGGAGAAGGGAAAGGCTACCCACTCCAGTATTCTGGCCTGAAGAATTCCATGGACTCTATAGTCCATGGGGTCGCAAAGAGTCAGACACAACTGAGCAAATTTCACTTCATTTCACTTCACTTAACTTGGAACTCTGACCTCCAGGATTCTGGAAGACACTATGTTAAGCTGACTTGTTTGCAAATGAGAGGGCTCAGCCAGACGTTGTGGGATTCCTGGGAACTGCAGCAGCTGGAGACTCTACGGTCCTGTTTACAACCTGACATTTGGAAAGGGGCTCCTGAGGATCCCGGGGAGCAGCAGCTCCACGCTGCCACCTCCCGGCGTCACACTGCACTGCACCGTGCTCTCTGCTTGCAGCTGTTCGGTTGTGATAGCACCATCTTGGAGGTGGCACAGTCCTCTCATCAAAGGGTCAGCCCCTTGTTTTACTCCGCTCCTATTTTCAAATCACAGACAATCCAGGAAAAGGATTTCTATGCCCTAAACTCAGCCACCTACAAGCTCTAGGGGCTTCCCTCATGGCTCAGTGGTAAATAATCCATCTGCCAATGCAGGAGACTCAGGTTCTCCTGGGGAAGATCCCCCGGAGTAGGAAATGGCAACCCATGCCTATGGTATTCAATACCGAAAAAACAGTATTCTTGCCTGGGAAATCCCATGGACAGAGGAGCCTGGCGGGCTTCAGTCCATGTGGGGGCGCAAAGAGTTGGACACAACTTACCAACTAAACAAGTCCTAGACCCTCAGAGGAAACCCTGCCCCCACCTCCCAGCAGAAGTCTCCACAAAGATTCCATGAGCCCCACATATAAGAAGTGTCCCAAATTGACAGCCCTTCACTTCTGCTTGTCCCTAGAGTCTTCTCTTTCCAAACCCTGTCCCCAGCAGCAGCAGCAGCATGACCAGCATGACCAGAATGGGACCCTCAGCCTCATTACAGATGCTTCTCTGCTCCATTCGGAGAATCATGCAGTCCTGAGGGGTCAGCCCAGTCCACCAACAAAGTACTTCCAGGACCTGGGCCCTTGGCTCTCCTCACTTCTGGGACCACTGGCATTTTGAATGCTCTCCTGGAATTCATCTCTTTCTTGCCAGTTTATTCCCCTGGGCAGAATTCTTTCTAGAACACCATGAAATGCAAATCTCTCCACAACTCCCCTATAGATGAAGCTCCAGAGAGATCCTTCCCCACCAGGCTCATCCCATCCTCCCAGCCTCTACCCTCCAACACTGGCTCCCACTACTCAAAAGACCCACTAGCTTTACACAGTCAGACACTGGAAAGGTTGCCCTTCACACGTGTTGCCCTGGCTGCCAGGCAGCTTCCCCTGCTTCTGTGCCTGGGATGCTCCCCCAGTGACCTTCAAGACCCAGTCACTTCTCCACCTAACTTTCCCCCACCCTCCACATCCACCTTGTGGACACACTTGTACTGCAGAGCCAGCCTCACTGAAGTGGGTCGTGCGTGTCTGTCCCCCGACAGCCTTGGAGTTCCTGGAGCCCAGAGACTGTGTCATTGATGTGTATGTCGGATGGCCAGCTCAGTAGCAGCACTTGATTAATGTTCGTTAAATGAAAAGAAGGAGGAAGAGGAAGGGGAGGAGAAGAAAAGACAAAGGTCAAGAATGCTGTTGTGTGTGTGAAAGGGCGAGTCACTCAGTCGTGTCCGACTCTGCGACCCCATGGACTGTAGTCTGCTTCTGTCCATGGAACTCTACAGCAAGAATACTGGAGTGGGGGGCCATTTCCCTTCTCTAGGGGATCTTCCCAACCTATGGATGGAACCTGGGTCTCCTGCATTGCAGGCAGAGTCTTTGTAAGTCTGAGCCAGCAGAAAGGCCCAAGAATGATGTTCCTTTGCCCCAGACCTATGCAATTCCAATATATTCCAAGACAGTCCAAAGCCTTGAGTATCAAGTCAGCCCAAAGTTGACTAGTGAAAAGTGCTGATAAAACTCAAAGCCAGCACTGGGTGTCTAGGACCTCTTGTTTGATGAACAACATTTCCATCAGTAATCCTAAGCGTTTTATGTATCCCTACAAAATATCCCAAAGATCCTAGAGTCTGTGTATCACTGAAGGCATATGTATATGAAGTGAAGTGAAGTGACAGTCGCTCAGTCATGTCTGACTCTTTTACGGACTATACAGTCCACAGAATTCTCCAGGCCAGTACTCTACTGGGTAGCCTTTCTCTTCTCCAGGGGATCTTCCCAACCCAGGGATCGAACCTAGGTCTCCCACATTGCAGGCGATTCTTTACCAATTGAGCTATCAGGTATATGAAGACAATGCCATGAGGAAGAAATTCATAACTTTTCAAGGAAAGCCGCCACTTCCCGTGTCAGTCTTCACCCATTGTCCCCCACCTGGTAATGTGATCAGACAGCAGGGTGACGGAGACGCACTCTCGGTCTAGCAGCGTCCCTGCCTTCTACTTCCAAGTGGTGCTTAGAGCTCTAATAGATACTCTCAAAGGACAGGCGAGAATGCAAAGAAACCAAAGGCTGGGGTCGGGGGGTGGCATGTTCTTTTTTAAGGATGTGACTGCAGAACCTCAGGCAGACCCATATTCCTCTGGGGCTGGAATGAGGCTGGGTTACTACCCACAGTTGCAGACAACACGCCCGGGTCACTGAAAGGAGAAATGCTGCCTCCGTCCCCCAGCTCCTCAGCCTCAGCCTCTGCCCCTTCTCTGGCCGTCAACAGCACTCGGGGGTGCCCGGACTCGGCCCTTATCCCCACCACTGAGCCAGAGCTCCGGCACCCACACCCGATGGCCTCACCTCTCAGCATGGTCCATCGGCGGCTCCCTGGTCCCCCCCTGCTCCTCCTGTTCCTGCTGCCCATGGGGCACT
>NW_011494943.1:10021021-10023115 GCF_000754665.1 Bison bison bison | reverse complement strand
GGCCAGCAGCAGACAGCACGCCAGCGTGAGTCTCAGCCCGCGGGAGCCCATCTTCCGGCCGAGCCCTGCTGGGGAGACACACGGAGGATGTGGGCTGGAAGAGCCCCACGGGGAGAACAAGCCCATGGAGTTCGCCCCAGCCACTACTCTGGGAGGCGCTTCGCTGCCGCTCCTCCTGGGAGGGTGATCATACACTCACACACTCAACACATTCACATACCTAGCTACACACTCCCACACACACACACACAAACCCCAGTGCATGTTCATGCACATACACACGGGCCCACACACACACGTACTCACACCCTCTCTCACACAGACAATACGCATTCATCCACAAATACACTCCACACACACTCAAGACAGTACACTTAAAACACACTCAAATCTATACTCTTGTGTTCATACTTGCACACTCAACACACTCGTGTATACTCCCATGCACTCACATGTGTGCACACTCAGGCACACATGCATGCCCACCCCCAACATGCACTATCTCAGCACACTCACAAACTTAATATGCACAGACTCGCACATTCCACCCTGGAGCACCCGGCTGCCTGTGGCCACTGAGCTCTGCCCAGCACCCCCATGCCTCCCAGGAAGGAGACCCCTCAACCCTGAGCTCTGAAGATGATTGTGTCTTGACTGTGTTAGGACAATGAGCAAAATCTGGAATGAATTTGGGGGTCCACTGTGCAGTGAGTCTGCCCCAGCCAGCACTGTGGGGGCCGGTGTGCAGGAAGGTGTCAAGTTGCTCTCTGGCCACCAGGGGGCCCACCAGTAAGTGTCCTTGAGCATCTGATGTGGGGGTGGGGGGCGAGTCTGCCCAGCCCCAGAGGGCACTTATTGTCACTGAAGCCAGCTCCATGTCTCTCCAAAAAGCTCTGGACAGGACCCTCTTCGTCCAGGATTGAGATAGTCCTTCTAGAAAGAGCTGACCACTGGGGTGGTTCTCAGTGAGCCCACTAAGGGGCAGTGCTTGAGCTTAAAACAGACACAACATCTCACCTGTTTCTCACTGTCAGTTACCACCCTGGCTAACCCGGGCCAGCCATGGGGTTTACACGCCTGTGGAGTCAGGAGTCACGTGCACCTCGGCTATTTCTGGTGGCTGGAAAACCTCCCATCATGGAAGGGAAGACGGTGGTCAATCCCAACCCATTTTGTTCACCAAAACATACAATTTAACATGGAAAGTGCTGACGAGGACACTAAATTGGACCCTCTGGACTGCACAGCGAAAGGGCTGAAGCTGGGGGAGTAAGAACGTCTACTCCCCTTCTCAGCCAGGCTGGAGCTGGGAACCAGGCCTCATGGGGGACGAACAAAGCATCAAACAAGGAAACAGCCTCAGAAGGTCCTGTCTGATTTTCTGATTTTTCTTTAACTCCTCTTTTCATGTCTAAGGGGAACGAAAATACTGAGAGCGAGTTCTGTTTTTCTTGGTAATCGTCTATCCAGGTGAATGCTCCCTTCACGTGTCTTGGGCCTCCGTGGACGTACTTCACCTCCCCTGGTTCAGAGACCTCGAAGCCCCAGAGGGCACGACCCTCTCATTGTGCTGACTCTCAGCTTCGTTCTTTCTTCTGTGTGTTAGTGGGCTTGCTGTTTTAGCTCTGAAGACAGAATGCTCTGGCCCTGGAGCCCCATGCCAGGTCAGGAAAACCTGGGGGAAGCAGAGGACCAGCACCCAGAGCCAAGGGAGCTGAGGCTCCCAGTGGGTCCTCAGAGACATGAGACGGAGCCAGGAAGGCTGGCCTCCGCAGGAACCCCACCCCCAAGCCCCCAACCCACACTTCCACCACCTCTTCAATTCTCTGCATACTCCCATCCCCTGCAGTGGATTAGCTGGGCCCGCCACCTCCACATTCTCTACCTGCCAAGAGTCAGGGCCCAGAGACCTTCCCAATGACCTAGAAACTGGTTGGAACCAGTGCCCCCACTCAAAACGTTCACGACCTCACCTCCATTTCACAAAAAAAGTTTGTACTTATAAGTGTAATTCGTAAAACGCATATTAAAAGAATCTCTCCTGGACTTTCCTGGTGCCCCAGTGGTGAAGACTCCACCTGCCAATGCAGGGGA
>NW_011494943.1:9998071-10020921 GCF_000754665.1 Bison bison bison | reverse complement strand
AATTCGTAAAACGCATATTAAAAGAATCTCTCCTGGACTTTCCTGGTGCCCCAGTGGTGAAGCCCCCCCCTGCCAATGCAGGGGACACGGGTTCAATCCCTGGTCCGGGAAGATTCCGCTTGCGGCAGGGCAATTAAGCCCGTGCACCACAACACTGAGCCTGTACGCTGCAGCTACTGAAGCCCACATGCCTTCGAGCCCGTGCTCCACTGACAACTGCCCCAGGCCCGGTGCTGGGGATCACTAGAGCATTTCCATTCATCCATACAACCCTGTGGGTTTGGGTTCCTTCTGAGATTACTTCCTCATTAATAGGTTTTACCCTATCAAAGGCCTCAGATGGACCTGCAGGGAATCCTTTAAGGAGACAATATTCATTCATTATTATACCAAATTTACCAGTGAAGAAGGGCTTCCCTGGTGACTCACATGGTAAAGAATTTGCCTGCAATGCGGGAGACCTGGGTTCAATCCCTGAGTTGGGAAGATCCCCTGCAGAAGGGTATGGCAACCCACTCCAGTATTCTATCCTGGAGAATCCCCATGGACAGAGGAGCCTGGCGGGCTACAGTCCATGGGGTCACCAAGAGTCAGACACAACTGAGTAACTAAGCACCAGTGAGGCAAAAATGACATTGAAAAGTTGATTAGCCTCAGGCTGTCCAATTTATAAGCCGTGGGGGCTGGATTTGAATTCAACAGGCTGCCTTCCGATCACATCAAAATCCTACCCAAGACCCATCCAGGTGTTTCATATTCCTCCTGAAGGTCTCCCAGACCCTGGTGCACGCCTGTGTGCTAAGTCACTTCAGTTGTGTCTGACTCTGTGCGACCCCATGGACTGTAGCCCCCCAGGCTCCTCTGTCCATGGGGATTCTCCAAGCAAGAATATTGAAGTGGGTTGCCATGCCCTCCTCCAGGGGATTTTCCCGACCCAGGGGTCGAACCCATGTCTCTTATGTCTCCTGCATTGGCAGGTGGGTTCTTTACCACTAGTGCCACCAGGAAAGCCCCGCAGATCCTCAACTGGAACCAATTCCCCGTGCTCTTTGCTGTTTGTGCTTCTCATATTGTCTCATTCTGCAAACAGTTTTTCTTGGCCGGGAAGTTTCTGCACCGCAGACCCGTGACCTCCTCTGGGCCTGGGACATGGTCTTGTTCATCTTGGATCCGCCAAGCATCCTGCAGCACCCTCTGCTCAACAAATATTTGTCAGATTGAATTCTCCAAATTTGTTTATTGCCCTATTTCTGTATTTCCTCTGTTTTTCCTTGGCGCCTTGATAATTACTCTCGTTTTCCTCTTCAATGCCAAACTTGCATCACTTGAAAGGAAAAGAGATTTTCCTTTCTTTAAACATCTTTTCCCCCCAGAATCCAAAGTAATATACAATTCATTTGGGGAAAGTTGGAAAATAACAGCAAGAGGAAGGAAGGAGTTATCTTGGATTCCTTTGCCCCCAGGGTCCCTCAGCCTGGGCACCGAGGACATCTGGGGCTGGATCAGCCTTTGTCGTGGGGTAGAGGGAGGGGGAGGGGCTGTCCTGTGCTTTGCAGGATGTTTAGCAGCATCCCTAGACTCCACCCGCTCGATGTCATCAGCATAGCCCTACCCCCAGTTGTGACAGTCGAAAACCGTCTCCAGACTTTGCCACGTGTCCCCCAGAAGGCAGAAATCCTCCCAGTTGAGAATCAGTCCTCCACCCCCAATGGAAGCACCCTTCTGCACGTTGGTATGTCTCTTTCAAAGTCTAGAAAGGGGATTTTTCTGTACCTGGGTCAGAAGAGACGGAGACCAGGATGCAGCCCGTGAAGGGGTGGTGATATCGGCGGGGGTGGAGCCGTGATGGCCTGGCAGTGTCGGAGGCGCCAGGCGGACTGAGAGAGGTCAGCAGAGGCTGGAGGTTCTCCTCAAGGACCTCCTCTTTGGAGCCAAGGCAAACCCAGATTGAAACCTTTCCCTCTTCGCAACTATCTTCAGAACCATTTCCCCAAGTCCCACAGCAAAGTCAGCATCATGACTATGATCATTTTAATCACTTTGGGGCAAAAAAACAGTGTTGCCCAACTTCCAACCAAACTTGGCTCTGGCCCACTTTAGTGATTTCCAGTGAAACAAAGTCCCCTGCAACAGAGGGGGTGTGGAGCCCAGAAAGGTGACTCAGGAGAACGTGCTGTGCTCAGCGAGGCAGGTCTGGGAAGCGACCCCCAGGACGCCTCGGCCAGGGATGTGTAACCCTTCTGAATCTGGTCCTGCGTGGTCCAGTCTCCTGGCTGCCTGGCGGTCAAGGCGTCTGAGGTCGATTCCAACATGACTCAAGTTCTGGACTTGCCCATCCCAAACCCTGCAAGACACTCAGTTGCCAGATTCCATGGCAATTCCATGAACATCTTTTTCTACCACTCACTCCCTCCAGGACCTATGGCTCCTCTTCTCTCCCTCAACCCTCCCCATCACCCTGCAGCTTAACCTCCTCCCCTCTTCCAACAGTAGGTGGGAGGGGAAAAGGAGGAATTGGGTCAATGGCAGGGTCTGGAGGAAGACAGGAAGTGTGAGAACACTTCCTGGTTAATTATTTTTATCTTCCAGAGCCCCAGAATGGATGTGTGGTGAATCCTTTAAGGAGAGGATTTTCATATACAAGTCTAAGTTTCTTTGTATCTGTTCAAAAACCGGTCCCAGCACTTTGGGGGGCCCGCCCACTTCCAGGGTGTCAGCCAGCATTCTGATAGTGAACTCCCAGCCCTCAGGCTACACATATTTGCCTTGTGGCCACACCCAGCTCAGTGCCCTTGGACAAAAGCATTTTATAACCATGGTTTTCCCTCTTCCCTGATCATCATCGGGTAACCAGCTGCTCTGAGAGGGAAGAGAAACCCGGGATCTCCCTGGATTAGAAGGAATTTAGAAGACAAGTCCAAATGGCCTATGTAGCTCAGGAATTGCCTCTCAGCAGAAAACTGAACACAGCCATGGTTTCCTGGATGCCGGTGATGCGCACAGCATCAGGCAAGAGCTTGGGAGGCAGGGATGCCACTGCAGATTATAAACACCCCATAACCTCAAGGCGATTACCAGCCAGTGAAGGAGACAGCCCAAGGCAAAAACGGCAGATGTTGACTCAAAACGAGACATTCTGGAGGCTTCCTGGGTGGCTCAGTGGTAAAGAATCCGCCTGCCAATGTAGGAAACACGGGTTCAATCCCTGATCCAGGAAGACCCCCTGTGCCGCAGGGCAATGAAGCCCATGCACCACAACTATTGAGCCATGTGCTCTAGAGCCTGGGAGCCACAGCTACTGAAGCCCGCGGGCCCTAGAGCCGGTGCTCCGCTACAACAGGGGCCAGGCAATGAGAAGCCCACGCGCCACAACTAGAGACTAGCCGCCATTCTCCGCAACTAGAGAAAAGCCCACTCAGTGACAAAGAGCCAGCACAGCCAAAACGAAACAAACTAGAAATTTAAAAAAGATATTCATCTACCAAAAAAAAAAAGGAGAGAGACATTCTAGGCCTGTGCTGTGCCCTGCAGTAGCTACCAGCCACCTGTGGCTATTTCATTTTAAACCAATTAAAATTAAAGAACATTCTAAGGACTTCCCTGGCGGTCCAGTGGTGAAGACTCCACACTTCCATAGCAGGGGGCACGGATTTGATATCTGCTTGGGGAACTAAGACCCCGCATGCTGCATGGCACTGCCAAAAAGATAAAATAAAGGAAAGATCATTCTAAATTCTGTTCCCAGTCACACTAGGCGCATTCCAGGGTCTCAATGGCTACAGGGAGCTGGGAGCTACCATACTGGAGGGCAGAGAACAGAACATTTCAATCACCGTAGAAAGCTCCACTGGGCAGCTCAGTCCTATTAACATGAAGTTGGGGGGTGGGGGAGTAGGAAGCATGAGCAAACAGTGGGCCAGAAATCTGGGAGTCATTTAGATGCCTTCCTCTCACATGCCCGCCACACTGAATCAGTCACCAACCCTCCTTAATATCTCCTGAAGGACTCTGCTCCTCTGTACCAGCTGACGCTTTCCAGGAGCTCTGGCCGGGCCCCAGACCTCAATTTACCCCCAAGACAAATATCTTCGTCTGGCTTTTCTAGGGCCTGGACATCAATCCCCAAATTTCACACTCATCTCCCAAGAAAGCTGGGCCTAAGATAGGATGTCTTCCCACACCTAATGTCTTCTAGGTAAGAAGGCGACTTGACTCAGCATCCAATCAGAGCCTGTCTCAACCCAGCATCATCCATCCCTCAGCTCAGCAAGCGGCACATCTGCTCCTGCCCCCCTCTCCCCTCCCTGATGATCTCTCCACCAGAAAGGAAGCCCTGGAGCTGCCTCTCTGCTTCGACATCTGGCGGAAATTCTCCACTTGAGATGCTCAGAGCTCTCCAGCTGCTGCAAGAGGTCCCCTGGACTCAGATCCTGGGGTGCCCAGAAAGAAGAAAGCCCCATATTGGGGTGTCCCTCTGGCCCTGATGACCATCAGGATTGTCTAACACGTGGCATCTGCTTTCCTTCCCCAGAAGCCATTCATCACACTCATTTTCCACTTACCAGGCTCCTCCAGTGATGCGCAGGAGGGAGGCAGAGTGACGTCCACTTGATAAATGACGTTTGCTCACCAAACCCAGGAACCCAATTCATATCTAATTTTCCCTTCTGTAATGGGGCAGCCCCAGCTGGTCTTGGGCCCTCTCTGGCTTCCTCCCAACACGCTAGAGGAAGCAGCGGTGGGGGATGGGGATCCTTTATTAAAGAAACTCCAGTCAGGTAAAGAATTAGCCTGCAAAGCAGGAGATGCAGGAGACACGGGTTCAATCCCTGGGTTAGGAAAATAACCCAGAGGAGGGCATGGCAATGTACTCAGTATTCTTTGTGTGTGTGTGTGTGTCTCCCTTTTAAAAAAAAAATTACTTATTTATTTAATTGGAGGCTAATTACTTTACAATCTCGTGGTGGTTTTTGCCATACATCGACATGAATCAGCCACATGTGTACATGTGTCTCCCCATCCTGAACCCCCCACCCACCTCCTTCCCTACCCCATCCTTCTGGGTTGTCCCAGAGCACCGGCTTTGACCCAGTCAGTATTCTTGCCTGGAGAATCCCATGGACAGAAGAGGCTGGCGGGCTACAGTCCATGGGGTAGAAAAAAGCCAGATGCGACTGAGCACGCACACATGCGCCGGTCAACTGGGGGTAAGCTGAGCCTTTCCCAAAAGATGAAGGCGTCCTGGTGCCCATCTCCCTCGCTGAATCTCTTTCTTCTCCTTTTTCCAAGAAGCTGTTCTCTGGTTTAGAGGAAGAGGGTTTATTTTCTTAAGGTTTGGGGGTTTATTTGTTCCCTCCAAAGCCCAAGGCCAGGGATGGCAATGAAGTCTTCCAGGGCTACTTGCTGATGAATAAGCGAGGGCTTCCTTTGCGCTGACTTGGGACCAAACAGCCAAGGTAAGACGGGCCAGGCCTCCTCCCCATCCTGAAACATCTCCATCCTCTCCTGGGGCAACTCTCTGTGCCTAGACCAGAAAGGGCTCACCTGGAGCTGAGAGCAGACACTGCCTAAATCTCTGCCCAGGCCCTGCAAACAAGGAGACCACGTGGGCCGCAGGCGGCGGGCCTTCGGGGGCACCTGGCCAGCCCAGCCTCCCCAGTGCAAACAAAGATTTCCTTGACTAGAGCCCTGTCCTTAGATCACCTCCCAGCTGTGAGGCCTCGGGCGGCAGGCTTGCCCCCGCTTTGAGAACCGTGCGAGAGAGAAGAGCCACTGACAGCTCGTGCTCGCCGGAGCCCACGTCGCAGGTGGCCTGGGCCCTGGCCCACTGCCCCGCAGTGGTGACACCCTCAGAGGGCTGACCGCCCCCAAGACGGAGGGTGGGAAGTAGCTGGGAATTCCACGGCCACCGCACTATCCCCTTTACAAGCAGCACAACCGTTTTCAATTTTCTGGGACCTGAAAATCACTGCCGTGTTTTACAGCCATCTCCAGGGACGGGGCAGGGCGGGGGGAGTTTGGCAAAAGGTAGAACGTTGTCCCACATCTAGTGGCTTCTAAGTCAAGAGCGTAATTTAGCTCAGCATCCAACAGTCCCGCCACCTCCCGATCCAGCCCAGACGGCTCTGGCTCTCGTGTGCGCTGCAGAGCGCCTGCCGGAGATGACCACCCGCCTCTCCGCCCCTGCTCCGGCCCACCCTGTCTCCCAGTGATTACCCTGCGCAACCTCCCCTTTAGAGACAGGTGTTTTCCAGGCTGTATCCTCAGCTCTCAGCCCCTCTCACTCCAAACGCTTTCTGCCCGTCTTTTCCTGTATGATGGCTTCAGCAGATGGGTCCTCGATCCTTGTCCCCAGCAGGCGTCCCTGACCACCAAGCTCTGGGCCTGTGCTCTCCACAACAGTAGTGTCTGGCCCCTGGGGCCAGATACATTAATGACAGCTAAACAAAGTGAAAATTTCCGTTCTCCGTCACTCAAGCACATCTTAAGTGGCTCCCCTCCTGGACAGCACAGCTGGGAGGACACGTCCATGGTTGCAAAGTCCTATTGGACAGCGCTGGTCCGGACCCAGGTGTCCAGCTGTCTTCAGACCAGGTCTCCTCAGTCTGTCGTAAGATGCTCGAGCCCCGTGTTAGCTTTCTGTCTTCTCTCTCAGCCCCCAACAGCTCTGCTCCTACTCCTGCATGTACAGCTGTTCACACAGGGGCCGCAGGCTGGCACCTGGGAGACCCCTGGACCCCTGCTTCTCCCGCACCATCACCAGGCCTCCTGAAGGTCTTCTCTCCCCTTCTAGGCTGCCATCACCGCTTTTCTCTCAGCCCTGCATTTGTCTCGTCTCTCCTCTGCCTTCCAAACTGCTTGCCAGAGGCCACTTTCAAACCTGCACATCTGAATGCCACCCTTGGCCCCAAAGGCTTCCCACGAAAGTAAAGGAAATGTTTAAACTTCACCATCTATCTCCCGTCTCATCTCTGGCCCCTCATCCCCACCCCTGCACCTGTATCCTTCACGCCAGCCACCTAGAGCCACTGGAAGTCCCAACAGAAGTCACACCACGGTCTCATCCTCCATATCTTTCTCCTGCCACCTTCCCCGTTGCCGTGTCCTTCAGACCCCAGCCTGATGCCACCTCTTCCAGGAAGTTTCCTCCCCCAGCATCTGGCACAGAGCGGCTTTCTTGTCTGGTCCCCTCACAGGCCAGGAGGTCCTCACACACAGGTGATGCGTTTTTCACAAGCATCTCCAGGGTCTGGGGTCTGACTTTCAGTACTGACTGAATTCCGCACTCCCTTTCAGGCCTTCTCAAGTAGCAGAGCCATCGTCCAAAGAGGACTCAAGCCAGTGTGTTCAGCTCTGTCTCTAATTTGGAACGTGGGTGGTCTGCAGTAGGGGGAGAAGGGAAGTGGGGAGAGTGACCAAGGACACACTATTATGTGTCATCAGAATGCGGAATCCTGGTGTGACCAGGTAGCCGTCTTTGCCTCAAATGCTCCTCTTATCAGCACTCAAAGCCTTCTACTTCAAAAAAAAAAGTTACGGGCTTCCCCGGTGGTCCAGCAGTCAAGAATCTACCTGCCAGTGCAGGAGACAAAGGTTCCGTCTCTGGTCCAGGAAGACCCCACATGCCATGGGGCAACTAAGCCTGTGCGCCCGGGTGCTGCAGCCACTGAAGCCGCGTTCCTAGAGCCCGTGCACCGCGAGAGGAGCCACCATGAGGAGAAGCCCCTGTACCTCAACGAAGAGCAGCCCCCACTCACCACAGCTAGGGAAAGCCCACGAGCAGCAACGAAGATCCAAAAAGAAAAAAATTTAAAAGAAAAATAAGAGTTGCAACCCACTGCCTCCATCAACCAAAGTTACAAACCACCTCCGAGATCCTGCAAAAGCTGTCTAATCAAATGACGGTACATCCACACAATGGAAAGCTAAAAACGAGGTGGTTGCTCAGGGCGACAAACTCAAGCGCCTTTAGCCATTGACCGTGGTCTGGGCTGTAATGTCATAGGGAGGGGTGGAGACTGCAACAACAAGGAAACACATGCTCCATTTAAAGGCATTTAAATAAACAAATCGGAGAAGGCAATGGCAACACACTCCAGTGTTCTTGCCTAGAGAATCCCAGGGACGGCGGAGCCTGGTGGGCTGCCATCTATGGGGTCGCACAGAGTTGGACACGACTGAAGTGACTTAGCAGCAAATAAACAAATAAATGATGCTGGGAGGTGGGCAACCTCAGCCAGCAGCACTAAGGACTGACCTCTGTCAACAGATGAGTATTTACGGGCATGAAAAGATGTTCATAAAATGCTGATGAGTTTAAAATGCAGGTTGAAAACAAATGTACATAAGAACACATCCACACACGCACATACAGTAACTGCAGAGACCCAAAGGCCACCCACCTGGCTGCTGACAGCAATTATCTCCGAGTGATGAAAATATGGATGTTTGCCATTTTCTTATTTTAGTATCTCTGGGGTTTTCCCCTATAATAGTCACATATTTTTTCACATTAAGTACACATTATTTTCCACTTAGAAAAATGACAAATAAGCCCCACTCTGGGGATTGAGAGAGCATTTTGTTTATTCTGAGGAATTTGAGTCTATTCGAGGGAGAGGAGAACGGGGGAGGGGCTTGGGGACACTGTGGCGAGTTTGGGGCTCAAGCCAGACTGTGTGGAATATAAATTGTCCTCGTGTTAAAGTCCCACGTTCTTTCGTAAGTGTGTGTTGAGTGTCTGCTGAGCACTGGGAAGAGGGCTGGGTTCTAGCAATGTGATGGAAAAAGAAGAAGACACAGTGCTCCGATCAGGCAGCAGAACCCTGGAGTTACCGTGGGTGCTGGTTATGCGGGAGAAGGTGCCGGAGCGGGGCTAGAATCAGGCCAGCCGGAGAGAACACGTTCTCTAGAAGCAGGGGATTTGTTCTGCCTTTCACACACCAATCACTGGTGACTCGCTACTGAAGGAAGCTGCCTGCAGCCATCAAACAGGAGGAAATGGAGAAAAACCCATGAGCCCATTGTCAGGCATGGTCAGGCGCATTAATGGGCCCGTGAGCAGCCCTGTCCATTACCAGAGATTGCTTCTAACAAAGCTCTACCGTGACCACTGGTTAACCACCTGCTGCGTGCTGGGCTCTGGGCACATACCTTACGGAGGCTACTGCACTTGACCCCTACAGCCACTTCGATTTCTCCAAGGAACAAATGGGCTCAGAGTCAGGGAGTCACCGCTCAGGCCCTGCTGTGGCAGGTGCTAGAGCTCAGGTGAGACCCAGGTGTGCCTGACAGCAGAGCTCCTGCTGCTGCGCCTCAAGGGGGCCTCCAGGAAGAAGCCAGGTAGGATGGGCTGGTTCTACCAAACCACGGTCCAGCGGGGGGGCCCCCACCTTCTGGGCAGGCATTCACTTGCTTAGCTCACTCGGTTACCGTGGGAACAGCAGCAGCAGCCCCGGGCCCTGCAGAAATTATCTCCCAGCTGAACCCTCGTGTCCATCCCTCCAGCAGATTGCTGAGGGCCTGTCCCAGGCCCAGCACCATGCAGGGCACTGGGGCAACCCTGATAACCGTCTCATCAAAGTGATGTGCTAAGATCTCTTGGGGTCGTATCTTAACACCCACTGCTGGAGCTGAACTCCTTTGGGTTTAGGCACAGAATCACCAGGAGCCCCCGTCACACCTCAGAATGGAAGGGCGTGGGGGCTACGGCCCATTGAATGTCCATGTTGAGGGCCCTGCTCTTGCAGGGTAGAGAGCAAACGGTGCATGGGTGAGGTCTGGAGGGGAGGGAAGAGGGACGCCCACATTCACAGGGATGGTGAGCGTCCCATGCCCTCTGATGCTCAGAAGCAAAGGGGTCTGAGGCTGAGTGCAGCTCGCAGAGGGGAGTGGTGTAGAGAATTGACTCTGGGGGACTGCCCTGGCAGTCCAGTGGCTAAGACTCTGTGCTGCTAATGCCGGGGGTGCAGGTTCAATCCCTAGTCAGGGAGCTAGGATCCTGCGTGCTGCATGGAGCAGCCAAAAGATAATAATAATAATCGACACTGTGGATGCACTGAGTGTGCCCTGTGTCTGCCTATCCCTCAGAGGTTGCCTGGGGTCAGGTGTGGGGGCCCCAGAGGAGAGGTCCCTGCACAGAGGGAACCGGGAGAAGAACACAGTATCAGAAGGGAACAAAGTGGAAACGGCAGGCATTGAACTCTAGCACAGCTCCCCAGCTTCCCAGGCCTGGGTCTGCTTGTTCCATGGATATTCTCAGGGTCTCTTTCTCATAGGTCTACACAGATTACAGTACCATGGGTCTTATTCTCGTGTGAAAGTGTGAGTTGCTTAGTCATGTCTGACTGTTTGCAACCCCATGGACTGTAGCCCACCAGGCTCCTCTGTTCATGGGATTCTCCAGGCAAGAAGACTGGAGTGGGTAGCCAGATCCTTCTCCAGGGGATCTTCCCAACCCAGGTCTCCCACATTGCAGGCAGATTCTACCACGTGAGCCACCAGGGAAGCCCCTTGTTCTCATAACTATATCTTAAATAGAGGGAGGAAGGGAACTTCCCTGGTGGTCCAGTGGTTAAGACTCTGCTCTTCCATTGCAGAGGGCATGGGTTTGATCCCTGGCCAAGGAACTAAGATACTGCATGATACACTGTGCAGCCAAAAAAAAAAAAGGCGGTGGGGAGAAGTGGAAGGTGGGGGATAGATGTCCTGAATGCTGGAAAATCTGAGAGCCAGGGCTACTCTGAACCCCACCCAGATCCACCCATCTCTCACCAGAACTCACTTCAGACTCTTCACAAGCAGAAAGAGCCCAAGTGTTTCCGAGCACACCCCAGTCACCCACCCTGACCACCAGCCTCAGAACCTGCAGGCAGAGGGGCAGAGCCCAGCCCAACCAACGTCTGGCCTGCACCCGCCCGCAGCACCACCAGGGCTGGCAGCCTTCCCAGGCGAGGTCCTTTTCCTCTGCTAGTCCCCAGGGCAGAGGACGGCTGGTAACCAGATGTCCCCACTTGGGAGGGGGTGCAAGGGAGGCAAAGGGTTTGGGGCCTTCCCCCAAGTGGGGATCCACCAGTGGCCAACAGCAACATCTGACACAGCACAAGACGCCATGAACCTGGGGTCCACAGGCTCCCCACACCCCCCACGGCCCCCCCCGCCTGTCTGCCTCCTTCCCATCCCGCATCCCTGCCCACAGTCTCCTGCTCTGCTCCATCTCATTTCAAGAAAATTTCAAACGAGCCAAGGAGATGGTCAGGCAGGGAAGTGGTCAGACATGGAGGAGCAGGCAGGCCCAAAGCTCTCCTGATGGCCATCCTGAATGAGACAGGAAGCCAGGACAGGACTATGCTTGTGCCGTCCACAGCTGGAGAGGGGTTCACTCCAAAGGCCTCTGCGCAGGCCAGGGACAGCTGGGTGGGCAGTGGGGGGCCTCCCACACCCATTCCGCTTTGAGCTCAGTCCTGGGAAGCAAGCATGGGAAGGATGAGTGGCTTCACAGGGTCTGGGAGTTGCTTCTGCCTCCAACTGCTCAGGCACTGCTCGGTTGCAACCTTGATGAGGACTCAGAGATAAAGATGCCCCCAAAGGTCTCAAGAGCTCCCACGCCTGCTCATGGCACCAAGCCGCTCTCCAAGAGGCAGGAAGACAAAGGTCAGAGGTCACAGGCCGCAGTGGCAAAAGTTTCACCACGGGCTTGGGGAGGAAGGGAAGAGCCAGCGTGCCCACTTCTGCATGTCTGTAGTTAAGCACAGAACTGGTCCTGCCAGGCCGGGGATGCCCAGGCGGCGCCCCAGGGATCCCAAATCCTGGGACCCAGGGGACCGGCTCCCTGGGCTGCCCCGAGAGCACAGAAGGAAGCACCTGGTCAGGCTCTGATGGTCCTTTTCCAAATCCTTCTCACTGTGAGCAGGTGGTCCCTCGCATTGTGGGAGAGGTCAGTTCAAGGAGATGTCAAGAGTCCCATCCAGGAAGCTGCCCTGTCTCATTTGACTTTATGAGAAGGCAGATTTCAGCAGGTAAAAACAGGAAGAAAATAATTAGCCTTAGCACACGTGGTAGTTACACCACCAAGATGAAGTGTCCTGGGATGCCATGGGCCCCACTGAAGGTTGCTGGGCTCTCAGAGCGGGGGGACAAGGCTGCTTCCAAAACGGCCATTTCTCTCTCTAGTAGGTGAGCAGGCAGAGTTACCTTAAGTTGTCAGCAGAGTGTGGGGACCATAACAGAAGGGAAACTTTCTATTCTTCCTCTACTTTGCAAACTACCACCTCTCGCCTATGATCCTGGAGCCTCAGCCACCCCCAACTCCGGGAACAGGGACCCACACAAGGGTCCGGCCCCTGAAGACAAAAACCCAAAGACAAGCTCACGTCCAGTGAGGGCGCCCAGCAGCATGACTGTATCTATGAAATTCTTTTCATCTTTGTTTTGATGGGTAAAGTTCAATGCCAGAATATTTGGTTTATGAGTCATGCTAATTACAGCTGGGAAGGGGGGGTGGGTGGAGGGAAGGGAGTGAGGCACCAGGAAGAACAACAGAAAGAAGCATGTTCCAAAAGAATTATGCTGCGCTGGTTGCCCTGAATAGGGAGGTTACGTCCCAGGAATGAGGCGGGAGTTGCCTGCAGGCTTCCCGAGGCCATGTCGGCTTTCTCAGCTCCCACCTGCAAGCATGCCCCTCGCTGGCTGGCTGCACCTGCCCCAGACAGGCAGCGGTGTCCTCTGGCTGAAAGATGGACCATCCAAGGCCTCTGGCACCTGCATTTCTCTGTCTTCCTGACCCGCTGCTCACTTTGGCATCCCAAGAGACTCAAGATGAGAGAAGGAAGGGGGAGAGAGAGCCAGAAGAGAGGGCCAGGGTCCCTGGGAAGCAGAACCTGGCTGTCTTGGCCCCAAGGAACTTTCTCTTTGGGCAGCTGGGAAGTAGAAATCTGCAAACTTGAGAAGCTTGGGTTTTCCAGCCTCCGTTTGGAAAGCTGCACATCCTTGAGCAAGTCACATCCCTTCTGGGCACAGAGATGCAGGCCTCGGGTCCTCCACCTACTGCCTCTGGGCAAGCCACAGTCTCTCTGAGCTTATCAGGGATGACAGTGCCATTGGTAGAATTGTTGAGAATCAGCATTTGCTCATTGCTTATTGTGTGGGAATCACACAGATACACACACGCACGTGTACTGTCATCATTTATATTGCTACTACTATTGTTGGGTCATCCCTAAGCTCCTCTTATGCTCAGGTTAAGAAGGAGAGTGGAGAAGGAGGGCGGGAGAGGACAGCTCAACCCTCTGGTCCCCCATCTCCCCTTCACCTGTGTGTTTCAGTCCCCATCTCCCCTTCACCTGTGTGTTTCCGGGCTCTCTGGTCAGCAGGGACAGTGAGCAGGCCTTGTGGAGCATGTACTTCTTGCCCGGCCTCTCCCGGCAGCACACACAGTCAAGTGCCTCTATGTGTGACCTTGCACGTGGGGCTGTCCGCGTGCTTCCCTGAACTATAAAAAGCAAAGGCCCAGCAGCCTCTGAGGACCTCACATCCTCCCCCCGGGGACCCAGGATGTAGCTGGCGGTTGAGAAAACTCAGTTTCTCAGGACACTCCCCATTTTCAAAGCTTGGGAGGAGGAAACTCCTAGTGTGCCAAACTGCCTCCGTTCTTAGAAACCAAGTGAAAGAGAGAAGAGACAGGAACAAGTCACAGGGTGGGCCGCCCCCCCGAGTGGGTCAGCCTGAAGCACGCTGGGGTCCCACGGGAGACACAGCAGCTGTGCACGGCGAGGCCCAGACTCACATGACATGTGTGCCCTAGACAGGTGGGCTCACACCTGTGCTATGGAGATGCCTGGCATTTCGTGCTGCACCGAGAGGCATGTGCCATCCAGAGGCTTAAGGGCAGCTCAGCGACTCCAGCCCCAACCAGGGCCACCTTCGTGATGCCGGCAGACCAGAGGGTCCCCGGGAAAGGGACACCATTTTTTCCTGTCCAGACTGGATCCCCTCCAGGAACACCAAAGCCATTAGATGCAGGGGCCAAAGTCAGCATTCCCTGTTCTGTGTGGGGTCCAAGTTGCCCACAGGCAAGGCTGGATCTCACATGATCCAGGAGATATTGGGGCAGGAGATACTGGGGCAGGAGCTCCCCACCAGGGATAGAGGGGGAACTTGGGTATCATTCCTTTCCTTTTCACACCCGGAGAAGAATGAAGCAATGTAAACACGCCACAAAAATCAAGGGAGGTCCAACCATTCCCAGGGGCTTCCCAGGTGGCTCAGTGGTAAAGAATCCGCCTGTCAATGCAAGACCACGCGGTTCGATCCGTCGGTGGCGAAGGTCCCCTGGAGGAGGAAATGGCAACCCACTCCAGTATTTTTGCCTGGGAAATCCCATGGACAGAGGAGCTTAGCGGGCTACAGTCCATGGGGTCGCAAAGAGTCAGGCACCACTTAGGGACTAAAACAAACAAACAGAACCAGTCATTCCCAACAGCATCTGCCACGGAGCCTCCTGCTTCCTGGTCACAGATGGAGACCACGCCACGGCTCTCCGTGGCATCTCCACCAAGGCAGGCAGCAGCAGGAACCCGCACCGGACCCTTCCCGCAACTGGTCTCTCTGCCCCTTGGCAGCAAGTGCCCCCGACCCCTCCCACTATGCTCCTCGCCCGCTGCCCGCCCCAGTCAAGGTACCGATTCTCTGAGTATGCTGAAGACAGAAAAAGGAGCTCCGGGCCCCCCTACCCTCGCCCCGCACAAACACCCCGCCCACCAGGCCACCTACCGCCAACCACCGGCGTCCGGGAGCGAGCTGGCCGCCCGCGTTCTCCCCGCGGCCTCTCTTACAGCATCTCCCAGCGGCGGAGCCTCCTCCCGGCCAGGTCGAGGGAAGACCAGACTTGTCGAAGGAGAGAGCAAGCAGGAAGAAAAAAAAAAAGTCCTCCGGAACAGAGGGCCCCGAAAGTTTGCGGGGAGGGGGTGGGTGGGAGGGGAGGTGGTGCAGGCAACAGCCGACCCCTTCCCGGCACCTGGATCGCCTGGACTCGGAGGTTTCTTTGGCCAGAAGCGGAAACGCGGTTTCTCGAAAGTAGAGGAAGAGCCGAAGAAAGCGGGACAGACGTGTAAGGAGCAAATCCCGGCCAGATGTGAGCGGCCGCGGAGCCTCGAACGCTCCCAGCGCATTTTATCCAAACAGCAGCCGCCGAGGATTAACTGTGTGTGTGCCCGGGGGGGGAGCGCCCGCGCCGCCCTCCTCCTGGCAACCCTAGGAGCCAGCAGGCTGGGGACTGGCCACTGGGGGTGGGGTTCTGAGGGTCTGGAAGTCCCTCCTGGTGTGGGGGGGCCAGGCGTCCAAGGACAAGGAGAGTTGGGAACTGCCAGAGTTGCTGGGCAGCAGGGGGCTAGGCTCCAAGGCTCTCAAGGGGCACTTGCAGCCACCCCACCCCCATCGGTTCCCAGATGGTGGCAGACCTGAGACATCCAGCTGGGGTGCCAGGGGCCTTGGACAGGTTTGAGGGAATCTGTGAACGCCCAAACAGAATGCAAAATTGCACGTGTGCCTGTGTGTGTGCACACACGGGTGTTATTGGACGCTGACGGTCTAATGCTTTGATCAGATTCTTCGAGGAGGCTGTGATCCAAAGGTTAAGAACCCTGGCTGGGGGTGCAGACTTTCTGGGTGACATGTGAGCCAGGGTGGGGCCAGCAGGGACGTCAGCGTTTCTCAGTCTCTATCGGGCCTTTCATTCCTTGATATGAAAAACAGACATTTTCTCCATCTTATACAAAAGTTCTTTTGCAACAACATCCTTTGCCCCCCAACTCCTTCCCTGCATCCTGATAACTGCCCTGGGCTTCTCAAGAGCTGCCCCTGGTCAAGCTGGTCTCCATCCCCAAAGTCTGAGTCAGACCAGATAGTTCTAGCGTCTTATCATATCAAGAGAAGTAGAACGATCTGTCTTGAGAAACACAACTCTGTTGTGGCGATAAAATTTTGGGGGGAGGGATTTCTCCCCATCTCCCACGGTCTCTCCAATCTGTCTGGATGTCCTCCCTGCACTTTTTGTTTTGTGGTCACTCCTCCCAGGACCTCTCCCACTGGCTCTACTCAGACAGGAGATGTAGAGGCAAGGATGATGGATTGGAGTGCTCAGGGCAAAGCAGAGAGACTTCTCCACCTCTGCGTTCCACGTGTTTGCCTGGAAGGCTAAGACATTGAACGAGAGGAGGAGGGGAGTGCGTTTCTGACGCACTCGGCACACCTTCTCACCAGGGCGAGCTGAGAATGGTGGTGATGGAAGAAGAAAGAGGGGCTCTGGGTAGTGGAGAGACCCTGGCCATCAACTCGCTTCTGTGGGAGCAAAGTCACGAGTGGCCCTGATCCTCCGTAGCCCTAGAGAACTTCAAGGACACCATGGAAAGATTAAGTAAATGCTTTTCCCCTGGAGATATGGTTTTATTTCAGCTGGCGTTAGAAGACTCAGAACTGCTCACGATCTTTGGCATGTGTCTGAGACTTGGCAAACCCTACATCCCTGGTAGCTTATCCACACAGGAAAACCCAGAGATAAGCTTGTCTTCGTTCCGTGCATAACCCGAGGACACTTTCCGGTCAACAAGACCCCAGGCCAGCACACCCACTGACCTTCCCCTAGTTGTTTTGTCCTCGAATAACCTTCAAAGCAGGGAGATGGCAGTAACAAAAGAGGCCACCCTGTGGGTTCTTCCTGGACGTTAGAGGATTCAAGTCTTTCTCAGAACTCCTGTGAACTGGGAGCCACCTGAGTGCAATGGGAAAGCCCTCCTTTGTCCTACTCAGGAGACTCAGACCTGGGAAAATCCTGGACCAATACCAGAATTCAATGTGCACAAAGCTAGGCACACAGCTTGAAAGAAACACAGACGTGGAGATGGAAGGTTTGTTCCCTTCCTGCCTCCATGCAAGACGGCTTTGGTGTTGAAGAACTAAAAGACAGTCACCTCTAAGATCATTCCAAGGCATGAACTCAGAGGCCCAATATAGAGCAGAGCTCTAGAAATACAGCCAAAGAAGGACCGTCCCTTTCAGCAGCAGTTGGCTTGTCCTAACAGGAGGCTTCGAGTCCGCAGCCAAGGGATGCTGCCCTACCTCGGTGGGTCTTAGTCTGTAAAGCAGAGCCAGGTCCAGAGTCTCTTCCTGGAACCCATGAAGACAGATGTGTCCGGAGTACGATGCAACTGTCACAAGAGCATCCTACCCTGTGGGCTTTGGGTGGGGCCCCTTCATCAGATGCCTGTATCGTCTTTAGTGGGATAAAGGAAAGACATGCATAGTCACATAGTCTCACATAGTCTCACTTTAAATCACATTGTTCTTTCAAATTTGTTTCATGCCAAATTTAGGGGAACACTGTGTTTTCAGAGTGTTTGTATTGGGGGGATTTGGGGTCAAGTGTGAGAATAGTAATGATAACTATCATTACAAGAATGGTCTTCTTCCCTCTTTCCTGTTGGTTTGAGCCCCCAAATCTCCCAAGAGTTAGAAAGAGATTACTCTTTTTTTTTTTTTTTGAGGCAGAAACTGGGGGGTGGGTGTGTTGATATTAAATGTGGCAACAAGAGCCTGGGGTTTCCCAAGATATTCATGAGAAACAGAAGACTCTGAGGCATGGGAAGTTCCGGAGAACAGGAACTAAAGTCTGAGTACACGCTGGGTAGTGCCATCGGGGCCCACAACCCAAGCCAACAGACAACTGGGCAAAGATTCGAAAGTCTACACTCCCAGAGAAAGCAAAGTCTGCCCTTAAGAAAAGAAATATTATGTCACGCAAACACAGAGCTGGCCGGGGCCTTCATGCCCTTTGTCAGGTATTTCCTTAAAGTGGTAAGTAGTAAAAATTTTGGCGATGCTTGATTCTCTCCATCACGGGTATAGCCTGCCTCCCCCAGCCCACCCCAACCCCACCCGCAGCAACCAGGGCAGAATGTTCTCAGTTCAGCAAATATCTTCTCCTAGGACAGTCTGGGCCAGGGCTAGGACAAGATTGATAGTTTAAAAAAAAAAAAAGCTAACAAATCAGAACTCAAAGCCAGCAGTCATGCTTGGGGAGAGTTCATCAGCCCTGTGATGGGTCAGAGGCCAAAGCCAACCAGAATGATGACCCTCCACCCCACTGGATCAAGGTCTCTTAGGTTCCCAGAGGAGTCATAGACCACGCCCATCTTGGAATTCCCTAGGAGCCCGCACCTCCTACACAAGGATGTCTGGGCCAAACTCCTAAAGTTTTCCTGAACATTCCCAAGTGGCTCCACATTCTCAGACACGGGTTGCTCATGGGATGTAAAACCCAGCAGCTCACGGTGGGGGGAGGGGAGCACACTGCCCGGAATCTCTGCCCAGAGGCAGCACATTCTGTGTACTCTTTGGCAATTCCTTCTCTCTCCCCGGGCACGTCACGATGCTCACTCTGTTTTCTCCTCCTTGGAAAAAACTACGTGACCTCAGTTAACGTCTGCAAGACGCGCAGTTCTAGATAAGCAAAGCCTGTTATTAGCAGCTCTGTGATTCTTTTTCCCACTGAGGCCTCTCCCAGCTATTTTTGGGCCGGGTTGCCCAGCCATCCCAGTCTCAAGGGCAGAGATCGGTATTGCAAACTTTTGAATTCTGTTCCAAAGGGTAACGAAAGGCAGGCAGGCTCCGGTGGTGGTGTCCCACGGCCAAGGGATGGGGGTGGGAGAGATTCTGTGGAGATCTGGAGAAGGAGCTGAGATGGAAACTTGGCAGCCAGACCCAGCTTCCCTGGCTGCTGGCCCACCCTCACTGCTCCTGGATGGTGCTGCCCGTGTTCTGGAAGGCTCCGGGACAGGTGGGAATCGGACTGATAGCTGCCAGGATGGAACAGGCTAATGTGTGAGTGATCTTCAGACCTGGAGAAGACACGCCCACTCTAAGGAGGAGTGCCCTCACAACTCCACGCCAAGTTGGGCAGTAGGGGATAGAAGAATACAGTCGCTGTCTGTCTTTTGCCTTTTATATGCCTCCTGACTCTAATCAAGCCACTTAATGCCTCATGCCTCAGTTTCTCCATCTCTCAATGCTTACTCCCGTTTCCTAGCACTTTCAGTTACACAGAGACAGTCCTAGACAGACCAGTTAGGTAAAACTACTTTACTTGATGCACAAAATTGGAGGCCCTCTAGTGGACGGCACAATTCTATGCCTTGCACTATGAGTGAATGAGTAAGTAGACTCATGAATGAACAATTAAAGTGACAAATTTTTTAGTCTTTCATGCAGAGCCACAGAAATAAAAGGAGAAGGGAATTTCCAGGAGAAGGTCGCGGTGAAGTCTCCTGTGATGCAAAGAAGACAAGGACAATGAAAATTAAAGAAAAACCTGGTTGTACATGACTGCTGACTGGGAGGAGGGCAATTTCATGCCACAGGCTTCCAGGAAGGCAGTGTCTATTCACCAGAGGATACAAGTCCCCTTTGACCTAGTCATCTTTCTTCCAGGAATTTATCCTGCAGATATACTTACAATTGGGCTCCAATAAGTAAGTTCTGGATATGCCCCCTAAGCATCGCTGTAATGCAGAAAGATCACAGATATCCTAAAATGACATCACTAGGGGCCTGGTAAAGTAAATTACATACAGCAGATAGCACGTGGCTCCTTAGAGAATGAAGCCACTCTATGTAATGGTATAGGACAGGCATTCACGTAAGGTGAAAAATTACAAACTTTATTGAAAAACATTAAAGAAGACCTCAGAAAATGGGCCAACCTAGACAGCATATTGAAAAGCAGAGACATTACTTTGTCAACAAAGGTCCGTCTAGTCAAGGCTACGGTTTTTCCAGTGGTCATGTATGGATGTGAGAGTTGAACTGTGAAGAAAGCTGAGCGCCGAGGAATTGATGCTTTTGAACTGTGGTGTTGGAGAAGACTCTTGAGAGTCCCTTGGACTGCAAGGAGATCCAACCAGTCCATCCTAAAGGAGACCAGTCCTGGGTGTTCTTTGGAAGAACTGATGTTGAAGCTGAAACTCCAATACTTTGGCCACCTGATGCGAAGAGCTGATTCATTTGAAAAGACCCTGATGCTGGGAAAGATTGAGAGCAGGAAGAGAAGGGGGACGACAGAGGCTGAGATGGCTGGATGGCATCACCGACTCGATGAACATGAGTTTGAGTAAACTCCGGGAGTTGGTGATGGACAGGGAGGCCTGGCGTGCTGCAGTCCATGGGGTCGAAAAGAGTCGGACACGACTGAGTTACTGAACTGAACTGAACTGAACAGTAAATGGAAAGGCAAACCATGTTCTTGGGTAAAAGACTCATCACCATAAAAATTTCAATTCTCCCCCAATTAATCTACAGATTCAAAGCAATTCCATTCAAAATCCTAAAAAGCTGGGGTGGAGGGGATGTTGTGGGAGGGAGGGGGGAATTGTCCTACAACATATAAACGCTTATTAAAAAGAGGTAATAATGAGGATAGTGGTATTGGAACTACTGTGAAAAATTACACCAGTACAACCTAATAGAAAGCCCCCCCAAACAGACCCACGTATATATGGAAACTTGATCTATGACCAAACAGGCATTGCATACATATCAATGGGAAAAGGATTATTTCCTAAAAAAACCACTGAGATATTGGGGCATCTGTAGAAGAAGAAATAGAAATGACCAAAATATATGATATACAATCTCTCAGTACTCAGACAGTATCCCAGAGAAGATATTTAATGCCATAGTTGGCAAAATTAATAACCTAATAATATCTCTGGAGTGACTTGATCTCTCATCCACTGCATAGTTTTATTTCTTGTTGTAAAAGTTATAATAGGCACTGTGAAAGTGAAAGTCACTCAGTAGTGCCCGACTCTTTGGGACCCAGGCCTGAATACTGAAGTGGGTAGCCATTCCCTTCGCCAGGGGATCTTCCCAACCCAGGAATTGAAACCAGGTCTCCAGCATTGCAGACGGTTTCTTTACTGTCTGAGCCACAAGGGAAGCCCATGAGTCCTGGAGTGGGTAGCCTAGCCCTTCTGCAGTGGATCTTCCCGACTCAGGAATCGAACCAGGGTCTCCTGCATTGCAGGCAGATTCTTTACCAGCTGAGCCACAGGGAAACCCAAGAATACTGGAGTGGGTAGCCTATCCCCTCTCCAAGTGATCTTCCTGACCCAGGAATTGAACTGGGATCTCCTGCATTGCTGGCGGATTCTTTACCAACTGAGTTATCAGGGACGCCCCATATGTAGAGAGAGATATCTTAATAAATAAAAGATTTGAAGAATTTAAAGTAATAACAATATATATGGTATATATGGTACTGGAGAAGACGCTTGAGAGTCCCTTGGACAGCAAGGAGATGAAGCCATTCAATCCTAAAGGAAATCAACCCTGAATATTCATTGGAAGGATTGATGCTGAAGCTGAAGCTCCAGTACTTTGGCCACCTGAGGTGAAGAGCCAACTCACTGGAAAAGACCCTGATGCTGGGAAAGATTGAGGACAGGAGGAGAAGCGAGTGACAGAGAATGAGATGGTTGGATCCCATCACTGAATCAATGGACGTGAGTTTGAGTAAACTCTGGAAGATAGTGAGGGGCTTCTGAGGTGACTCAGTGGTAAAGAATCTGCCTGCCAATGCAGGAGACTCAAGAGACACAGATTCGATCCCTGAGTCAGGAAGATCCCCTGGAGGAGGAAATGGCAACCCACTTCAGTATTCTTGCCTGGAAAATACCATCGACAGAGGAGCCTGGTGGGCTGCAGTCCATGGGGTCACAAAGACTCAAATACTACTGAGCACAGCACAATCAGTCCAGGAGATAGTGAAGGACAGGGAGGCCTAGCATGCTGTAGTCCTCAGCGGTAGCTGAGTCGGACACAACTTAGCGACTGAACAAACACAAACATGGTGTATGGCCAGGATTTAGTTTAGCATGACAGGAAACAAATGAATTCAAGATGGGTCCCCCCACCCTAAAAAAAAAGGCAGAACCATGTCTAGCACATTTGCATTTTTTAAAAGGTAATTTAATGTATGTGTTTGTGATTAGTTTGTGCATCGTGAAATAGCTCTAGAAATAACCACAGAAAACTAGTAATAGTGATTGCCTCTGGGCAGGGAATGCCAAACAGGGTAGTGTGGGGGCGATTATTTTTCATTGTGCACCATTAATGTAATTTGAATTTTTCCCTTGTGCATCTGTAAGTTCTGTACACAGACCTTTTGTTTGGAAACGGATCAACGTTCTGATGTGGTCGATTGGAAGAGCCAAGGAGAGAGGCTCCGGGAAAATGAAAGTGTTAGTTGCTCAGTCGTGTCCCACTCTTTGCGACCCCACGGACTGTAGCCAGCCAGACTCCTCTGTCCATGGGATTCTCCAGGCAAGAATACTGGAGTGGGTTGCCATGACCGCCTCCAGGGGATCTTCCCGACCCAGGGATCGAACATGTATCTCTTAGGTCTTGTGCACTGGCAAGCGGGTTCTTCGCCACTAGCGCCACCTGGGAAGCTCTAATGAATAAGGAGTGGGGAAAAAGAAAGAAAAAAAAAATACTGGAGTGGGTCGCTATTTCCTTTTCCAGGGATCGAAGCCTGCATTGCAGGCGGATTCTTTACCCTCTGAATGAGGGTGGCAGAAAGGGGTCCAAGCTTCCCTGCCTCCAGGAGAGGGATCCTGCAATCTCAGCTGGAGGAATAACAACTCCTTCCTCATAGACTTCATTCCATCCCCTGCTTCCATTTTGGCCAAAGTTCTGGAATAACTCGCCGAAAACGGCCTGCGGGTGGAGCACACTGCCCTCGGGCCCCCTCCCAGCGAGCGGCTCCTCCCCCCGGACCTGCTGGCTGAGCAGCAAAAAAA
>NW_011494943.1:9990313-9997705 GCF_000754665.1 Bison bison bison | reverse complement strand
CCCTGAGCGGGGCCCCTGCCCCCCTTGACTCGCTGACTAGGGTGGGACGCCTCCCTCTCCTCTGACTTGTAAGACTCTTACCTCCTCTGACCTACGGGACACCTCCCCCCTCTGACTTAGGAGATACCTCCCTCGTGTGACTGCAGGACGACCCTCTCTGACCTGGGGGACTCGTCCACCCTCTGACTGGTACGGTCCACCACCCCTCTGACTGCAGGACTCCTGCCCCCTCTGACTTGTGGACACCTCTCCCCTCCGCCTAGGTTGGGACATCACCCCCTCTGAGCCTGGGGGATGCATTCCCTTCCTGAGGCTTAACTATCCTTGAGGACAACCCTCTCCTGCTCGCTGTGATTTCATTACCAGCCTCTGTGACCTCTGCAGGGTTTCTCCTGACCAGTTAGGGAACCCCTCCCCTCTCTGACTGGCACTTTGTCACACCTGCAGCAGGTCAGCGTCCCCCCACCCCAGCAGGCCTTCCTCTCCTTCCCCTTTTTCCTTTTGCACCCAGACTGTCTGCCCTGCCCCCTCTCCACCCTCTCCTCCCCACCTTCTGGTCAGGATGGGCACCATTCCTAGGACAGGCGCTTTGCCCATCCCTGTGGTTTGTCGTGACCCTTGCACTCGTGTCCCTAGGCTTGGCAGGCACCTGAGGGTCCCCCAGGAGATGGGTGCCTCTTTGCACTCCAGCCCCATTTCCTATGGCTGCCTCAGGGTATGTGCTTGACATCTTTTCCTACCCGTTTCTGAACAAATTGTAGATGTGGGAGCCTGCATCTGCTGAGGTCAAGTGAATCTTGCTGGCCCTTCTGTCTAAGGACCAAACGTTAACAAAAGCACAGGGTCTCTGGGGGTCCATGAAAAGGAAGCAGGTGCTGTAGCCCTTCAGGAGCCCTAGGGTCTTTGCAGCCTCCCCCTCCTCTCCCTTGAGGAGCTTGATTGAGAAAAATCTGCCTGGGCTGGGCTGCGGGCCTTCCTCCAGCCCCCAGCCTCACCCCACAGGCCTGCCAGTGGAACAGCCCAGCCTGAGCCTGTGGTCTCGGTGGGGCTCCTCCCAGAAGAGCCAGCAAGTAGCCAGCCCCTGGGGCGCCTCCCTGCTGGCCTCAATGAGCCCTCTATTCGGTCTGAGAGGCACACCAACCAGCCAGCCACTTCCTCTGCACTTGGTAGGGGCCTCCCATCCTGAGAGTGTCTTTGGGAGAGGACTCAGGGGAGACGGATCGATTTGGTCAGGCACTGTCATGAGGCCTCTGCAGTGGTCTGGGGCCAGGATTCTCCATCTTCTCACTTTTTCCCGTCAGTTAACCTGACGAGATCAAGTTAACCAGTTAACCTGATCACACAAGGCACTGTGATGTCACAGGGTGGTGGAGGAAATCCCCTACGGGCAAGTATGCTTTGTGGCACCGTATGATCTGATTATTCCATTCCTTCTGTTAGCTGGAAGTCTGCTTTCTTCCCCCTAAAGATGTTACCCAAATGTAGTTCACCCCTTATTTTCATAGACGGCAGCAGTGATGTGTTTAAGCTGTTGATACTTGAGGGATTTCTTACCTGCCGGTCTAACTGCACCCTGCGCGTGTGCCCAGCCTCCCTGAGCCACAGATGTGGGGAGGAGGGACCCAGGGTGCAGGAGGAGTGGCTATGTCCGCCCTACTCCCTGACTGTGGCCTTTGAGGTGAGCACTGCAGGCTGCCACACACACACGCCCCTTTCATCTGAGTCTCGGGACTTGCCAGCAGCAACGTGGCAGTCCTCGTGGCAGCTGTGGAGGGTAGGTGGACACATGCTCCAGTGTGTTCTCCTTCAGAAACAGAGTACTTCAGATCTGGGAATGTGGTCTGGAGTCCTGAATGGGTCTACACTGTGATAAGTCATTTCTCTATCGTTCAGATGATTGTGGAATGGTACCTAGGACACTGCAGGGAAAAGGGTAGTGATGTTACTTTTCCCTTCAGTAACACTCTGGACTGTGGAGATGCCTGGAAAGATATTATTAAATGCCAACGTTAGGGGAATCTAAAACTTTCATATTAATCTTTAAGGACCCCTGTGTTGATTTCCCGTTTCACTAGACTCAAGATGATCAATTAGAAAAAAATAATCCTGGTGATAGAGAAATCTGGGAAGGTGTTCGGTTTTCTCGTTTCTTATATACCTTTTTTTTTTTAAATCCTACTTGTTTACCTGTAGTAGGTCCAGTCATTAAGTGGAACTCACAGTTTCAGGTTCTGAAGCAGAGCCCGACTTGCATTCTTGTTCAGCTAGGGGAACAAGTCATGGGGAATGAGGCTGGAGTAGGACCCCAGACAGCAGGGATCAGACGGGGCCAGACCAGATACTGTTATGGTTACTGACGGTGTGAGATTGAGGTTGGAGCCCCCACAGAAGGGCTCCGAGGGTTGAGCGAGTCCCAGCGGTGTCTGCAGGTTGGAGCCCCCACAGAAGGGCTCCGAGGGTTGAGTGAGCCCCAGCGGTATCTGCCACTGAGAAAAGTGCCGGGAGGAAATGGCTTCTTGCAGGCGCAGCTCCACTGTCTGGAAGCAGGGCCTGATTCAGATGGATCATGGGATGAGTGTGTCCTCGTATTTGTGGGCTCTCTGCGTAAACCGCCCCAGTGACGTGTGGTTTTGTGTACGGCGCCTCACTTTCAACTGGAAAGATCACTTTTTGCTAAAAATCCTCCAAGTATAGCTTTAATGATATAACTGAAGCACACGCAGCCCTCCCATGATGGCAATAACTACAAGCTGTGGGTGATCCTGACACTGTGTGCCCACCCGGAGACAGAGCCGTGTGCGAACGGCCCTGCCCCTTTGGAAAAGCCGGAGGTTCTTTCTCTGTCTCCCTCCTTGTGGTTGGCAGAATAATGGCCCCCGCAAGATGTCCACATCCTGACCCCCAGAATCTACAAATATATCACGTGGCAAGGGGTTATTAGGGATTCCCTGGTGGCTCAGATGTAAAGAGTGCCTGTGATGCTGGAGACCTGGGTTCGATCTCTCGGTCGGGAATATCCCCTGGAGAAGGAGATGGCAACCCACTCCAGTATTCTTGCCTGGAAAATCCCATTCATGGAGGAGCCTGGCAGGCTACAGTCCATGGGGTCATGAAGCCACAGCTGAGCGACTTTACTTTCACAAGGGGATATTAAGGTAGCAGATGGAATTAAGGTTGTTAACCCACAACCTTAAAATAGGGAAACCATGCTGGGTTATCGAGCAATCACAGAGCCTTTAAACGCGGAAGAGGGAGAGAGGAGAACTTCAGAGGGAGGTGACGGCAGAAAGGCCAGAGCAAGACAGTGTTGTTGCCGGCTTTGAAGGTGGAGGAAGGGGCCGCAAGCCAAGAAATGTGGGCAGCCGCGAGAAGCTGAGAAAGGCCAGCTCCTCGGAAAAGGACACAGCCCTTGATTTTAGTCCAGTGAGACCCATGTCAGACTTCCTTCCTCCAAGACCGTTAAGCGAGTTTGTGGTGTGTAAGCCGCCGAGTCTGTGGTGATTTGTTAATAGCAGCAACAGAAAACAAATTCACTCCTCTTGGGTAGTGACCTTAAAACAAGCCAGAGGGCTGAAAAATAAGTTACCTCGAGCTGTATGTAACACGCAGTTGTGAATGCCTGTATACAGAGTAAGAGGAGCCTGGGAAGGTGCAGACTCAGGTAGGGCCCGGAGTTTCAGCCCTGACCTCAGTATTCATTGGAAGGACTGGTGTTGAAGCTGAATCTCCAATACTTTGGCCACCTGATGGGAAGAGCTGACTCATTTGAAAAGACCCTGAAGCTGGGAAAGATTGAAGGCGGGAGGAGAAGGGGACGACAGAGGATGAGGTGGTTGGATGACATCACCAACTCAATGGACATAAGTTTGAGTCCTCAAACTCCAGGAGTTGGTGATGGACAGGGAAGCCTGGCGTGCTGCAGTCCAAGGAGTCACAAAGAGTCGGACATGACTGAGAAACTGGACTGAAAAGGACCTTTCCCCTCCTTCCTGGTTTCCTTCCACTGTCCACCCTGTCCACATTCGAAATGGCCTAAAATAGTACAAAGTAGTAAGCCTTGGCAAGTCCAAAACAGAAAAATGCCTTGAATCAGGTCACTTTTTCCAGAAGCTGAGACAACACCGTCTGCATTCTTTGAGATGCCGTCTCGCTGGAGCTGTGAAACCCTTGGTGCCTAGTGCCGTCACTGGGATGAGTTCTTGACTTTCTAACCAGGAAGTGCCCTTTGGCAGTGAGCACAGCAGGAACTCGGAGGCCGGCCCAGCCCACTGTCTGGATAAGGCTCTCTAGGAGCAGGTGGGGCCAGGAAGGCAGTTGCTCCCTAGGGAGGAGAGTGGCTGCCCCCGAGGCAGCAGGGAGCAGGGAGGGGCCTCCTTATCTCTACACTGTGCTTCCTGCCTCCCTAGGTCCTGAAGGGGGGTGGGGGGCGGATAGCCTTGGCAGCTGTCGTTAAACCTGTTTGCCCTGCCACCTGTCACACCCCTGTCCTGAAGGAATCTACAGAAAAAGGCTCTTGGCTGTGTCAGTGTCGCCACCCACTTTCTTCTAAGTCTTGGTGGAGTCCAGTAATGAAAGGCCCGTGAAAGTAGGGGTGTCAGACCCTGTCCTCCTCCTTAACTGTAACCAGACCTCGGAGGGGCTGCTGCTGCTGGGCTGGGGAGGCAGCGTCCCGCTGGGTGTACAGCAAGAGGTTGGTGCCTCCTCCTTTGGGTCTGGAGTCCACTGCCCAGTGGATAATCACCAGCACCCCACCTGGCTGTTTCCGGCCTGTCTTCTAAGAAGTGCTGGTTCCACGGACACTGGAAAAGCAGGAGTGTCAGCGAGCCATTCTTGACACCCGCCCCAAAGAGAGGGGACCCGGAAGGAGATTAGAACGCGAACCTCCTGGGTGGTGGTTGCCCCTCCACAGCCAGGGACGTCTTTCCAGAGATGTTTCAGTGGGACTGGCGTGGGAGAAAGGAAGCCCCGAGGGGTGTGGTCCCCAGGGGTTTCTGAACGGGAGCAAAGGCAGGCATGCCCCCTGAACAGGTGAGCCTGGCCGGCCAAAGAGCTCATGACTTTCTACCACAGCAACTTGATTCCAGTTTTCCTGGTTATGTAAAGTCAGCCTGGGACCTCCCTTGTGGCCCAGTGACTAAGGCTGCGCACTCCCAATGTGGGAGGCTCAGAGTCAGCCCCTCATCTGGGAACTAGCTCCCACGTGTGCAACTAAGACAGTGCGGTCAAATAAAGAAAACTAGTTTTTTAAAAAATCGATCCATTATGATGGCTGAGTGGGTAAAGAATCTGCCTACAACGCAGGAGAGGAGATGTGGGTTTGATCCCTGGGTCAGGAAGATCCCCTGGAGAAGGAAATGGCAACCCACTCTAGTATTCTTGCCTGGGAGAATCCCATGGACAAAGGAGCCTGGAGGATACAGTCCTTGGGGTCGCAAAGTCAGACACAACTGAGCGACTGAGCTCGAGCTGCATGTGGTGATGACATTTAAACCGCTTCGCGTTCGGAGGTTCGTGGGCAGGGGGCAGGCCCTCCTGGGAACGGCTTTGTCCATTTCACCTCTCACCTGCGCTGGCTTGTCTCTTGGTTTTCGTGGATGGCAGGTTTTTGTTTTTTTAATGAAAATGCAAGCTCTCTCTTGGAGCTAGGCCTCCAGCAACAAGAGACTACAGGCAGCTCACCATCAGTTTTAGATGATAAACCGGCGGGTCGTGGCATGGCATGAAAACGAACCTGATTGGAAACTTTCTTTTTCTACAAAATAAAAATAATCCCTTGGGATGCCAAAGGAGGGATGGACACCAAGGTTGGGCTTTGATCCAGTGGTGAAGCTGAAGGGGCTTTCTGGAAGGCAGCCCAAACTCTCCGGTCACCAAAAGCAATCGAATAAGTGTTGATGTAGCAAAACGTGATCGAAGCCCAGGCCTCCTTTGGTCTTGGGAGCCAACCTGACTGAGCAGAGCCCCTGGGCTCCTGGGGCTCAGAGTCAGTGGGGAGGCTGAGACCGGGTTGCAGCCAGAGAAACGGCAGAGCCCCAAGAGGTGCAGCCGGCATCAGGTAAATTGATTTCTAGGCCTAGCCTCACACATCGCCACAGACTTCTCAGTTGAAAAGAGTACATGTGCCTCATTGTTCGGGAGGCCAGAAGCAGGTGTCATTTCACTGGGCTGAAATAGTGTGGGCAGGGCCGTGCTCCTCTGAAGGTGCCGGGGACAGTCCATCCTTGCCTCTTCCAGCTCCTTGGGGTCCTGTGCGTTTCTCGGCCGTGGTCACATGGCCTCCTCAGCCGTCACGTCCCCCTCCCCGTTTCTGTGAGGACACGGTCACACTGAGGGCCCACCTGGGCAATTCCATTGCAAGGCCCCCGACTGGCTCTCGTCTGCACAGTCCCTGTTGCCATAGAAGGGGACAGTCCCAAGTCCTGAGATCCAGCCTGGCTGCCTTTGGGATGTCAGCCCCTCACAGGAGGGACACTTACAGGGGGGTGGGGGGCACTTCACGTGGACGCAGGGCAGGAGGGGGACAGGACAGCAAGTGCTCTCATGAGACAGCCAGGAACTGCTAGGTGGGTGCATGTGGCTGAGTGGAGAAAGCGTCCTGTGCGAGTGTCTCGCACACGGATTGTGGGATCACAACAAGGCGGTGCTGAGCGTGGGGAGCGTGTGCGAGGATACAAAGCTTCGCCTGCAGGCTGAGGAGCTTGTCCTTTGGCAGGAAGGCGCTGGGGGGCTGGTAAAGATTCACTTTTCAGGAAAGTCTCAGTTGTGTGGAGGATGGATTGGGGAGGATCTGTTTCTCTGGGGGAGTAGAGCGTGGGTATTCTCAGCTTTGCGGGCCATCTAGTCCCTGGCTCTGGCCATGCCCACACTCACAGGAGTGGGCTGGCCCCTGTGCCAGCTTCGCCCGCAGAGCTGGGCCCCCCAGGCCTGAGCACAGGTGCTCGTAATGTGAGGAGGGAAGCGCTGGACAGCAGCGGGTGGTCAGTGCCAAGTCCCACAGCGTCTGACCCGGCGGCCGTGGCCCTGGGAAGCCGGTCCGTCATGTGCACAGTTTACACGTGGAGAGACGGAGATCCAGAGGAACGAGGTCACTTGCTTGAGGTCACGTGGCTGGTAACGGGCAGAGCTCAGGTTGCCCAGAGGTCTGGGTCATCAGGAGGCCAAGGTGAGACAAGACCAGGGCAGAGGCTGGGGCGGGGAGGGGAGTGGTGCGGAGTTGAGAGCTGGGGTGGGGACAGGTGAGGGGGCCTGGCACCCGCCAGGATGTGGCGGCGTGAGCGATTTGACTGCTGCCCAGGCTGGCGCTGAGAGCTGGGAGCGTCTCCGGCCAGCGGTGCCTTCCTGCCCAGAACCTGCTGCAGGCGCGGGAGGCTCAGCAGGTTCTGGGCAGGAAGG
>NW_011494943.1:9988651-9990213 GCF_000754665.1 Bison bison bison | reverse complement strand
CTGCAGGCGCGGGAGGCTCAGCAGCTGGGCTCCTGGCCTGGATTCCAGGGAGACATTCGGGCTGGGAGGGTGTGGATTCAGAAGGAGAAGCGGTGGGTGACGAGGAAGGAGCCCGCCTTGAGGGCCGAGAAGAGAGGGAAGAGGACCGCAGACAGGTCACCACTGGCGGCCCCGTGGCTGCTGGCAGGAGGTGCAGCGGGACACCCTGTGGCTGGGCCCCAGGAGCAGGCCTGCCTGTGGGTGGGGCGTCTCCGGGGCCAGCAGTGGACCCTAGCTAGGACCGGGGAGAGGGCCCTCCTCCAGGATGGGGGGGGTGGGCTCTGCCTTCATTCACAGAGGCACGATGTCACCCTTTCACATACCGAGCGCTACCAGTACCTGAGAGTGTACCCTGGAGCTGGAACAGTGGCTCAGATGGGAGATATGGACAAGTACAGACTGAGAAGGAACCAGTAGAGCAGGCATGGCTGACTTGACCCTGAGCAAGCAGGAGGTCCTCCCCCGGACCGAGGCCGGGGAGCCGGGTGGGCTCCACTGGGCCCTAGCTGCTGGTGGTGTCCTCAGAGTCTGCTGGGAGCGAGTGACAGGGGGACACCAGGACCGTGACGCAGAAATGAAGAGCCCACCAGGGGCTGTGAGGGCACACAGCACGATGGAGACACGTCTGCCCTAGCAGGCACTCTGCCCACTGCCCCTGCAGCCCTGTGATGGCAGGCAGCTTGACCGTCCGGCTGGATCCAGGGCCAGAGGTTTGCGTGTACCTAAGCTGGAGCGCAGGGGCAAGGAGCCTCAGCTGCTCAGGAAGTGGGTGTCGTTTTCATTCCTTCGGCGCAGTATGCTGTGGGGTAGAGGGTGGGCAGGGAGGCCTTTCTGAGGAGTGCGAGCAAGACCGTCAGGAGCCGGGGCAGGACGGCGAGCCCTGTCTGGGGAACGCGGGGTAGAAGAGTGGTTGGTCGGCAGGCAAAGGAGCCGGCTTGCCGGGGCCGGGTTGGGGTTGACAGGGGTTGTGTAACTAGCGAGGGTTTGCTCCCAAAGCAGGGAATGACACGCCAGAGGGACTGGCTTGAATGGCAGGTTTGGTGCCCGCAGGGCACCAGTGGGTGTCGGGGTCGGGGGGTAGCAGCAAGAAGGTGCCTGCGTGGTTCCTGTGAGAAGGGGCTGTGGGAGCCGATGGCGAGGAGGCAGGCAGCCGGGTCGCTGGGGCTGACAGAGCAGATGCTGCAGACGGAGGGGGATCGGGGCCACACCTGAGCTTTTCGAGGTGGTGGTGGCTCATAACTTTTGGTTGAAGTGTGTTCACATGGAGAGTTGTGTCTCCCAGGGTTTTCATGGAAGTTTTGACCAGGACAGCTGTGACTATGGCCATCTGCCATCGCTGCTTCGATTCCTGAGGGAAGAATTGCAGGCGAATGTGTGTCAGAAATCCAGGCAGAATCTTGACCAGGAGGTGAGATGCAGGAGCTGAGAACTCAGTGGTGACGGTGGGCTGGACATGGACAGCGGGCAGCTTCGGCCTGGCCGTGCTTTTGAAGCCGTGGTTTGGCGAGGCCAGAGGGGGGGCC
>NW_011494943.1:9977265-9988551 GCF_000754665.1 Bison bison bison | reverse complement strand
CAGAGGTGGGGCCAGGACTCCTGCTTTCCCTTGAGGTCCCCAGCGACCAGCTCACATCTCCATGGCAAATTGGGGGACTGCTTCCTGGGGGCGGGGGAGCCCTCTCCCAGGAGGGGAGTCGGGCCCATGCCCAGGGGAGGGGAGGAGGACTCCGAGGCCGTTCCGCAGAGCCCCGATGTCTTACCTGCTCCTTAGAAGTCCCTTTTCTGTACTTGACCCTTTGGCCAAAACCTAAGAATCTGTCCGGAAAGCAAGGGGATGGGAGGCCTGTTTGCCATATGGGCCTGTTGCCTTCATTTTCCATCCTAGGAGCCAGCCCACATGGTCTACAGTGTGGTGAGGGGTGGTTCACAGAACTGCCAAGTCCCCTTGTGAGTCCCCACACCCTTCCCAGCTGCCACCTGGCGGAGCGAGGAGCATCTACGCAGAGAGTCAGCCGTTAGTTGTTTGGGGGCCAAGGCAGAAATGCTCCGTGGCCTGAGGGACCTTTCTCAGGCTGAGAGCTGCCAAGTCACAGCTGAAGGTCGAGACTGAGGGTGGCCACGGGCCAGTGTTCTGCTGCTTCTGCCCCTGGTGCTGCTGTGATCTGTGAGCTGCCGTGGTCTGTGCTGGGGACAAGAGCCGCTGTTCCTGGCCACCACCACCTCCCCCGGAGCTCGGCCTCCAGCTACACCCCAGGGAGCGGGCTCGGCCAAGCCACGCTGTCCTTGGAGCTGAAGTGCTGACAGGCAGGGCTCCAGGGATGAGGACGCGTCAGCCTCTGGACCCTCAGCCTTTTGCATGACACAAAGGTGCCAGGGGACAGATATTGCCAAAACCTGCACTGTTTCTGTTTGGCTTGATTGTGTTCCATAGTTGATTTGAATGGGCTTCCCTGATGGCTCAGCGGGTAAAGGATCCCCCTGCAATTCAGGAGACAGAGGAGGTGCAGGTTCAATCCCTGGGTCGGGAATATCCCCTGGAGGAGGAAATGGCATCCCACTCCAGTATTCTTGCCTGAAAAGTCCCATGGACAGAGGAGCCTGACAGGCTACAGTCCACAGGGTCACAGCAAGTCAGACATGACTGAGCAACTAAGCTCAGCACAGCACGTTTCTGTTTGGCTGATTGTGTTTTATGCTTTATTTGAATATCACAGAAACGTAACCCAGGAGGACGTAGCTCCCTCACTGAGCATGTGTCTGCTCTGTGCACTGTTCTAGTAGCCGGGGGCGCAAATGAATAAACTGTAACCTGATGTCCAGTGGTGATAGGTGCCAAGGAAAGGGATGGAGGCTGCGGTCGGGAGCAGAGCCGTCAGGGAGGGCTTTCTGGCTTAGGTGACCTTTGCTTAAAATGGACCTGTACTCTGTCTGATAGTTTGTCCTGCCCAACCCTCCCTACCTCCCCGCCTGCCACATGCCCTCTTTCCCAAGACTGCAAAGCACCAGCTTATGCAGAACTTGCTCTCACTGAGCTTTGTGTCTTGGCAGCTGGGACAGAGGACATGGAATGGTTTTGCTTTGGAAAGACTTTTACCTGCTGAAAAGAGTAAACAAAGACACTGCTAGAGTCAGGGTTTACTTAGGCCAAGGGGGCAGCAGTGGCCGAGTCGTGGCCACGCCAGTCACCCTGGACGAGGCCGCCTTGGACCGTACGCCCGCTCGTAGGTGGGGCACTGTGCCCGGCAGGTCGTGACCGCTCTCCTTTCCCCCGCGTTGCAGGTCCCGCCGCCCTTCAGTCTGATGCCCGTCCAGCTCTCCAACCCCCCGGAATGGAATGAGTCTATGCACTCTCTCCGGATCAGCGTGGGGGGCCTTCCCGTGCTGGCGTCCATGACCAAGGCCGCGGACCCCCGCTTCCGCCCCCGCTGGAAGGTGATCCTGCCATCCTTCGTGGGCGCCGCTGTCCTCTGGCTGCTCTACACCCACCGCCCCCCTCCTGGCCGGCCCCCCCTGCCCAACACCCACAACTGACAGCTTGTCCAGCCTCCTGCTGCCCGGTACAATGACACCTACCCACTGTCTGCCCCCCAGAGGACGCCAGGCGGGACGCGATACCGGATCGCTGTTATTGCTGACCTGGACACAAAGTCCAGGGCCCAGGAGGAGAACACCTGGGTCAGTTACCTGAAGAAGGGTCATCTGACCCTGTCAGACAGCGGGGACCGGGTGGCCGTGGAGTGGGACCAAGGCCATGAGGTCTTGGAGTCCCACCTGGCAGAAAAGGGGCGGGGCATGGAACTGTCGGATCTGATCGTCTTCAACGGGAAGCTCTACTCCGTGGACGACCGCACAGGCGTGGTCTACCAGATCGAAGGCTCCAGGGCCGTGCCCTGGGTCATCCTGTCCGACGGCGACGGCACCGTGGGGAAAGGTAAGTCGGGCCGTCTGTCCCTGGGCTCGTTGCGGTGCTGGAGATCAGGTCATCCGGTTGGTTCTCAACACATGCACAGCAAAGCAGTCGCTGGTCCAGGGGTGGACGTCGGGGAGATCTCGTCTACCCCACCTCTGACCTGCAGCTCCTGCAGCCTGAGCAGAGTCCTCGGAGACCTCAGACCGAAGCCGCGCCCAGGAGTGTGAGCTTCTGCTGGGGGCTGGCGGGGAAGCGGGGTCTCTCCCAGAGGAGCGCTGGGCCTTGCCCTCAGGGACAGCCCCTTTCTGCGTCCTCAGCTGTGTCAGTGTCTTGAGCGCACGCTGGGACTGTGCCCTCCACGTGGCTTGGCTTTAAAGCTGGGGCATCAAGTTTGCTCATTCTGAACTGAGACTTTGTTAAAAAGCAAACTGCTCATTTCTGAAAACCCAGCAGGGGAGGGTCTGAGTGTGAACAGCAGTGCCTCCCACCCCGACCTTGAGTGGAGTCCGACCTCTGGCATCGGCTATGCCAGCAGGCAGGTAGCAGAGCTGTGGGAGGGAGCCTGTGTGCCCAGAACCTTCACATGGAGCAGCGGGAGAGTTGACACCAGCTTCCATGCGTGTGGCTGGATCTGCACCTGCTGGAAAGCCAGGCTCCACTGCCAGCACCTGGGGTCAAAGGAGAAATCGCATTAACTCACTGGGCCCTGGGCTGGCTGCCAGGGCCTCCTTCCCTCGAAGTGATAAAAATCTGTCCCGACTTTGCCCGAGGCTGAGCAGGTTGGCAGGACTCTCTCTCAGCCACCGTTTTATTGAAAACTTCGGTTGCCCGCTTTCTGCTTTAGGCCGGCCGCGCGTGTCCGGCACCATCCAGCAGTTCTGCTTGCCCTTCGGGTCTGGAGGATAGCGGGATAGAGGGAGCTCGGGGTTGCCCGGTGGTCTGTCCCCCGGAGGAGATCACGGGAAGTCAGTGGGTCCCCCAGAGCCATCTACAGAGAAGCATCCTGAGGTGAGGGTTGCAGCCACAGCTCCTTGGGCCAGCCGGAAGTTTGCAAAACATTTGGGAACAGGCACAGATTAGAACACAGTGTAGGAACAGGTGAGAATATGCTAGAACAAAGTGCCCACACAGCCTTCACAACTAGGCTTATGGTAAGTGAATCCATCTAAGAAAATAAACACACTGATTGGCGTGGCTACTGTGCGCATCTGTGCTGAGCCCCACTACGCTCTGGCCGCTGGCGCATAAATCCCTCGGGGGTGTGGCTGTGTGACCAGCACTTTGCTGCGTTTTCCCAGGGTTGGGCGTAGTCTGATGGGGTTGACATGACAGTTGGAAAAACGGGGAGGTTGGGGTCTGCAGAGATTGTGAGTGGAGGGCCACTTTTCTGGCTGGGGGGAGGACTAGGCTGCTCCACTGGGGGGTTCACATGGGTTAAGGAGGCAGGGATCCAGCAGGGTTCCTGGGGTGAGTTTGGGAGGAAGATGCTAGAGGGCAGGGAGAGAGGAGCCAGGAGTCAGAAGGCAGAGGTGGTGCCCGTCTGCCCCACGTGAACGCCGTGGTGTCTGCTCTAAGGAGAGGGGCCCGACCGCCCACCCTCGAACGGAGCTGCGAGCTGGCTGGTCCATCCCCTATCCTCTTGTCGTCGCCCCAGGTTGAGTCCAACATGAGTGACCTCTGCCACCTAGAGCTGCCGGGCCCAGAGGGCTCTCTGCTCTGCCCTGACTGAGCCCATGGGCCAGGCCAGCAGAAGGCTGGCCCTCGCCTCAGCCCCACCCCTGTCTCCCTGTCCCCAGGCTTCAAAGCTGAGTGGCTGGCCGTGAAGGATGAGCATCTGTATGTGGGCGGCCTGGGCAAGGAGTGGACCACTGCCACGGGGGAGGTGCTGAATGAGAACCCGGAGTGGGTGAAGGTGGTGGGCTGCAGAGGCAGCGTGGACCACGAGAACTGGGTGTCCAGCTACAACGCCCTGCGGGCCGCTGCCGGGATCCAGCCGCCAGGTGAGAGCCAGGCCCACGGATGGGCACCGTGAGCTTGCTTGTTAGACCATTCAGCTGTCTCTGATGGTTGCTCCCACCAGGCCTCTCGGTTCTGGGGCCAGCGAGCTGTTTTTGCTTTTCACCCAGGCTCACTCGGCGGGCTCAGACAGTAGCCCCGTCAGCAGTGTCCTGGGGGCCGCCCCGAGGTCAGGCCTCGCCCCTGACCTGGTGGTGGGAGCAGGTGCACGAAGCTTTGCTGCTTTGCCCTCATTTCTGGAAGTCATGGTTTATTTTAGGGAGGGGCGGTGCTTGGAGCAGGCTCAAGCACACGACTAAGGTCACAGCTTCACCTCCAGATAGGCTGAGTTCCCATCCTTTTTGGCTTAGAGGCAGCCTCTCCTACCTGCCCTGATCCGTCTTCTCAGATCAGACCTAGTGTTACTCGTGCCTCTTCCAGAAGCTCTCTGCTCTGCGCCCCGAGAGAGGTGAAATAGCACCAAGGAGGTGAAATACAGACAGACCTTGTAGCCATGGCTACTCAGCAGTGCTGGGGGAGCCAGCGAGGGAGGGTGGCCAGAGAGGCGGCCCAGCAGAGGCTCACGCGGCCCCGTGGGCTCTGTCCTGCTGGGTTCAGCCACTCTGGACAGACGGACAGCTAAAGAAAAGAATGGTGCTGCTGCCCGGGCGCCGGGCCGCTCGCGGGTGTGCACGCGGGGCGAGGCCGCCCAGGCCCGGGTCGGGCGGGCCGTGACCGGCCTGTGTGTCCCCAGGCTACCTCATCCACGAGTCTGCCTGCTGGAGCGACACGCTGCAGCGCTGGTTCTTCCTGCCGCGCCGTGCCAGCCACGAGCGCTACAGCGAGAAGGACGACGAGCGCCGGGGCACCAACCTGCTGCTGAGCGCCGCCCAGGACTTCGGGGACATAACCGTCCAGCACGTGGGGGCAGTGGTCCCCACCCACGGCTTCTCCTCCTTCAAGTTCATCCCCAACACCGACGACCAGATCATCGTGGCCCTCAAGTCTGAGGAGGACAGCGGCCAGATTGCCACCTACATCATGGCCTTCACGCTGGACGGACGCTTCCTCCTGCCCGAGACCAAGATCGGGAGTGTGAAGTACGAGGGCATAGAGTTCATTTGAACCAAGAGAAGTCAAGATGACAAGCCAGGCCGAGGGGTGGACAGTTTTAAGCTACGTCAGGACTCAAGTTTCATAAAAACCCAACGACTGCACTTTGACGTGATGTTTAGTTGATCCTTTTTTCTTGTTTTGATTTTTTTTTTTTTTGGAACTCTTGAGGTGCGTGCCTGGTTTAGAAATTTCCAGAACTGGGAGCTCAGTCCCAGCCTGAGATGTGGCTTCTCAGAGGGGAACAGAAGTGGCGGGGTGGGGGTGTCTCCCAGAGCTGCAGGCCGGACATTTCCCTGCGCCTCCACCTGGTGGTGGAAGCTAGTCATTGCAGGCATCTTAATTTGGGGCCCATCCTCCGATTCAGCCCTTTCTTCCATCTGACCTCCTTTTCTTTTCTCTCCATTTCTTCTCCTGCTCAATAAATATTTCTTGAGCTCCTACTGTGTGTCAAGAACTGTGCCCTCTCTGGGAACCCAACAGTGAGTCTGCCAAGTGGGGCTGCCAGCCTGGTGCGCCTGGACCACCCGTCTTCTCTTCCTTGTGAACCTCAGGCATTAAATCCACCCCTCCAGGCCCCTGGAAAAGAACCTATTTACACTGCAGGACCTCACAGGGCTGTGAGGGCAAGGGCAGGCCTCCGGGAACACGTCTGCTCAAAGTGCCCCAAGAGGGGTCACAGGCCCACCATCTGCCCCACGTCAAACTTCTCCATTCAAGGGTCTGGCCCCGTATATTCTGTCTTCAGGAAAATTCTGTGCCTGCGTAGCACTTTGAAGTTTTAATTATTAGCTTATATATTAATTAGTTTCCTTTCTTATAAAATGGAATCGGCAAATCTTATCAAGAGCAAAGTCCTGTAGTTAAGAAATTCATTCCCGGCAGTGAAGAAAATGGTAATTAAGCAGTTACAGTCCATAAGGCAAGTTTTCAAGCACTTCTAAGTCCTTGGCCAAAGGATACAATGATAAGGACACAATACCTTTTTCTAGCAATTATCAGAAATTGCCATTTCTTTAAAGACTTCCACGAATGACTTGAATGTGTAATTCCTGAGTCAAAGAGGGGCCCCAGGCTCTGGCAAGCCTGCACCTGGCCCCCGACGCTGGGCTCCCTTACCCTGGGACTTGTGGATGAGGCCTACCTGGTCCGGCAATTTCTGTCCTGGCCTTTTATTTCTCGGCTTCCCTGTTAGAGTTTTGCAGCCTCTTCTTTATAAAAACTTCACAGAAACTTTGGCACGTCTTAGTCCCTGTGGTCTCTTCTCCGTACCCCAGGGTAAAGGCGGAGGGTTTGGGACACAGGTCAGCCAGAACCGAAGTCTAGAAGGGCCATCACCATCAGCCCACGGCACCCCTCTCCCAGAAGCTACCTCACCTCTCAGGAGAATGTAGGGTTTGTGATGGCCAGGAAGGGCCGTGTTTTAGGCTCTGGCTGTTGTCTTGTGAACCTCTGTCTTGTAGACTTTTCCCACTTTGGAATTTTAATACAAATGCTCAGAGGGGACCCAGGAAGGATCCCTCGTTCCTGCCCGGTTGTTTCTTCCACTATAACACTAACAGCAGGAGAGTAGAAAACAAGGTTTGGAACAGACATGTCTCTCTAGAGCTCAGCTCCCACTGTACACAGTCTGAAGGCCCAAGTCTTCTCTGACTTGGCTTACCTGGGCTCCCTGACCCACCTCCTTGATAAATATCCACGACATTCAGGGCTGTGTGATATTAAAAATACCAGAGATGAAATTAGGAAGGTTGGAGGACTAGGGACATTCTCTGGGTTGAGGTCTAAGCCCCAGGTGCCCAGAAGCTCCATTTTCACACAGTGATTTTCAAGTATTTTAAAGCTAGACTTTCCCCCACCCCCACCCCTATTCGCTGCTGTAAGCATAATGATTGTGTTCCCTTCCTACTGGAGCCATTGTTTTGTAAACAATAAAGTGAATTCTCTTTGTCTTCTGGTCTGTGTTGGCTTTTGGCACTGCCGCAGGGGATATGAGAGCCAGTTCACACAGGGGCTCAGAGAAGGGTGCACTTCCTGTGGGGATGAAGAGGGATCCTGGCAAGGAACGAGCCAGAAGCATTCTTGATGCAGGATGGCCGGGGTGCCATGGGAGCTCATGGGATTGGGACCGTGGACCTTTGTGGACTAGAAGCCTTTATGGAAACCACATCAGCCAGTCCAGCTTGTCCCTAAGCCTGAAGACGCTGTTTTGGTCAGACTGATAAAGAATATAGGTTCTGGTTCCACTCCAGGTTCCAGTCCTGGCTCTGACACTTTGCAACTGTGTGACCGTGGTTGGATCAGCTAACCTCTCTGTGCTTGTATTTCCTCGTCCGTGAAAGGACAGCGATAATGGAGCTACTTCACAGAGCTGTCATGAACAGTAAATGAGTCCATACACAGATTAGCATCTACTTATCCATTTTCTTGGAGGCTACTAGAAGATTGGCAGGGAGGTGGGCTCCAGCAAGAGTTCTTGACTGGTCCAGATGTTGTTAGGTGTCTGATGAGCCTGCAGGAACCAACTAGATCATTCTGGAGGACATTGGGGGCCCTAAGAGGAAGGAACCTCTAACCTCTAACCCTAACCCTAAGAGGAAGGAACCTGGAAGGAGGCAGGTGTAGGTCAGGGTGCCCGTCCTCCTCCATCCTTTCCCCATCCTGCTCGGCCTCCCCAGAGGCTGACGTGAGTGAGCCTCTGCACCTCATCAGCACACTCTGGGACTGACCCCCAACCAGCAGGAAGCACTGATTCCCTCTCCAGGGCTGCCTGCCTCTTGCACTACCTCCAGGAACTACTTCCTGCCTTTGTCGCTTCTGGCCTGGGAGTAGCCAGAGCTCCAGATACCAGCTGCACCAGCTCACTCACACCTTGTAAATAGCTCCCCTGTCTTTAAAGCTTCCTTAGAGTATCCTAATCTGGGACCACCTGCTTCGAGCCTGACCAGGACAGTCAGGGAGGAGACTCAACCGTCAAAACCACGCAGGTGTCAAGTAAGGAGGCCGAATGTTTCCAGGGGCCCGAAGTGAGGAAGCAGTCCTCAGGAGGACAGTCCCAGGATGGGAGATGGGGAGCCAGAGCACATCGAGCTGAGGAGGGGAACAGGGTGAGCAACTGCACATGGAGGAGGAAGGCAGAGAAAATCGGCGCTTGACTGTATCTTAAGCAGCTGCGACACTCTGGGCTCCACACGACTTGGCCTGCCTAGCACTCACACTTGCAATTCATTAGTGTTAGTCACTCAGTTGTGTCCGACTCTTTGTGACCCCATAGCCTATAGCCCGCCAGATTTCTCTGTCCTTGGGATTCTCCAGGCAAGAATACTGGAGTAGATTGCCATTTCCTTCTCCAGGGGATCTTCCTGACCCAGGAATCAAACCTGGGTCTCCTGCATTACAGGCAGATTCTTTACCATCTGAGCCACCAGAAGTGAAGTCACTCAGTCATGTCCGACTCTTTGTAACCCCATGGACTGTAGCCTACCAGGCTCCTCCATCCATGGGATTTTCCAGGCAAGAATACTGGAGTGAGTTGCCATTTCCTTCTCCAATTCATTAGCAAAAAAGAAATTCCCAAAAGTCATCTCAGAACTAGGTGAAAGAAAATGAGACTAATTTCTTTCCAAATGTTAATCCTGTCTTCTTTATGCACTTCTGCTGGCTTCCCTGGTGGCTCAGAGGTTAAAGTGTCTGCCTGCAATGAGGGAGACCTGGGTTCGATCCCTGGTTCAGGAAGATCCCCTGGAGAAGGAAATGGCAACCCACTCCAGTATTCTTGTCTGGAGAATCCCATGGTTGGAGGAGTCTGGTGGGCTACAGTCCATGGGGTTGCAAAGAGTCAGACACGACTGAGCAACTTTACTTACTTATGCACTTCAAACTGGTAAATTATATCTTAATAAAACCGTTAATAGATTTGGGTAAAGCAAAAATAAAATACCTTCACACAAAGAAAATTCCGAGGCCAAATGACTTTATTGGTAAATTGTGTCTAAGACATTTAAGGAAGAAGTTGTAAGGAGCCAACACAAAATCTTCCATAATTTGGGGAACTGGGAACACCCTCAATTCATTCTGTGAGGGCATCACTACCCTGATACCAAAACCAGACAAATAGAAGAAAAATACAAACCCTCGTGAACGTAGAAGCAAAAATCCTTGACAGAAATTTAGCCAGTTGAATACAATGTCCTGTAAAATGGACAATACTTCACGACAGACTGTGATTTACTCCAGGAATGCAGGGTTGGTTTAATATTCTAAAATCCACGTAATCCACCATATTTAACAGATGAAGAAGGTAAAACCGTATGATAATCTCAAAAGATAGAGGAAAAAAAACTGGATGGAATCCAGTACTCATTCATGATTTAAAAGCAAACGGAGATTTCCCTGGTGGCCCAGTGGCTGACTCCAGGCTTCTGCTACAGGGACGTGGGCTCAGTCCCTGGCTTCAGAACTAAGATCCAGCACGGTGCAGGGCCAAAAAAGAGGATTTGTTAAACACTAAGGATATATTTTCTGAACATTTGTCATAATAAAAATGAATTTTCTTAATACTTTAAATATTTTTAAAATAATAAATACAAGCGGGGGGGGGAAAAAAAAACCTCTTTGCAAACTAGAAATAAAAGGAACTTCTTTAAGCTGGTAAATGGTGTCTGTGGATAAAACCTTTAGCTAACATAATACTACATGGTAAAAAAACTTTGCTTTGAAGGCTGGGAACAAAGCAAGAATCGGCATTCTCCACTTTTTTTTCCCCTACCACTTAACTTTCTGTTTTGAAATCATTTTAAGCCACAAAGAAGTTGCCAAACTAGAATTAGTGTTGCTGTGTTCCCTTCATGCTGTTACACAACCACAGCTCCGTGATCAAACTAGGAAATTGGCAATGTGCTCATCACTGTTCTTCACCCACCATCTCTTACGAGGTCCCGGACAGTGCAATTAGGCAAGAGAAAGCAGAATCTTTAGATTGGGAAAGAAAGGGTAAAACTGTCTTTTTTCACCAAGGACAAGTTCAACTAGATAGGAAAACCCTAAGGACTCTTCAAAAAAGATCTAACAGCTGAGTTTAGCAGAGCTGAAGGATACACAGTTCACATATGGAAATTAGTTTTATTTCTGTGCAGTGAACAACTGGAAATTTTTTGAGACAGCAGCATTTATAATAGCACCCCAAAACGTGAAACAGATAAAAGTCTAACAAAATATGTACAAGATCTATATGCTGAAAGTATAAAATCCTGATGACTGGCGATACCAAGTATTAGTGAGCATTTAAACCACTGAAACAGTAATAGGAATTGCCAGTAGGGATGCAAAAATGGGTTCAGCTGCTTTGGAAATTTGACAGTTTCTTAAGAAGTTAAATATACACCAGCCATGGGACCCAGTAATCCTGTCCCTCCACAAAAGAAATAAAAACTGACATTCACACAAAGACTTGTCTCCAAACGTTCTTAACAGCTTTATGTGTAATACAGTAGCCGTCCCCCACCCTGACCCCTGTATCTGCAGAAGATACTTTCCAAGACTCCATTGGATGCCTGAAACTGTTCAATTCAGTTCAGTTGCTCAGTTGTGTCCGACTCTTTGCGACCCCATGAACCGTAGCACGCCAGGCCTCCCTGTCCATCACCAACTCCCGGAGTCTACCCAAACCCATGTCCATCGAGTCGGTGATACCATCCAACCATCTCATCCTCTGTTGTCCCCTTCTCCTCCTGCCTTCAATCTTTCCCAGCATCAGGGTCTTTTCAAATGAGTCAGCTCTTCGCATCAGGTGGCCAAAGTATTGGAGTTTCAGCTTCAACATCAGTCCTTCCAATGAACAACCAG
>NW_011494943.1:9974616-9977165 GCF_000754665.1 Bison bison bison | reverse complement strand
GAAAGCACGATACAGCAAGAGAATGAGAAATGAGACACAAGAATTCAGAGAAAAGCGAGGATCAGGGGACCAACGCCGCTCCAAGCTGAAGGAGCCGAAACTGAATCCAAGCCGGCTTTAGTATACTTTCAGCCGGGAATGAAAGAGTAAGCGGGGAGTTAAATTATAAATCATGTGGCCTTCAGGGCCAAAGAACAAAACAATCATTAACCATTGAGTAATTAGGAAATAGCAATCAATAACACATCAGTAACTAAGACTAATATTCTTATCTATAGATTTTCCACCAGATATGTAAAACATATGACTCTGAGACACCAGTTGAGAAATAGTCTGGGGTCCGTCTTCCGACCCCAGGATCATATCCTGTTTTCGAGACTATGAACTGTTCCCTCTGGACTTGTTCCAAGAGTTTCATGCCTTATAGCATCCAGTTTATCAATAATTATAAATTTCTTTTGCGGCCCTTGCCAGGGCCTGCTTTTCTTTTATTCTTCCTGTCTCCTACAAACCAGGACTGATCTCCTTTAGGATGGACTAGTTGGATCTCCGTGCAGTCCAAGGGACTCTCAAGAGTCTTCTCCAACACCACAGTTCAAAAGCATCAAGTCTTCGGCGCTCAGCTTTCTTTATACTCCAACTCTCACATCCATACATGACTACTGGAAAAATCATAGCCTTGACTAGACGGACCTTTGTTGGCAAAGTAATGTCTCTGCTTTTGAATATGCTATCTAAGTTGGTCATAACTTTCCTTCCAAGGAGTAAGCGTCTTTTAATTTCATGGCTGCAATCACCATCTGCAGCAATCTTAGAGCCCAGAAAAGTAAAGTCAGCCACTATTTCCACTGTCTCCCCATCTATTTGCCATGAAGTGATGGGACCGGATACCATGATCTTAGTTTTCTGAATGTTGAGCTTTAAGCCAACTTTTTCACTCTCCTCTTTCACTTTCATCAAGAGGCTCTTTAGTTCTTCTTCACTTTCTGCCATAAGGGTGGTGTCATCTGCTTACCTGAGGTTATTGATATTTCTCCCGTCCATCTTGATTCCAGCTTGTGCTTCCTCCAGTCCAGCGTTTCTCATGATGTACTCTGCATAGAAGTTAAATAAGCAGGGTGACAATATACAGCCTTGACATACTCCTTTTCCTATTTGGAACCAGTCTGTTGTTCCATGTCCAGTTCTAACTGTTGCTTCCTGACCCGCATACAGATTTCTCAGGAGGTAGGTCAGGTGGTTTGGTATTTCCATCTCTTTCAGAATTTTCCACAGTTTATTGTGATCTACACAGTAGGAGTACGCAGATCACCAGTTGCCAGGGTTGGGGGCTGGTAGAGGAGATTGTCAGCAAAGGACCTAAGAAAACCTTGAGAGATGATAAGAATGTTCTCTATATTACAGTTGTGGTTACCGTCTGTATACATTTGCCAAAGCTCATTAAATTGATGCACTTTATTGTATGTAAATTATCAGATCTCAAGTAAGTCTTTTGAAAAAGTGGTTGACATGCCAGCAGTCCCCCTTCTTGGCTGTGTAACTAGGTGGGCTTCCCCTCTCTGCACCTCTGTTTTCTCATCTATTAAAGAGTTAATAAGAGGATTGCCTGGTGGTCCAGTGGTTAAGAATCTGCCTGCCAATTCAGGGAACACGGGTTCGATCCCTGGTCTGGGAAGAGTCCACATGCCTCGGGGCAACTAAGCCTGTGTGCCACAACTACTGAGCCCATGTGCCTAGAGCCTGTGCTCTGCAACAAGAGACGCCAGCACACTGCGAAGCCCATGCAGGACAACTGGAGAGTGGCCCCTGCTCACTGCAGCTAGAGAAAGCAGCGAAGAAGCAGCTAGAGAAAGCAACGAAGACCCAGTGCAGCAAAAATAATGAATAAATAATGTTTTTTAGAGTTAGTAAGAGTTCCTTAGAAGAAAAGCTATGACAGCATCTTAAAACCTAGACAGCAGGAAAGAGACACGTGTACCCCAGTGTTCATCGCAGCACTGTTTATAATAGCCAGGACATGGAAGCAACCTAGATGTCCATCAGCAGATGAATGGATAAGAAAGGTATGGTACATATACACAATGGAGTATTACTCAGCCGTTAAAAAGAATACATTAGAATCAGTTCTAATGAGGTGGATGAAACTGGAGCCTATTATACAGAGTGAAGTAAGCCAGAAGGACAAACACCAATATAGTATACTAACGCATATATATGGAATTTAGAAAGATGGTAATGATAACCCTGTATACGAGACAGCAAAAGAGACACTGATGTATAGAACAGGCTTATGGACTCTGTGGGAGAGGGAGAGGGTGGCAAGATTTGGGAGAATGGCATTGAAACATGTGAAATGTCATGTATGAAACGAGATGCCAGTCCAGGTTCAATGCATGATGCTGGATGCTTGGGACTGGTGCACTGGGACGACCCAGAGGGATGGTATGGGGAGGGAGGAGGGAGGAGGGTTCAGGATGGATTTTCTTTTAAAAATTTAGAAAAAATAAATAAATAAATAAAATGGATAAAGTAAAAAAAAAAAAAAAACA
>NW_011494943.1:9972376-9974516 GCF_000754665.1 Bison bison bison | reverse complement strand
AGCAGACTTCATTTTGCCGACAAAGGTCCATATAGTCAAAGCTATTGTTTTTCTAGTAGTCATGTATGGATGTGAGAGTTGGACCATAAGGCTGAGTGCCAAAGAATCGATGTTTTCTAACTGAGGTGCTAAAGAAGACTTTTGAGAGTCCATTGGACAGCAAGGAGATTGAATCAGTCAGTCCTAAAGGAAATCAACCCTGAATACTCGTTGGAAGTACTGATGCTGAAGCTGAAGCTCCCAAAACTTGGAACACCTGATGCAAAGAGCCGATTCATTGGAAAAGACCCTGATGCTGGGAAAGATTGAAGGCAGGAGGAGAAGGGGGCAGCAGAGGATGAGATGGTTGGATGGCATCACCGATTCAATGGACTTGAGTTTGAGCAAACTCTGGAAGATAGTGAAGGACAGGGAAACTTGACGTCCTGCAGTCCTTGGAGTCACAAAGAGTCGGACATGACTGAGTGACTGAACAACAACAGCTTCCTGTAGAGGTTGGGAGTATTGAATGGGTCCCATCAAAGACTATAGCAGTGCCAGCTGTCTCTATGTTAGCATCACAGGCAGCGTTCCCCTGTTTGGTGGAGCGGGAGAGGAGGCACAAAAGAAAGTCTAAAGGCTTCATATGGGCTCTGGTCTCTGACAGCCCCAGCACACTCCTGACTGCATTGGCTGTGGCTGCCTGCTTACAGCAGCCGCGTCCACATGGTCCCCACCGGCCCGATTATCTGTGGAGCCAGGCTTTCACAGATGGTCTCCTTATCACAGCTTAGTCACTTCTCTCTGGAGAAGATGGCCTCAATTCCTGTTCCACTTCCCTTAGTGGGCGGAAGACTGGAAAAGCCGGAGGGGAACAGACACCCCTGCTTTGATCCCAAATCCTTCAGCAGCTTGGGTTTTTCCAACGTCGCCACCAGTTCCTCCCAAAGGACTTCCTCCGCGCTCTTGACCCTGACCAGCTCCTTACTGGGGCAAGAACCAATGGAGGCTGGAAGTGACAAGGCCAGGGTTTCTGTGACAGCCAGCACTGAGGGTCCTTCAGTTGGGTCGGATGTTAAAACTCTCCAGTCTCTTCTGCTGCTTCTGTTTCTGTGGCTCCACTCCCCTTTTCCCCCCACGGAGCTTTACAGCTTCTTTGGAGGGGATCACATGAGCCCGTAGCCCCCTCAAACCTCACGTTTTGGGCAAATAGTCATTGAATGGTTGACCCGAGGGCTCACTGTCTTGGACTCAAGAGCTGCCAGGGAAACTCTGTCTCCCCACTAATGGTTCTCAGCCCTGGCTGTACATAGAACCACCTGCAAGGCTTCAAGACCAACGCCTGTCCCCACCCTAGAGATTGTGGATGTGAACGCTGGGAGTTCGTGAGACACCTGGGTGATTCTCAGGAGCCGACCAGGGCGACAGCCAGCAGGTTAGAGAGACCTGGGGACATTCCTAGGGGATAACTCTCGTCCAGAACCTGGGATGCAAATAACAGAAAGAAAAGAGGATGTTGATTGCCTCCTTTAACCTTGAAGCCAGGGCTTGGCCTTGAGTTCAGGCCTGGGGGACACAGGTGCTCAAACCATAGCATCAGGACCTGGGTTCCTCCATCTCTCAGCTCTGCCCTCACCTGCATCCTCAGCTGGGCTTTCCTCAGGGAACAGTCGGGGGCACCAGGGGCATCAGCACCTCCAGGCCACCTGCTCCCTACAGGGTCCCCTTCCAGCAGTCTAAAACTGACCCCCCAGGTCGGCTGGGATCACAACACCTCCCTGACACCATTGTCTCCAACCTGCCAGACTCAGGCCAGACCCAGTGTGCTTCCCCAGGGGAAAATCGAGGTGCAGGCTCTCTGTCAGAGGGAAGGAAAGGGAGTGGGTGTGAGATGGGCAGAACAATTTACGTCCACTCCAGAGGTTCTGCCCCCGCCCCAGAGGGGTGAGGTGTTCAGGTCAGGCATGTCAAGTGCTTAGAGCAGAGTGAGCAGCCCCCCTACCCTGCCCCCAGCAACACGTGAGACCCAGGAGACGGGCGTGGGTGTGCAGTGAAAGAGCCCACGGTCCCTGGATGCAGACAGAACCTGTCCACGCCCTTCCTCTGCTCTTCTGACCACTAACTCCTGCTGCCCCTCCTCTCCCCTCCCCCAGCACCCCCC
>NW_011494943.1:9964187-9972238 GCF_000754665.1 Bison bison bison | reverse complement strand
ACAGCCATCAGCCGCCTTGCTCTGTAACCAGAGCAAAATCAGCCAGACTGCAGCCTTGGGCGGCTGCCATCCTCCCCATCGCCATCCCAGCCACCCCCACTCAGAGCCAAGGGCGGGGAGGGAAGCAGGAAGCCTTGGCAGCAGCCAACCCCAGAAGGAAACAGGGTCAGGTGGTTTCTAGAAATTGAAACTAGACTGAGCTTCCTGAAGCGCTTCCTGGGACCAGCCTGACACACTCTGAACTGGGAGGGTTTTCTGGGTTGGAGGTTCCTCTGCAAGTGGGAGGCCTTAGGACAGCCATCCGCAGGTGCTCCGGGCAGGTAAGCTGGTAACCTTTTGCTCTCAGGTGGGTGTCCCTGTCTTTATACAGTGTAATCTTGCAGTGGCCAAGTCTCCCAGCCTGTGCTCAGTTAGGGATCTGATGCTCCTCCTGAAACCAGGGCCCATCACTGCTGCTCCTGTGTCTCTCTGTCCAGTTGGGCAGGTTGTTCACTGGTGCACAAGGACACCACCCAAAGGGGCAAGCAGTTCAGCTGAGGTGCTCCCTCCGATCTGTGCTTTTTAGCTCAGGCTGCTGCTGCTGCTACTGCTAAGGCACTTCAGTCGTGTTCGACTCTGCGACCCCATAGACGGCAGCCCACCAGGCTCCCCCGTCCCTGGGATTCTCCAGGCAAGAACACTGGAGTGGGTTGCCTGAAAGTGAAGTCACTCAGTCGTGTCCAACTCCTAGTGACCCCATGGACTGCAGCCTTTCAGGCTCCTCCATCCATGGGATTTTCCAGGCAAGAGTACTGGAGTGGGTTGCCATTTCAGCTCAGGCTAAGCCTGCCCAAAGGAAGAGCACCTTTCCCCAATTTGCACAAGAGTGCCGAATGGCCCCGGGCAGATAATTCTGCCTCATCTCTGGAATGAGTCAGGCAAAAATGGGTGGCCACAGACAGCCGGAGGGCAGTGACATTTGCATACCATGAGCCAAGTGCCTGATCGGCCATCTGCCTGGGACCCTGGGTTCCGGTTTCAGGATGAGCGAAGCTGGTGGCCCCCACTCTCTGGGGAGTGCAGAGGGTGACCAGCCGTCCCCATGTGCCTAGGACCGAGAGCATGTCCCAGGACATAGGACTTCCAGTGCTAAAACTGGGACAGACCCCAGTGTGCTGCGTGGTTGGTCATCCTGGCCACTCAGCCATCAGCTGAGGTCAGTGTAATGAAGAGAGGGTGGCCACTGGGCAGATTCCCCCACGGCCACTCACCACCCACAGCTCCCCAGCTGTGTGAGCAGAGCTGGCTATCCTTCCGGGCTTCAGCCCCCTCACTTGTAAGGTGGGATCAACGAGGTCTTTCTCAGGGTTGTGGTCGGGATTCCGTGAGCCAGTGGTGTGAGCAGTCCAATCCAGGGACTCTGCTCAGTGACAGCGGACCCTCGTGCCTGGGAGCCCCCGGAGGGTCTGGTTACCAGGCCCTGACTCGTGGTGCAACAACAGCGGCCACAGCCCTGCTGGCTGGGCCCTGAGGTGGGGTGTGGGTGTCGCAAGGCCCTCACTGGGCCAGAGCAGCAGGGACTCTGCACCCGCTCCATGCCCCTCTTCCCGCCTCACCGTGCTGGTATGTGGACATGAAGGAGGGAGGCAGGTGAGGGCCAGGATGTGGGCGAAGAGAAAAAGCGAGCCATGAGAATTACAGAGGCAAGACAGCCCAGCAAAAGTGGAGAGACTTGGGTGCCTCCCGCTCCCCTTCCCCAGGGCTGGCTGTGTGGCCTTTGCGGTCCCCCGCCTCCTCCAGCCTCTGTTTCTTGGGGACACTGACCTCAGAGGCGGCAGTGCCAGGACCAGAGTGTCCTCTCGTCTCGTTCCCCTGCCCCAGTCTCCCCCAACCCCACCCAGCTGCCCAGGCGGAGGCCTGGGTCTTAGCCCTCAACCCTCTTCCCCCACCCCCCGCCCACCCCAGCCCAGTCTCTTCACTGCCGTCCGTCGCCGTGTCGCCCCTGCCCGGACTTCTGTGGCCTCCCCCTGACACATCTCCCCACCTGCCACCTGACCCTCCCTTCCACGTTCCACATGGTCCATTCATGCAAAGTTCTTCGGCAGCTGCAGACCTCAGGGTACTCTCACAAGCTGGCCTGCCTTCTGAGCCATCCCTGCTATCTCTCAGCCACCCTGAACGGGGTCCCCCAGGCTCCCCAATCTCGGCCCTGCACCCTCTGCCTCCTCCCTCCCCGCCCTTCCCACCCATGTCCCCTGACAGTCATGCCCAGGGCCTAGCTTTCTGATATGGGCACCTTTTTCCTCCCGCTGTCCTCGCTGCCCAGAGACCCCCCCTTCATCTGGGCAAGTCTTCCTCATCCTCAGAGGACCACCTTCAGACGAGGTGAGGGCCCCCGCTGGGACACCCAGAGCACCCTCCACGAGGAGGGCCCGAGGCCTGTCCAGCTCCACCCTCTCACTCCGCTGCCTCCTTTCGCTGCAGGACAAGGGACCCCCAGGCAAGGCCATGGCCCCTCTACGGCTCTTCTGGATATGGCTGCTGGTCGTGGGGACTCGAGGTGAGCTGACCCCCAGGAATGCTGAGAGCAGCCGTCTGTGACCTTGCTCTACAAGGTCAGCCCCTTCCCCTTGCAGAAAGTCAAGGCAGTGTTCTGCCCGGCGCCTGGGTCACAGGGGCCAGCCTGGGTCTTCGCTCCTGAGTGAAGCCCTGGATGGCCCAACTCATGGCTTGGAGATTTGGAGAGGAGGTCAGGGGGCTCCATTCTCATCCAGCCGGAACCAGGGGGACCAGGCAGGAGGGGCTCACAGAGCAGCCGAGCCCCAAGGGGCCTGGGGTCGGTGCCCTTTGGACAGTCAGCATCCAGAGTCCTGGACACCTGTCCTCACGCTCTTCACACTCAGAGGCCCTTCCTCTTCCCAGTGACCCCATGGAAGGCCTGTTACACCCCATCTGAGAAGTGCCCTTTGACCTGGCACCCGGCTCCTGCCTGACCCTGTCGGCTCCAGCAGGGGCTGAGGTGGGGCTGGGTGGGGAGGTCAGCAGGCTGAGTCCCAGAAGAATGAATGTGGAGTGGGACCCTGCTTTCTCTCCTGGTCTGGCATACTCTTCCTGTGTTTCCAGGGTGCTCTGGACCTTTGCCCCCAGGCCTTCCCAAACATCCCTCCCAGGACTCCTTGCCATGGTGCCCAGGCTGCACCCCAAGCCCCAGACTCCCACAGGTGGGGCCAGTGTGGGCCTGTTCTTCCCTTGGGGTCCTGCCACCCCACTCTCAGGTGGCACCAAGCGCCCCCCTGGCCCGTCTCTATCAATGGCATGAAGGACTCAGAGCTCAAAGACTAGAAAGGGGACGTCTACCCTCAGTGTGTGTATGGAGGCAGGGGGGTGTCAATGTGTATTTTTCACTCCTCCCAGGGGCTGATCCCCTCGAGGATGGATGGGGTGTTCAAAGCTAATGGTCCAGGGTTCACCCCTGTTGAGGAGAACTCTACAGCCCCCACGAAAGCCCATGGTCCCCAGGAGTGTGGGGTAGCCATGCTTCCGCCCAGGGATGAAGGCCCAGCACCCAGCCTCCATCTTTGCTGACCTCTGCTCTCCCCTGAGAGCCCACAGGCGTGAAAGACGGCGACATGCGGCTGGCTGACGGGGGCTCCGCCAACCAGGGCCGCGTGGAGATCTACTACAACGGCCAGTGGGGGACGGTGTGTGAGAACATGTGGGACCTGACGGACGCCAGCGTCGTCTGCCGGGCCCTGGGCTTCCAGAACGCCACCGAGGCTCTGGGCGGAGCCGCCTTCGGGCCAGGTAACCCACGGGTCCCCGGGTCCCCCAAAGCAGGATGCGCTGCCAAGGAACCAGGCCCAGGAAGGGGTCATACCTAAGGCGTGCAAATGGCATTCCCACCACTGGCCAAGGTTTCCAAGGGGCAGAAGCCCTGCGCTGGCCAAGAGCTGGCCTCCCAGTCTGCACTCCACTTGCCTAGCAGCTGTTCCCTCCAGCCCAGAAACTCCACTCCAGACTTTACCTTCTTGAAACAGTTTCCCCCTAAAAGAAAAGTCTGTGTGCAGTGCCTATGACTCTGAAAAAATGAGAAATCATCCACGTATTCAGCCAGAGGGGTAGATACATAAGTTACGCAGTAATTATTTGATATCTACAAAGCGGACGGACCGGGTCGAACAAGGCTAGTTCATGGTACAAAGTTACAATAATAGATCTGCACCCATGCTCGAGTAGTCACACGACAGTGCCGGGTAAAAACATGTGCCCACATGGACCCACGCTGGAGGGGACGTCACCAACTAGGCCCTGCTTTACTGGGGTGGCAGGATTTGCAGAGTGCTTTTCTCCATCTCTGTGCGTAACTGCGACTGTCCTTTCCTAGGCTTCTCAGGGAAGCAGCTCTGTTGGCAGGGCCTTCCTCCCCGGCCGAGAGCCCCAGCCCCCCTCCAGGCTCGGTTGTCCTTGCTGTGCTTCCAGGATATGGCCCTATCATGCTGGACGAGGTGAGGTGCACGGGGACAGAGCCCTCGCTGGCCAACTGTTCATCCCTGGGCTGGATGCGGAGCAACTGCAGACACGACAAGGACGCCAGCGTGATCTGCACCAACGGTGAGCAAGGGGGCGCGGAGTGGGGCAGCGGGGTGCCCCATCCTGGGCCCCAGAGGCCCGGCCTGGATCCCAGGGATGGTGGTCAGGCCGGTTCCCCGGCTCCATGTGAATCACACACCTACCTGCGCAAAGGTTCACAGGTGATGCCCGCTCTCCAGGAGGGGCGGGAAAGCCTGCAGTTCCCACCACCTCGCAGCAAGGGGTGCCCACTTCCTCCCCCTTCTCCCTGAAGCCACTCAGAAATAACTCTGTTTTAACCTGATTCTCAGGCACTGAAGCACTTCCAAATACAGGCCCACCTCAGAGATAGCGTGGTTTCCAGACACTGCCACAAGGCGAGGATCTCAGTAAAGCGAGTCATGTCAATTTTTTTTCCCAGTGCCTGTAGAACTTGTGTGTACACTCTGCTGTCGTCTAAGTGTGCAACAGCTTTATGTCTAAAGGAACAATGTACATACTAAAATATTGAATCACTATGTTCCTCACCTGAAATTAAAATAATATTGTGAGCCATACACTTCAGTTAAATGAATAAAAAACACACTTAGAAGCAGAGCTGAGACTGGAACAAAGATTTTCTGATCCTAGCTGAGAGTTCTAGGATTCTCCGCTGCCTCCTGATTCGGCTCCACGCGAATCACACGCGTGCCTGAGCAAAGGTTCCCAGGTGATGCCCGCTATCCAGGAGAGGCGGGAAAGCCCACAGTTCCCACCACAGTAAAGAATCCCCGTGAGACAGGAAGCAGTTGTCACCGGGCCCAGGCTCCTGGCCCAGCGGCGCCCCCTTGCTGTGACATGGGGAAGTACAGGGAGACTAACTCTGCTCTAGGCACAAGGGCGGGGCCTTGCTGCCGTGAGAGGATTGAAGATGAAAAGTTTTAGGTAAAATAAATATGCATATTTTCTCTCTCTTTGTTTTTTTGAAGAGAACAAATTTAAAGAATGGCCAATCCTAAATATAATAGATCAATGCCATAAAATCAATAAACCAGTGCTGTTGCTTAGTCTCGCAGTCGTGTCCGACTCTGTGACCCCATGGACTGTAGCCTGCCAGGCTCCTCTGTCGATGGGGAATCTCCAGGCGAGGACACTGGAGTGGGTTGCCATGCCCTCCTCCAGGGGATCTTCCCAACCCAGGGATAGAACCCCAGTCTCCCACACCCCAGGCGAATTCTTTACCATCTGAGCCACCAGGGAAGCCCCAGTAAACCAGAAAAGCTAGCAGTAAAAATAATGATAATAATATACACACTTTATTTTTTTTTTAAATAATGTACATACCTTAATTAAACAATACTTTATTGGGACTTCCCTGGTGGCACTGTAATTATGACTCCACACTTCCAGTGCAGAGGACATGGGTTCAATTCCTGGTCAGGGAACTAGGATCCTGCATGCCATGAGGTACAGCCAAAAGAACCCAGTACTTGAGTGCTAAAAATTGCTAACTACCCTCCGAGCCTTCAACAAGTCATAATCTTTTTGCAGTAGTAACATCAAAGATCACTGAGAATTGCCAAACCATGACACAGAGACACAAAGTGAGCAAATGTCATTGGAAAAAAAAATAGCATAGCTCAAGACACTGTTGCCGCAACCTTCAGTTTCTGAGAAACATGGCCACGCACAGTAAAGTGAGGTGCCTCTGCACCCCGTGTCTGCACACTGCAGGCTCACCCCTTGAATCGGCAGCCTTCTGTTTCTGCTGGGAAAGGGGGTGCATCACCCCCAAACCAGGCTGGGAGCTTCCAGTAGCTTCTCTAGGCCTCAGTCCCTTGTAGGAGGCTACCAAGGACCCCAAAGCTCTAAACCACATTGCCATGGGACCCTCTTCAGACCAGACGAGGCAGGAGGTTCAGGTTTTAGAAAGTCACATCTGGGTGATTGATTGACTGACTGATTGGGATAGGACCCCAAGTTCTGGAAGTCAGCCCCTCCAGATCCCCCCCAAGATGTGCCATCTGAATGTTGGGTGGGGCAGGTGAGCTATGACATAGGGGTGTTTGACGGGGTGGGGCTCTGGGCCACGGGGGCCAACGGCACCCTGCGTTCCAGGGCCGTTCTTTCCTCGTCTCCCCAGGAGCCTTTCTGAGTTGATAAGGCAGGATCCGCAGTTTAAGGGAAGAATCTGACTCCGGGGAGCAAAAGTATTTTTGGGTCACAGAGGAAGCGAGTGCCGGGGCCCCTCCTAACATGTGTCTCCCTCCATAGAAACCAGAGGTGTCTACACCCTCGACCTATCTGGCGAACTCCCTGCGGCCCTAGAGCAGATATTTGAGAGCCAGAAGGGCTGTGACCTGTTCATCACGGTGAAGGTGCGTGAGGAAGACGAGATAGCCATGTGTGCCCACAAGCTGATCCTGTCCACCAACCCCGAGGCCCACGGCCTATGGAAGGAGCCGGGCAGTAGGGTCACCATGGAGGTGGACTCTGAGTGTGTGCCCGTCGTCAAGGACTTCATCAGGTGAGTGGCCTCGGGGCCGGGCCCGGGGACTGGGCAGCGTCCCCGCCAAAGGAAAACCCCAGGGACCAGGGATGCGGCACCAGCCGCAGCTGTGCTCACCTGAACACATGCGAGGGCAACCGCATATGTGCTCTCACACTTGTGTGCTCGCACACCCACACACGTGCGCACACGCACCTTCACAGCCACGGGTCCTCACCTTTGCACACACATTCTTATGTATTCTTTCCACAGGGACTGTGAGAAATGGGTCAGCCCTCACACATACACACACACACACACCCCACACCTGTCTCTCAGGTGTCATAAGCACCCAAAAAAATAACTATCAAAGTCATTCTTCCTCTTCTCACCTCACTGATCTGCTCCTGCGAAAAATTTTTTTTAAAGAAACGGGAATCCAAGTCTGCTGCCTGAAGAAAGTGGGGAGAAAATCCCCAGGCGGCACCGTCCAGGCGTCAGTCTAACCAGCCGGCCAACCACACCGGGAGCCCGTCTCCCATTTGAGAGTGGCCCCCGAGGGGTCAGCCCCTTCCCCCACAGACCATCCTGCTGGGGGGTCACTATGTCACCACCTCAGGTGGGCTTCCCAGGGACTGGCGTTCTGGGAGCATCAATTTAAAGAGAGAACCAAGTGTATGAAAAGCCGTTCCCTCTCATGACCCAAAGTTGTAGGTAGCCGAAAGTGACATTTAAGAGGAATCGGCAAATGGCAGTTTAAAAAGATTAAATGGCGTCTTCTCAGCCAAGGATGAGAGCTTGGCAGCTGTCCTGTGCCCCTCCCAGCAGGACTGAGGTCTGTGATGCATCTGTGCCTGGCCCCAGCCTCTCGGCCCGTCAGTCACCGCCCTTGGTCAGAGTCAGTGGTTCTCTGGACTGTCTAGCCATGTGCTCCAGCTCGCTCTCTCTGCCTCTCTCTGCCTTCCTGCCTCTGTCTGCCTGTCTCTCTCTGCCTCTCACTCCATCTCTCTCTATCTTCCTATTGCCCCGTATCTTG
>NW_011494943.1:9949413-9964087 GCF_000754665.1 Bison bison bison | reverse complement strand
TCTCTCTCCCTCCCTCTCTCTCTGTCTCTCTCCCTCCTCTAAGGCAGGGAGGCAGCAATGAGCCCCACCCAGGCCCTAGAGGGCCTCTGGAGACCCTTGTTCACTGCCTCCACCGCCCCCCACTCCCGTTCCCTCTGCCCGGCAGCCCCCACGTGGTGCAGATGACCATTTTTGCTCTTGAGTTCACGTTCAGCAGCAGGATCACAGGATGTACTGAGCACATCAGGGCGGAGCAGCGGTGGGACGAGGGCCGGCCCACCCCGCTGCTGCCACTGGGCTCTGTGGGGTCCCGGCTCCTTTCTGGGCACCTGAGTCTCCGTGTTCAGGTGATGGGGAAGCCAGCAAGTCTGAGGCTCCCTGGAAGGCTCGTCATTCGAGAGAAGCAGTGGAGAGAGTTTGTTTGGTTCTTTCCAAAGCAGGGCCCCACTCATCATCTCCCAGGAGACGGCAGGGGCCATCGCCTGGCGTTTCCCCTCCCAGCAGGCTCCCTCCACACAAGTCTTCACAAGCAGAGTGCCTCCTGGTGGCGCACTGAATTACGTGGCGGGTGGCATAGACTGGGTGCCACCCACAGGGCTCACAGCTGGCAAGGATGGCAGACAGGAGGTGACCCATGACGATCCCTATGTCACAGGGGCACCAGACAGGTGCTGGGGCACAGGGGCACCCATGGGCACCCAGTGGGGAACTCAAGAGTTCTGCCCAGGGGCGTGACAGGGGAAAGGGAAGGGCAGAGCCCCGGATGGCCAGCAGGTCCTGGTGTCGGGGCCCAGCCCATGAAGATGATGGTGATGATGGAGGTGGGACCGTCCCCACCGATGAGGATGGAGCAACATCCTCAAGGAGTCTGGGGTCCGCCCAGCTGCCTGTGGCTCTCGGCCCATATGAGCTTAGACTGGGGGTTGACTCAGGAGATAAGTCGGGGGCTCCGAAGGCCCCCTGAAATAGCTGACACCCTGGGCATCAGCAGTCAGCCAGACACCCGCACCAGGGCACACCTGTCGTCCTTCGGGAGAAGGGGTGTGGCCAGGCATCAGCCCTCGTCTCCCTCAGGTACCTCTACTCCCGGAGGATCGACGTGTCCCTGTCGTCAGTGAAGTGTTTGCACAAGCTCGCCTCTGCCTACCAGGCCAAGCAGCTGCAGAGCTACTGCGGGCACCTCTTTGCCATCCTCATCCCCCAGGACCCCTCTTTCTGGACACCCCTGGAGCTCTACGCCTACGCCCTGGCCACCCGGGACCCTGTGCTGGAGGAGATCTGCGTGCAGTTCCTGGCCTGGAACTTCGGGACCCTGACGCAGGCTGAGGCCTGGCCAAGCGTCCCCCCGGCCCTGCTCCAAGGTCTGCTCTCCAGGACCGAACTGGTGGTGCCCAGCGAGCTGGTCCTGCTGCTGGCTGTGGACAAGTGGAGCCAGGAGAGGCACACCTCCCACAAGGAAGTGGAGGCCTTGGTGGAGCAGGTGCGGTTCCCCATGATGCCACCCCAGGACCTCTTCTCGCTGCAGTTTAACCTGTCCCTGTACTGGAGTCACGAGGCGCTCTTCCAGAAGAAGATCCTGCAGGCCCTGGAGTTCCACACCGTGCCCTTCGAGCTGCTGGCTCAGTACTGGGGCCTGAACCTCACTGAGGGCACCTACCAGCCCCGGCTTTACACCTCGCCCACCTGGAGCCAATCCGTGATGAGCTCCAGTTACAACCCCTCCCGGTCCTTCCAGACCCCCCAGCACCCCAGCTTCCTCTTCCATGACAGCTCTGTCTCCTGGTCTTTCGTCTACCTCCCTACCCTCCAGAGCTGCTGGAACTACGGGTTCTCGTGCTCCTCTGATGACCCCCCACTCCTGGCTCTCTCCAAGTCCAGCTACTCCAAGTCCAATCCCACCATCGGCTATGAAAACCGGGCCCTGCTGCACTGTGAGGGGAGCTTTGTGGTAGACGTCATCGACTTCAAGGGCTGGAAGGCCCTGGTCCCCAGTGCCCTGGCTACCAACAGCTCCAGGAGCACTTCCGTCTTCCCCTGCCCGTCAGGGTTCTTCAGCAGGTTCCAAGTCGTCATCCGTCCCTTCTACCTGACCAACTCCACGGACATGGACTAGACTCGAGGCTGGAGGTCAGGGTGGGCAGGAGTTCATAGAGGCTGGGCACCTCCCCTCCTTCACCTCCTCTCTGCAGCCACCTCCAATCACCGGCCACCAGGTGGCCCCCCTGCTTCCGTTGATCTCTCTGAGCTTACGGAAATTACTGGAAGACTTCAGGTACTGCAGACTTCCCTGGTGGCTCAGATGGTAAAGAATCTGCCTGCAATGTAGGAGACCTGGGTTCAACCCCTGGGTCGTGAGGATCCCCTGGAGAAGGGAATAGCAACCCACTCCAGTATTCTTGCCTGGAGAATCCCATGGACAGAGGAGCCTGGCAGGCTACAGTCCATGGAGTTGCAAAGAGTCAGAGACAACTTGTTGCAAAGAGTTGGACACAACTGAGCGACTAACACTTCCTTCCTTCAACTAGTGCACTCACAAGCTGAGAACTCCCACTTCAACTGCCCGGCTAATTTGTTGGGAAGCAATGAGATGTGAGCCAGGAGCTGTGGGGTTTCCTACCTGGCCTTTCACTTTCTCCACCCTCTGCTGTCCCTTGTCTGAGATCATTAAAATTGCACTGTGGTTCCCAAGTTCTCTTGTTCACGCAGAAGAGGCTGTTGAGTTCATAGGGTGTTGGGACAGAGGATGATTCGCTAGGCCCTGGGATCAAGTAATGAGCTGACGTGGTCCCTTCTCTGTGAAGCTGCTGCAGTCTCGTGGGTGAGACAGGCCATCACAAGTAAGCAAACACTTGGGGTGAGGACCAGAGAGAATAATGGGTGATGGAAACCAGAGGAAGGAAGGTGGGAGGCACAGGCTGGAGCTACTTTAGTGGATCTCAGTGGAGAAATGAAGAGTGCGAGGCAGCAGGCGTGGGGGAAATGGCAGGAGGGTGTGTGTGTTCCAGGGAGAAGGAACAGTAGGTGATCGGAATCTTGGCCCCATCAATCTTCCCACTTGTGCACTGGGAAGAGGGCAGAGATTCTCTTCCCAGCATTGTTTGTAGAAATGGAAATTTGCAAAGAACCTAGAAGGCCAATGGGATGCTTGAGCACAAATAAAAGACACCCACAATGTGGAGGGTCAGGTAGAAGAAGCGTGTACAAGAAGGAGACTGGAAGACCCACCGAATCTAGGGCAAGGCAAGGGAACCGGGCCTGGGGTCCCGTAGGGAAATTGCGTTAGAATGCCACCACCGGGTTCTGGGCGTTGGAGGCTGCCCCCACCACAAGCGGGGCAAGAATTGTAAACTGTCCCCGCTTCTTTGTGTTACACATGCTCCAGGCACCAGGCTCTGGTGGAAGCATCTGGTTGGCCAGGCTCAGACCACGTGCCCTCCACTCTTGGCCAGGGTCTGAGAGAACAAGCATCTGGACTGCTCTGGCCTTGAGAAGGGAGGCGGCACTACACTCACCCAGTGGGAGTGAGATTCAGAAGCTGGGCAGCCAGGACAGCAGCTGTCCCCGCCACACATGCCTCTTCCCTCCAGCCCCGAGAAAACAAGAGCAGGGACACACAAAGCCTCCCCCTGACCCCACACAGCTTCACCCTTTGCCAGAAGGCGCCCCCAGCCCCATCCCTCTCCCAAGATCCAGGCCCACCATCTTGGCCACCTCCATGGTGGTCCTTTGACATCTTAAAAATCTACCACTTTGTTTAAACCACACTGATGGCCATCACCACAGTCGAGGACTGTAGCTGGTAAAAGAAGACAGGAAATGTTGGTTATCAACATGCTCCAGACACACACAGGGGAGCGGCAGTCTCACTGAAGCAATGAGCCACAAACCCACAGCATCCTCCTCTCCTACCCGCTCCCTGGACCTCTGCCCAGAGCCAGCACCCCAGAAGTGAAGGTACAGGCCTGGTCAGGTAACCGGAACCTTTCCTCCAGAGTGCTCCAGGCCCTGGTGGATCCAGACTATAAGGAAGCCTGCAGCCCACCTCGAGCCATGGGATCAGCCATTTGAGGACATGCCCGAGGAATCGCCAAGTTCCTTCCATTCTCCTTGTGGGTGTTCGAGTGGCAGGCTTGTCCCCCTGACAGTCAGGGTCTACCAGCCCAGGGTAGGCCTCCCACCTTCTTTCCTCACCCATCCCATTTGCCTGAACACATGAGTGGTCCCCTTGGTCAGATCTTGGTCTCAGCTTCTGGCCAGTGGAGCCTGGAGGTGTCTCTTAGTGGAAACATTCCTTTCGTGGGTGTAAAAACTCTAAACCAGCAGAGTCCAAAGTTAGGGGGACCGGACGCAGAACGTCTGGCCCTGGGGAAGATTAGCAGGACTAATCTGTCCTGCTCGGCCACCACTGGCTCCCGCACTAGGGGTGCAGGTTGGGGAGGGACTCACCCTGCCACAGACTGGAGCCCAGGGCTGGGTGTTTGTTTGGGGTTGTTTTGTTCTGTTCTGTTCGGCAGTAAATGATGAAAGAATGTATTGAGGAATCTGGAAGTTGGGCGGTTCCAGGATTGGCTAATGTGCTGTTGATGTCTTCAGACCCAGATCCTTCTGTCTTTCGTCACTGTTATCTTGAGCCTTGGGATTTGTCCTCACCCTCCGATTCACAGGCCAGCTCCGTGTCATGGGCTACTCTTAACGACAGCAAATCCCTTGACATCGGCACCTGCGTGCTCTGGGAGCAGCTGTCCAGCCATCGGGCCGGTCAGTGAGTCCAGGGCTGGTAACGCTAAGGTGGACTGATGGGTGGGGAGGACCAATCCAAATCTAGTTAAATGTCGACTCCTTGGATGGCAGGTGAGCTGCCTGCCTTGTGCTCTGACTCCAGGTTTTGGGTCACCACTAACGGCCACAGCAGCACCAAGTGTGGCACACGCCACCTCGAACGTCCAGAGGGGGTGCCCTCTTCTAAGTGGCCAGGGCCACCTGCCCTTTGGCTGTGGCATAGTGAGACGGCAGGGGGAAGGCACAGAATCAGCGAGCTGGCACAGTCCCGAAGCAGGTGGGTGTGTGTGTGCACGTGAGAGAAAAAATTGCTCACAACGGCCGCATTCCAGGTGTTGGGCTCTACCACTCTGCTCCAACCAGGCTGTGCCTGGAAAAATAGGAGGGCCCACTGGGATCTTCAAGATAGTCTGCTAACCAAGCGTGTACAAGAGCCCACAAAGTCTTTCCCGGGAGCTCTCGGTCACTTGGTTAATGGCCAGGAGAAAGGTTGTCAGGACTGCACACTGTTGAAGTCCAGGGCCTAAAAGCCTGACCACTTGCCTCTGAGGGGGCTCTGAGTGACCCAGAAATTGGGAGGGGACCACAACCCTCCCATGATGGCTCTGCTCGGGTTTTTTTCTCAATGATAAGAATTAAGTAAGAGTTTTGCAAGCTGCTCGTCTATTTTGGTCCTGAGCATCTCATGAACAGCTAGCCACATCCCTCCCATTGCAATCAGGAAGCTCTCTCAATGGCAGTGTCTCTAGAGTGGGCCCTCTCTGGCCTTCAGAGATAAGCCACAAGGGCACTTTCTAAAAGGCTGGTGGCTCCTTTCCCAGTGATTTCACCAGGTCTTGGGGCAAACACAGCTGTTTGGGTCTTTCCAGATTAGAGGCTAGAGATTGGCTGCTCACAGTACATTCTTCAGGGGTTCTGGCTCCTGGATTCCTTTCTCTGTATTGTACCAAGGAATTCTTGGCCCCCAGGGAGGCCAGTTTTCAGTCAATGAATTGAGGAGATAGCTAGCATCACTCTCAGCTGCTCAAGCTAGTGAAGAAGCTAGATACCTGATAGATGTACCTATATTAGATATTTTTAGCTTCAGCTTCATATAATGACAACTGAAAATAGCCGTGGCTTATTTGAGATCCTTTCTTTTTCTCTCACATAGTAGAGAGGTAGGCTCCTTCTCTTTCTACACCATTTAGTATGTGACTTCCATTCTCAAGGTTTCCTCGTGGTCCACAAGGCTGCTGGGGTTCCAGCCATCATGTCTGCCTTTCAGGAAGCAGGAAGGAGGTAGCAGAAAAGGACAAAGGACTTTCCCCAGTCATCTATCCCCCGAGATGGAATGTTTCTTAAATTTTTCACCTAAGGTGCCTCACTTCCTTCTTCCTTGCTTTAGTCCCATTAAAAGCAATCATCTCTGACCCTGCAGTGCTTGAACACCTCATTCCAGGGAACCACAGGCAATGACTGAGTCAGCAGCTTCACCACCAGGGGCAATGCCAAACTCCCATCCCTGGCAGACAGTGGGATTTGGAAAAATGACTGTCCTGGGGTTGAACATACACATATACCTGCTGCTGCTGCTGCTGCTAAGTCGCTTCAGTCGTGTCCGACTGTGCGACCCCATAGACGGCAACGCACCAGGCTCCCCGGTCCCTGGGATTCTCCAGGCAAGAACACTGGAGTGGGTTGCCATTTCCTTCTCCAATGCATGAAAGTGAAAAGTGAAAGTGAAGTCGCTCAGTCGTGTCCGACTCTTCGCGACCCCATGGACTGCAGCCCACCAGGCTCCTCCGTCCATGGGATTTTCCAGGCAAGAGTACTGGAGTGGGTGCCATCGCCTTCTCCGACACATATACCTACACATATTTATATCTATGCACACGTACAAAAATGAGCTCAGTTCATTGTGGTATTACATCTACATACCATGGACCCACCACTCAGACCCAGACAGTGAAACCTTTCCTCATCCCCAGAAGGCTTCCTCCTGCCTCTCCCCCTGGTTAGTACCACCACCCTCAGCACAGCCACTGTTCTGACTTCTGTCAACATAGATTAACCTTTCCTCTTCTTGAACTTCATATAAAGGAATCAGAGTATATGCCCTTCTGTGGCAGCCCTGTTTGGCTCAATATTTTGTCCAAGATTTACGTGTGTTGTTCCAGGCAGCAGAGCAGAATTCCATTGTCTGAATTCACCACAATTCATCAACCTGTTCTGCAGCTTTGGGGCTGTTTCCAGTGTTTTGGTGTTTGGGATAAAGCTTCTATGAGCATTCTTGTGATGTGCTTTGGTGGACATGTGGGCTCATTTCTCTTGGGTGTGTACCTAGGAGTGGACTTGCTGGGCCATGCATTTAGCTCTCCCAGCCAGTGCCCAGTCTCCCTGGCAGCATGCATGAATCACTTGCGCTATATCCCCAGCAGCACCTCACAGCCTCAGTCTTTTTAACTGTGGCAGCTCCAGTGTGCGTGTGTGTGCAAATGGGTCATTCTCTGCTTTCAGCCCCTGGTTCCCTGAAGGTCCTTTACCTGAAATCCATTTCTACCACCAATTTCTATACCAGCCAACCTTCTTATTGCTGAAAATAGAAACCAGCTCTGGTGAACTTAGGACTTCCCTTGTAGCTCAGACGGTAAAGCATCCGCCTGCAATGCAGGAGACCCGGGTTCAATCCCTGGGTCGGGAAGATCCCCTGGAGATGGAAATAGCAACCCACTCCTGTATTCTTGCCTGGAGAATTCCACAGACAGAGGAGCCTGGTGGGCTACAGTCTGTGGCATTGCAAAAAGTCAGACTGAGTCACTGACATTCGCATACACACTGGTGAACTTAAACAGAAAAAGGATTTACAGAAGGAAATAGGAAGCTCGCAGAATGAGTGGGGAGGCTAGAGAACCAGGCTGAGGAACTGAGCAGGAATTACGGAAGGTAGTGTTCCAGGTACTGGCGACCCACTGCAGTACTCTTGCCTGGAAAATCCACGGACAGAGGAGCCTGGTAGGCTGCAGTCCGTGGAGTCGCTGGGAGTCGGACACGACTGAGCGACTTCGCTTTCACTTTTCACTTTCATGCATTGGAGAAGGAAATGGCAACCCACTCCAGTGTTCTTGCCTGGAGAATCCCAGGGACGGGGGAGCCTGGTGGGCTGCCGTCTCTGGGGTCGCACAGAGTCGGACACGACTGAAGCGACTTAGCAGCAGCCGCAGTGTTCCAGGTGGGCTTCCCAGGTGGCACTCGTGGTAAAGAACCTGCCTGCCAGTGCAGGAGACATGAGACATGGGGTCAAAGCCTGGGTGAGAAAGACCTCCTGGAGGAGGGCATGGCAACCCACTCCAGTATTCTTGCCTGGAGAATCCTGTGGGCAGAAGAGCCTGGCAGGCGACAGTCCATGAGGTCACAAAGAGTCAGACGGGACTGAAGCAACTTAGCAGTGGCAGCAGTGCTCCAGGGAACTTTCCACAAGGAGCTAACCACTACGGAACTTAGCGGCTCACTCCCACCACAATTCATCTGTGTGTGATCCACTGGGCTCGGCTGCAACGGGCCATCTTGGCTCTGCACAGGGTTGGCTGGGCTCACTCACGTTGAGGCTTCATCTGGGACAGCAGGAATCGGGGGTGGGGTGGGGTGGGGCGTGGTGTTCCCTCTATATCATCTCCCATCCTGGTGGACAATGACCCAGGATTGGTCACCTGGTGGCAGGGTTCCATGATTCAAGATGCAAGGCCTCCTGAGGCCCAGGCTTGGAACTCACCCCCAACATCCCGGGGCCAGCAGGGAGCCAGCGGTTGGCAAAACAGACTCCATCTCCTGCTGAAAGGAGTGCTATTTGTAATCAGCTCCACGCACATAACCAGAAAGCCAAAGACGGCAGGACCCAGAGAGTCGGGTTAGAAGTAAAACCACCAGACAGGACTTCCCTGGAGGTCCAGTATTTAAGACTCCAGGCTTCTACTGCAGGGGCACGGGTTCGATCTCTGGTTGGAGAACTAAGATAAAATATATATATATAAAACTGCCAGCCATGGATGTGCTCACTGCCTCATGGGACCCCGGCTTCTGGATGGTGTCGCTGTGGCCATTCCACCGCCGTCAGCAAGCTCCCTGGACCAGCCCTGTCTCACTGGCCACAGGCTGAAGACTCAAGGCCCTGAGAGGGCATCTGAGAGCAATGACCTGGCCTTTTCAGCTCACTTGATGGCAGGTTTCCCAAACACAGGAGGGAGACTCAGATGCACTGAGGAATAAATATATTACAGGCTCTCTGAGGAGTGGAAGACTATACAGCTGTGCAAAAGGACTTCTGGGACCCCTCGTGTGCTGATGTGAAAGAGATGCAAGACACACCATCAACTTGGACAAACGCAGAACAATCGTGCATTGAATACTCACTGTTGTCTATTTCGTCTCCGTTTCCCACGTGTTCTTTCCCCAAATGACCCAGAGGTTCCTTTGGGACCTAACCCCCACCCCCTCCACTGGGCAGCAGCCCCGGGTGACCCCTGGGAGGGGCCCAGGGGAGCCCCAGTTACGGGTTTGGGGTGCGCATGGTTGGGGGTGAGGAGCTTGTGGCCCATGTTGATGCTTCTGTTGGGGGAGGGGATTTGTGGGCAACTTTCCCTCCTGAGGACACTGGTGTATCCTTCAGGCAAGGAGAGGTTTTTGTTTGTTTGTTTTTTTGTAATTTATTCAATTTACTTTTTCATGGAGGTGAAAATGTCACATAATGAAGTCTTTTTAAAAAGCCGTTTCCTCCTGTTCAGGCCCTCAGCCTCTAGGTTATGGCCACAGCCTCACACAAAGCAGCTCAGACCTCCTGAAATGGCCAGAATTCAGGAGGACTGGGTGGTGCCTCACCCATGTGGCCCTGGGTGAAGGTGGTAGGCCCCGGGGCCTCAGGGAGTGCTGGACAGGAAAGGTCTGATGTGGCAGCAGCTGATGTGCCGAAGGAATGTCGCTGGTGGGGACGCCAGGAGCTCAGAGCCAAGCATGTGGTCGTTGCAAAATGTCAGGGAAGGAATGCAGAGCCCTTCTCCCGGCTCCCTGGTCCCCACACAGTCGCTGCCCGAGTGCCAGTCCGATCCGTCTGCACAGATGCCTGCGCCAGATATGTGCGTTCAGGCTGTCAGGACAGGAGGCTCTCCTGGAGGCCCCTCCAGGCTGAGCCGGGGTCTCTGCCTGCAGGAGACAAGCACGTGACCAGCAGAGATGGCAGAGACAGAGAAAGAAGGACCCACACACCCGGACAGAGGGGCAGTTGGAACCGGTTTGGAGGAATCATGGGGAGCCAGCTGCAGGCTGTGATCTAAAGAGAGAAAAGGTGGGGGTGTTGGGAGAGGGCTGAACAAGGCTGAAGATGAAACTAGGAGTCTCAGGGAGGCCAGGCAGCCGGTCCAGAGGGGGCGGAGGGGCCCCAGGACGGAGCTGTCCTTGCCTCGCCTGGGTAAGATAGGGAGGGAGCAGGGCCAGAGTCACAGTGGCCCTGCCTGGCTCCTTGCTAGCAAGGGCCAGCCAGGAACAGGCTTGGCGATCTCTGCCTTGCCAAGCTCACCATCACCTCTGATCCCTCTGATCCTAATCCTGGAGATGGCCTCGGACCCCAGGAGCATCCCTAGAGGTGGATCCTTCACAAGGAAAGAAGTTTCTTCTCCACCCACCCCCAAATCTTAGCTCTGCTCAGAAGAACTTCTTTTCTTCCTTAGACTACACACAGATGATTTCTTCTCTGAAACACTCCCCTCCTCCTCACCAGGTTAATTCTTTTTTATCCTTCAGGTCTGGGAGCCTCTCAACCTTGGAGGAGCCTCACATCCCAGGCTCTTACTAAAAGGGACCTGAGCTTCTGCATTTCTAACCAGCTCCCAGTATTGCCAGCACTCCTGGTCTTCAGGCCACACTCTGGGAACCACATTCTAGGGACCAGTGACTCAGATGCCTGAACTCTTGGGAAAGCCTCTGTCTTCAGCCTGGAGGCAGCTACCCTGTCCTGTGTCCATGACACACTCTCCATCCCCCCACTGAATAATCTTTTGTTTTGCCAAAAGTTTTACTTCATTTTAGGTTTGAAGGGTTTGTTGAGAAACCACTCATCACACACAATAAACAATTTTAACATTTACTAAAAGAAAAGAAACAGAAACAATAGAAGTAACATCACCAATTTGGGTCAACAACCTACATCCAGACTTTAAGTCCCAGTTAGGAGAGTCCCAGGCTGTGTTCACCCCACAGGTGAGACTTCAAATTGCAGCTTTGGGGATGGGGATCCCACTTATCATTCCAGATAGCAAACTGATAACATCAATTCGCCTGCAAAACTGCAGCTCTGGCTTTATTTTTTACTTTAACAATGCTGTTTGCTTCACCTGGTGAGTCTTGGGATTTCATTTAGACCCCTGGGGGATTGGCCAGGTCCTTGGGAACTTAAGAAATTCCAAGCTTATCTTATCTAAAGCGCTTCCTGACTTGGTTGCTTGCAAGCAGGCAGAGAATCTGGGCAGTGTCCAGGAGAGTCAGAAGCAGGTCAGAGGCCTGAGCCCCGGGTTCTGAAGCCTGAATAAGACCTTCCTCCATTTCGATTTCTCTAACATCCTTCCACAGGGCATGGCCAAATCTCACGTGTGTCTCTGCCACCTCTAGACTGATTTCATCTTTTCCACCATCAGATCCCAGGCATGCCCAGCACAGAGCAGCAGCACGGTAGCCTTTGAATCTTGGTTGAATGAGTGAATCAATTCATGCATTCAGACAAAACGTTGATACAAAACTATGCCAGAAGCTCCCACATCTACACCTTGGGAGAAAAAAACCCAAACACTTAGAACTTAAATCTTTTCTGGAGTTGTAAGAAGATGAAGTGTAAAATCTGTGGAACAGCAGCCCAGTGCAGCTGGGAAACTTGTTAGCAGTGCAAATGCTCAGGTCTGCCCCAGTCTCCCTAAGTCAGAAACCCTAGGGATTGCAATCTGTATCTCCGAGCCCTCCAGGTACTCTGGGTCACTCAATTGCAAAGCGCCCTGAAGTCTAGACCAGTGATAGCTACTGGCCGCCTATGGGAGCCACCCAGAAGCTTTGAAAGCTCTTATGCCTTGCCCCTCTGTGCTGTTGTTACAATACTTCTGACTCCAAATAAGAGGCTTCCCCCTCCGAACACCAAATCTGTATTGTCCTTTCTAATACCACATCTCCAGCCCTCTGACACTACCTGGAGTTATAGCAGACCCCACAAGTTAAGAGCTCAGTCCCTTAACTGAGCTGTGACTCACCCCCACTTCAGATGCCAGTTGCAAGCTAGGGTTGGGAGTTCCTACCACCCCCTCTTCAGGTGTAGGATTTGCTAGAGTGATTCTAACTCAGGGAAATACTGTCCTTACTAATAGCAGCTTATTATAAAGGATGGCATGGAGAAGGCAATGGCAACCCACTCCAGTACTCTTGCCTGGAGAATCCCATGGACGGAGGAGCCTGGTAGGCTGCAGTCCATGGGGTCGCTAAAAGTTGGACACGACTGAGCGACTTCACTTTCACTTTTCACTTTCATGCATTGGAGAAGGAAATGGCAACCCACTCCAGTGTTCTTGCCTAGAGAATCCCAGGGACGGGGGAGCCTGGTGGGCTGCCGTCTATGGGGTCACACAGAGTCGGACACAACTGAAGCGACTTAGCAGCAGCAGCATAAAGGATGCAGTAGAGAGTCAATTGGAAGGTGTGTGGCAGGGGAGGGGTGCAGAGCTGCTGTGTTCACCTGCTCACCACCCTCCTAGCACCTGCACACAATGATCCCTGAACCCCATCTTTTAGGAGTTTTCAGGGAGACCTCATTCCTTAAGCATGATTGGGTAAACCGTTGGCCATTAGGATTAACTCCAGCCCCGGAGAAGGGAACAACAGAGGACGAGATGGTTGAATGGCATCACTGACTCAATGGATATGAGTTTGCGCAAACTCCAGGAGACAGCGATGGACAGGGAAGCCTGGCGTGCTGGCATCCATGGGGTCACAGGGAGTTGGACACAACAAAGCAACTGAATAACAAACTCACCACTTCCCAGAGGCCAGGGGGGTGGGGCTAAAATTCTAAGCTTTAATGAAGCTGGTTGGTTCCTGTGGCAATCAGCCCCATCCTGAGGTTACTGAGGGGCCCACCAAGAGCCACCTCATTCTCATAAGCTCAGTTTTGGTCAAAAAGGGGCTTCTCACGAACGCCAAAGGATGCTCCTCTCACCCTCTCATGAAATTCCAAGGGTTTTGGAAGTTCTTGTACCAGGAACTGGGGGCAAGGACCCAGTATATGTTTCTCAGGAGGTGACATTTTACGGTATCACAGCCCGCCCGCCCCCGCCTTTCTGGGGGTAGGTCAGTTCTATTCTGGGTAGGTCAGCTCTGTTCTGGCTCCCCAAACTCCACCTCCTTTTTGCTGAAATGGGGGTGAGGGAAGGATTAGAGAGGAGAAAGCAGGGGTGAACCAGGTGTGTGGCCAGGACAGCTCAATAAAGCGAGGAGGAGGGAGGCTGTCACAGGTGGGAGATGAGGGGTCGCTGACCTCTTTTCCCAGAACCTTGCCTGGAGGGGCCTGGGGCCCAGGGCAGCTCCCCGTGACTACGTGTGTGGTGTGCTGAGCAGCTGGTCCCCATCAGACCAGCCTCAAGCCTTTCCTAAGGAGGCTTTTGCTTCAGTCACAGCAGACCCTGTGTGGGGATGGGTAACTCGGGAGGAGCGTTGCCTTGGCAACACAACGACTTAGGAGGGTGGTGCTGGTAACCAGGGCTGCTTTTGACCTTCACCATCTTTCGGGCTGGTGGCTTTATCATTGCCTGCTCTGCTGCTGGGGTCTTCCCAAGTCTGCACTGAAAAGCCAGCCTCAGGGGAGGCCTTTGGCTACCCCCTTCCACCCACTTTCTCATCTTAGAGGGCATTGCCTTGAATTACATTTCACCAGAAGGTGCCACTTGAAAGCATCTAAGCCAAAGCTGAGCCCCTGTTTGCCCTGGATTTACCCTGTGGCTGCCACGCCAGGCCACCCCTGCTGCTCATCCTGCAGCTATAACCAGACAAGCAAGGTGACCTCCAGTTTCCAGATGGATCCAACGTAAAAGATGGTGAAACAGCCTCAGCATCACGTATCCAGGTTTGACTCCTCTCAGCTCGGTGATCTTAGGCAGAAGCCTTCACCTCTCTGAGCCTTAGCTTGATCTCAGTAAAGGGGGAGCTGATACCCTTCCTCTCTCCAGGGGATGTCACTGGGGCAGCTGAAGGCTTCCATGGGCCACACTCCCTCGTGTCAGGAGGGTGAGGGTGGGTGTTAGTCTGCTCAGGATGCTCTCACAGAGCACCACAGCCTGGAGGCTTATAAAACAGAAATTTAGTCCTCACTGTTCTGGAGGCTGGAGTCTGATTCAGCGCTGGATGAGGTCCTCTTCTGGTTCATAGATGGCCATCTTTTTTTGCTGCGTCCTCACAGGGCAGAAGGGTGAAGATGCTCTCTGAGTTTCCCTTTATTAAGACATGCATGCATGCTAAGTCACTTCAATTGTGTCCGACTCTGCGACCCAGTGGATGGTAGCCACCAGGCTCCTCTGTCCATGGGGTTCTTCAGGCAAGAATACTGGCGTGGGTTGCCATGCCCTTCTCCAGAGGATCTTCCTGACCCAGGGACCGAACCTCCATCTCTTATGTCCCCTGCATTGGCACTTTGCCACTAGCACCACCTGGGAAGCCCTTTATTAGGACAGTAAGCCCATTCCTGAGGCTCCCTTTCCTGACCAGACCACCTCCTGATGCCATTGCACTGGGGGTTAGTTGTCAACATGTGGATTTCAGGGGGACACAAACATTCAGCCCATGCGAGATGTTTATGAATCTTCTATCATTGTGAGCAGATGTTTGTGAGGTCCAGTTCAGTGCCAGGACCTTCAGGAAT
>NW_011494943.1:9940396-9949313 GCF_000754665.1 Bison bison bison | reverse complement strand
CCTGTTAGAGACCCCTGTTAGAGACCCCAGTGCCCCTCCACCCCGGCCCAGCCATAAACCCTTCCTCACCCCCTCCGGCCCACAGGTAGTGTTGCAGGATTGGGGTTCAGGCATCCCAGTAATTTGAAGGCTTTGTGTTGATTGGGGTTCAGAGAGGAGGAGAGGGGAGCTGGCCCCTGCTGGCACGGAGCCAATGCTGCAGCCGGGCAGGCCCCCGGGGGCACCCTCCTCGGTGGCCCTGGCCTTGAGAACGGCAAGTTGGCCCCACCGCTGACTGCACGGCGGGCCAGGCCAGCTCCTCCGCCCCGCTGGGCCGGGCAGCTCCCTCTGACCTTGGCGGGGCCAGCTGGACATGTGCACGGGCAGCCTGCCTGGTCTCATGCAAGGTCAGAGGATTTCTGAAAGTGCTTAAAGCCTCAGCTCCTTCAAGAAGGATTCTCTTCATTGTGGCGCAGTGGGGTATTTCTGGGCTGCAGGCTGCCCAGGCCCGGATGCGCCTGAGTTTATTCACCCTGTCTGGGGGTGAGGCCCAGCTGGGGGGAAGCTTGAATGGCATCCCTGGAGGACTAGGTCTTAGGGACTTCTCCTGAGCTTCCTCAGGGTGGCGGTGAACACCCTGTAGCCAAGGAGGAAAAGGAGGCTGATTAGGTGGCTGCCCCCACCCCATCAGAGTGGCCTGGCCACCACAGTCCCAGGGCTGACCACCAAGGGAGTTCTCTGGCTTGCCAGCCCTAGCTGTCCCGAAGCTGGCACCTGCACCCCACACGAGGTCAAGAGGGCACCTCTGGGAAGAACCCAAGGGAGGGTGTCCCGAGGCCCAGAGGAGGAAAACTAGCCAGGCCTCTTTAAGAATCTGTGTTGCCAGAGGAGAGAAAATGCCGAGGGAGGCCTTCAGTAAACATCTGAGAGCTTGCAGTAACAACTCCCAGCTGTGTGAGGGGCGTGGGGGCTGGGAGGCCTGCAGAGCTAGACTAGAGGGTGGGATGGGCTGAGGTCAGGCTGGGTGGGGACCGGCCAAGAACGCACAGAGGGCGGGCGGCGGGCTAAGCGGGGGCAGAGGTTTGTCCAAGCGCGGTGGGCAGCACATGAGCCTCCAAGCTGCTGGGCCTGGAAGCTTCCACTTTCCTCGGGGCCTTTCCTGAATCCTTTTGGAGATCTGTAGCCCCTCCTTGCCGCCAGTGAGGACACTGATGGAAAGGAAGTTTTCCATCCCGTGGGTGCAGAGGGGAGGGGGCAGGGAAAGGTTGGTGCAACCTTTTCCAAATCAGGGTCAACAGTTCAATTGCCTGTCTGAGTGATACTTAGTATCACTATCACACAGAGGATCAAACACAGCACCTGTGAACTGCCTTCAGCAGTGCTCTGCAAACAGCACCTGTGAACTGCCCTCAGCAGCCCTCTTCTCCAGACCCATCCCCTGGAGCCCCACCTTCTCTGACCCAGGAGTTGACCTGGCTTGTTTCCCTGCCTCCCAGCTCTGTCCAGGCCAGCCCCATAGAGCCGCCACTGTTACTGCTCTAAGATGCCTGATCAGGACATTTCCCTTGACTTAAACCCAGGTGGCGATCCTGTCAGTGATACTAGATATCCTAGTTAGGATGCTTTGGGTTATGAGTAACAAATACAATTCAGAAAGGCTCAAATGTTGGAGAGGATATTATTTTTCATATTAACTGGAAAGTATAGGGGCTGTGTGTGTATCATGGATGGTTGAGCCAGCAGTTCAGCCCCGTTTAGAGGGCGAGGTTCAGGTCCACCTCTTCTTTCTGTCCTCTGGAGCAGCAGCTTTAGCCTCACAATGGCTTCCCTCGTGATGCCAAAATGGCTGCAGTGGCTCCAGCTCTATTTCAAACCTTTAAATGGCAGAGGGAATCTCTTTTTCCAAATTCCTGTTCTGGTTACATTTCTCTGTACAACAAATCACCCCCCAAATTTTTATTTTGCTGATAAACCTGCTATTTGAGCAGGGCTTAACAAGAACATTTCATCCTTGCTCCACATGGCATCAGTTGGAGCAGATAAACTGAGGCCTGGAGAATCCATTTCAAGATGGCTCACTCATGTGGGTGACAAACTGGTGCTGGAGCTGGATGGGAACTTGGTTCCTCCGCATACAGAGCTGCTTGGGCTTCCTAAGAGCATGGCACCTGGGATCCAAGGGAACGAGGCAGGAATGCGTGATTTTCCTATGATCTAGCCTCAGGAAGCCCACAGTATCACTTCCTTTGTGCTCTGCTGGTTGCAGTGGTTGCAAAGGTCTGCCCGTATTCAAGGTGATGGACCACAGTCCTTGTCACTCATGGGAGGAGCATCCCAAGGCCGCATCCATGAAGAGTTGGTGGGCTAGGAGCTATCATTGTCACTGTCTTGGAAATATGATCGGCCACAAACCCCAGCAAACGTCTTCACTCTCTCTGAGCCACCCTGGGGCACATGCCCAGCACTAAACTGATAACCAAGGCCAGAGGATCGGTTGAGTCTCATCCCTGGAGCTGGGGAAGACTTGGCTCTCCCCAGAGTGTCTAGGCTGTGTGGGAGAGGTGTGGGTCCCCCAGGGAAAGCAAGCAGCTCAGGATGCAATCAGTGCCCCCTACAGCCACATTTGTGGCTGGGGCTGTGCTAAGTGTTTGGTCTCATTCACTTCATTACTTCTCACCACAACCCAATGAGGCTGGTGCTGCTGTTCTCTGGACTTTATAGACACTAAGATTTCTAAATTGCCCAGACCCATAAGACCAGAAGATGGCAGAGACAGAGTTAAAGGTTGGGTTTGTATGACTCTAAGCCTATGCTGGTAGCCATTCCGTAGAAAAGTTGAAGGCTTCAGGTTCATGGCTGAAGAAAGCAACTTGAATGTGGAAGCATATAGCCTGGTTGCACTGGTAGCCATTTTGTGACCATGAGGAAATCCAATGTGAGAAAGAAGCAGATGCACAGAGAATGGGTAAGCCTTGATCAATCACAGCATCGTCTACCCTCCATAGGGACTCTTCAATTATGTGAGGCAGTAAATCTACTTTACTGTTTAAGACTGTATGGATATGATGCATAGTTACTTATAATTGAGAATATCTTAACCAACAAAGGAGGCTATTGTAATATTTTTCCCATTTCATTACAGGAATTGTCTTTATGTCTGTCTGTGATTAGATAACAAGTAGCTTAGAAGAAGAGTCCATGCCTCAAACATTTCTCTATGCCTAGTCCTTAGCACGACAAGTGACGCTCCATATTTTGAACCATCCTTGGAGAGGAAATAAATGAGAACAGGTAGTTTCAGGTGTTATATGAACTAACATAACCCCCTCCTCTGCTTCCTTATCAGGTACTGTTCTATCACCGTCTCTTGTTTTCAAAGCCCAAACACAGAACACGCATCGCAACTGAGCTCCCCACAGCGTGACTCTGGGGAAAGAGACGGGGAGAAAAGCAAGTAGGTGCCTGGTGACCGGAGTAGCTGGGCCATGGAGGTGGGTCTTGGCAGATGGCAGTAGAGAGACTGAGGAGAGCCTTCGTGAGAAACTGGGGTGTGGTTGGGATGAGGCGAGCCTGGGTGCTTTTATGCTATCAGCACATTTCATGGCAATAAACTTGGCCTCGTTGCTATAAAAGCCTTCAGCTCAAGACACACAGCCTTTCTTGTTTTCTTTATTGAAGGTTAACTTTTCACAAGTTAAATTTCCTCCTACTCACCCAGCCTCATCAAGGAGCTTTGGCACACAGAGCTTTGCTGAGCGTGATAAAAGAAAGCCTCAAAAAAAAAAAAAAAAAGATGAACATTCCGAGTGTGTTTCTGGGAAAAGCATGTTCAGCCAGCTCACTCTGCAGCCTTCCGTTCGCCTGCTCGGCTCCCAGACTCAGGCCCACCCTTGTCAAGTGTGTGGGCAGCAGGGTCTGCCCCACCCCTGCTTGGGGCCACAGAACTTAACTTCAGAGCAGCTGGTTGGAGCCCAGTCCAAAGGCTGATCCCAAAACAGTGGTCCCCAGTCTGCCCCTTCTGTGAGAAACGAGCAAAACAAGGAAGATGTCTCAATCTTTTCAGAGTGGGATCTCTGCAGCTGATGCGGCTGGCTCTTGTTGAGACATTGGGTCTCTGTGCGGTTTGCTTTCCCCAGCAAATCAAAGACAACTCCAGTGCTCACTTCAGCAGGACACATACTACAATTGGAATGGTACAGAGATTGGCGCGACTCCCGCTAATCCCCTTAATGGGAGGGGCTGCCCTTGCACTAAGGAGAACACACACGTTCTTGACGCCTTCCCTGGCGGCTCAGAAAGTAAGGAATCCACCCGCAATGCAGGAGACCCAGGTTCAGTCCCTGGGCTGGGAAGATCCCCTGGAGAAGGCAATGGCAGTCCCGCTCCAATAGTCTTGCCTGGAGAATTCCAGGGACAGGGGAGCCTGGCAGGCTACAGTCCGTGGGGTTGCAAAGAGTCAGACATGACTGAGCGACTTACACTTTCACTTCCATATTAAAAAAAGAAAAGGAGAGGAAAACTCCAGCTCGACAGGTGTAAACAAGAAGAATGGTTTAAAAACCTCATCTGACACTGAGCCCTGAATCAGCACCCCAGGGTCCTCACCCACACACGCAGCCCGGCCACTCACACCTGTCGTTGCTGGGTGTGGTTCTCTTGCTCACAGACCTCCACATGTTTGCCATTTTTTCCCATGCTAGAAGAGACAGAACCATCCTTTATGTCTTTTCTGGGCTGCTTCCCCAAGAAGAGAAGGGAATTGTTGGATCAAATTCTGGATATTCCAGGGGTCAAGCAATCTCTATAGACATGATTCCTGCCACCTGGCACCTTTCTCTCTGAGATGGTCACCCCAATACGGATGAATACAAACTATTGGTGAGAAATTAAAGGTTTAACCCAATTAAACAGTGACTGCATTTTCTTTCTTTCTTTTTGGCTGCAGCATGCATGCAGGGTCTTAGTTTCCTGATTGGGGATCAAACCCACGACCCCTGCAGTGGAAGCTTGGAGTCTTAACCACTAGACCATTGGGGAAGCCCCTGCATTTTCTATATGAATAAAATCATCTTTGCAAAAATGACTGGACAGGTTTTTGAAAAAGGGGGAAGTGGATTTAGAGTGGTCTGCTGTATAAGACAAGCCTGTCATGGTGGTTGCACAGTGCTAGCAGTCAGGACTAACCTAAGGTCAACGTGAGGGAGTGACCAGGAGATGTGTCCCAGTGCTGGCAATGGGCATCTCTCCACTGTTCTGGATGGTGGTCTCTCTGTGTCTTCACTTTGCAGGTGTGTGTCCAGCTCATAACTTAAGCTGTGTGCACTTCTCTGTATGTCCTGATATGTTTGTCCCGGAACAAAAAGTGTCTTTCGGTACCTCTCCAGCCAGGGCACCCATGATGCAGGGTACGTGATCAGCTTGCACACAATTCTTGATTGGTCGGTTGGCATCAAGGTGAAGTTTTGAGTATCACTAATCTTTCTGGTTTCAGCTGGTCTGGAGTCCACCTGCTTGTATCAGCAGTTTTCACTGGAGGGGGTCTGCTTCCCATAAAAGCAACTTAGGAATGTGCGTCAAACATTTATTTATCTATATCTTTCAGGGAACTGGGAGTTCAGTGATTCTGCTACGTGGCTGGTTTATAGCCTAAATTGTTACCACTTCCCCTGACCAACAAATATTCTTTGTTTCTACATCTTCACATTTCCTAATCAGGAACTCTTGAGCCAGCCATGCTGAGATTCAGGGGAGGCTTGGGAGAATGAGGCAAAAACTTTTGCTTCAAAGGACAAGGACACAGGGCCTGTAGGCTGTTTCAATCCCGCGTTTTATTTGATACTCCTCAATCTTGAGGAAAACAGGTGTTGGATAAGAAAGGGAATCAGGGTTGGTTGGTTGCTTGGGTTTTGGCCGTGCCATGCAGCATGTGGAATCTTAGCTCCCTGACCAGGGGTCAAACCTGTGCCCCCTGCAGTGAAAGCTGAGAGGCCTACCCACTGGACCACCGGGGAAGTCCCTGGGAATCACGTTCTGAGTAGAGAGGCCGGTCACAAACTTGGCAGAAAAAAACGATTTTAGGGGGACTCGGTTTCAGTGGGTCTCCTGTCCTCGGCCCCTCACTCACCCTCCCTGCCAACTTTTCCTCAGATGCTCCCTGCCCAGGCCATCCTGTCCTAGCCCAAGTCCATGCCCACAAGCAGGCTATCTCCCTTCTCTGCACACCCCTCCCCGCCTCTGCCCAGGGAAATGTTCTCTGCCCCGACTGCCCAAATTTAACCCAGCTTTCAAGATCCAATTTCCATCATTCACATGTCTTTGGGGAGAAAAAATAAGTTATAGGGAGATAGAATTCACATGTCATACAATTCACCCATTTAAAGTATACAATTCTATAGTTTTTTAGTACATTCCCAGCAATGCAGGCATCTCCATAGGTAATTTTAAAACATTTTTATCACTTCAAAAAGAAACTGTCTATCTCCCCGGCCTCTCTCCTTCAGCCCTGAGCCTACTCTGAACACTTCGCATAAACGGAATCATACAGTACGTGGCCTTCTGCGTCTGGCTTCTTTCACCGAGCATGTTTTTGAAGTTCTCTGTGTTAGCGCTTCACTCTTTGTGATGACTAAATCCTGATCTATGGTCCAGAGGCAGCTCGTTTTGCTTATCCAGTCATCATCCAACTGACATTTGAGTGGTTTCCATCTTGTGCTGTGATGAATCCACCATTCACCTTTCAGCTTTTCCCAAGCAGCTGGTCTGTGCATTGTAATCTTTGCCTCCCTCGCACAAATCTTGCCGCTACTAATATTAACTACCCTCTACCAAGGAGATCAGCCCTGGGATTTCTTTGGAAGGAATGATGCTAAAGCTGAAACTCCAGTACTTTGGCCACCTCATGTGAAGAGTTGACTCATTGGAAAAGACTCTGATGTTGAGAGGGATTGGGGGCAAGAGGAGAAGGGGATGACAGAGGATGAGATGGCTGGATGGCATCACTCACTCGATGGACGTGAGTCTCAGTGAACTCAGGGAGTTGGTGATGGACAGGGAGGCCTGGCATGCTGCGATTCATGGGGTCGCAAAGAGTCGGACACGACTGAGCGACTGAACTGAACTGAACTGAACCAAGGGGCTTCCCAGGTGGCTCTAGTGGTGAAGACCTGCCTGCCGATGCAACAGATGTGAGACACAGGTTCCATCCCTGGGTCAGGAAGGAGGAAAATGGCAATTCACTCCAGGATTCTTGCCTGGAAAATCCCATGGACAGAGGAGCCTGGCAGGCTACCATCCATAGGGTCACAAAGAGTCAGACACGACTGAAATGACTTAGCACGCACACACACGCACCAAGCACTTACTATGTGCCAGACTCCAAGTTGGGCTCTTCTTATGTCAGTAGGTTGAATTCTCACCGTAACCCCATGAGTGTGGTGAGTATTGTTTCCCTTTTATGGATGAGAAAGCTCAGGTCCAACAAAATAAAGAGATTGGCTGAAATTACGGTGGAAATGAGACTTGACCCCAGGTCTGGCCTGCCATAAAGTCCTTCTGTTGTGTTTATTTCATTTTTGTCATTTCACCTTTCTTTAACTGGTTTTACATATTTTGGGTTCTCCCTCGAATTGTAAGACTCTTCAGGGTAAGGACCATGTCTCACAGTTCTTTAGTCTTAGACCTACTACCTCATTGGACATTCTTTCCACGCATATTTATGGGAGCTCCTACTGGCTTGCAGTCTGTGGGGGGATCAGTGCTTTTCGTCTGCTCTGCAGCCCTCCCCTTAGCCTCCTCCTGGCTACAGGATGGGCATGTGCCTCAGGCCTAACCAATCAAAGCCCTCAATCCTGCTGGCCACAGTGATTGGCTTAAGGATGGGCCTAGGAGCCAAGCCCAGCCAATCATAGCCTTCTTCAAGTATTTTGCCATAGTAACGGCTGAGGACACCTGCTTACTCTTTGGGACTGGGAGCTATAGGGACCATCAAGCCTGGCACTGCCATTGGCAACTTCATCCTGCCTCCTGGGCAGAGCCTACATCAGAATGCCATGCAGATGTTAAAAATAGTATTGCAGGGAAATAATCACATAGAGAGATCTTTGGATACCTTCCTGGGTTTAAAATAAGGCAGCTACAAAGTAGAACGTATTATATTACTTGCTACATATGTGTTCACATACATACATGCAAATGAAAAATGGATAATAGATGCCAAAGTACTAACATCACTTCTGTGTGTATGAATATTGATTATATACTTTTCTTTCTGTTTGAGTTTTCAAAACTCCAACAGATTTCTATACATCTTAGGGTTCTTTTTTTTTGTTTTTTTTTTTTTTTCTGTTTAGTTTAAGCTAGAGCCCTTCAGTTCAGCCTGAGTCATCTCATTCACCTTTTTAGAACACACACTTCTCCAACAACCCCATCATCTGCCCTGGTCCTGGGCCTTCCCTAATCTTGGCCACTCTGCTCACCTGGGTCCCTCCTGGCCACCAGGTCCTACTGACCCAGCTATGCCCGAGTCATGCCATCCCCGGGTGTCTCCCCAACTCTCGGAGAAAGGCAGGCCTCCCTCCCCCACTCATCCCGCTGCGTGTTGTGTTTCCATTCTCGGCTCACAAGGAACCTGCAAAAAATATTTTCTTTGGCAGTCAATTAGAGAGTAGCAGCCCCAGACATGCCTTCCAGGCGACGTCCGAGCCTGGAGCGGCTGCTGCCCTGCCCTGCTGCCAGGAGACATGGTCAGAGACGAGGCCAGTGTTCTGACATCATCGCCTCAAATAGGGCTCTTGCCCCCATCAAGGTGTAAGCGATCTCAGGGCCCAGGAGGTGCAGTCCCCACAGGAATCCCCTGGCGGACCAAACCTCTCCGACCCAATGGCACAGAGCCATCTTCCTGGGTCCAGAACCTGACTGCCTTCTCCCACTACTGAAAGGT
>NW_011494943.1:9927948-9940296 GCF_000754665.1 Bison bison bison | reverse complement strand
GTCTCACCATCAGGGAGTCAAGGGCCCGACTGTCCCCTACCCCGAGTGTCTCCCTGGGGAGGGCCTGTCCACTCCAGAGAGGTGTCCCTTCCTCTTCCTCTTCTGGGCTAGCCTGTCCTTCAGACCCCAGGACCTGATACACAGGTAGTTGTTGTTCAGTCGCTACGTCGTGTCCAACTCTTTGTGACCCCATGGACTGCAGCATGCCAGGCTTCCCTGTCCTTCACGATCTCCCAGAGCTTGCTCAAACTCCTATCCATTGGGTCAATGATACCATCCAACCATCTCATCCTCTTTTGGCTCCTTCTCCTCCTGCCCACAATCTTTCCCAGCATCAGGCTCTTTTCCAGTGAGCCGGCTCTTCGCATCAGGTGGCCAAAGTATTGGAGCTTCAGCTTCAGTGTCAGTCCTTCCAATGAATATTCAGGGTTTATTTCCTTTAAGATTGATTGGTTTGATCTCTTTGCTGTCCAAGGGACTCTTAAGAGTCTTCTACAGCACCACAGTTGGAAAACATCAGTTCTTCAGTGCTCAGCCTTCTTTATGGTCCAGCTCTCACAGCTGTACATGACTACTAGAAAAGAACATAGCTTTGACTATATGGACCTTTGTTGGCAAAGCGATGTCTCTGCTTTTCAATATGCTGTCTAGGTTTGTCATAGCTTTGCTTCCAAGGAGCAAGCATACCCAGGTAGTACCAGAAGCCATAGTCACTGAGCCAGGTATGGGTGTAGTCACCTGACCCTGCCTGGTCCTTTGATTCTGTACTAATAAGAATGATCTGGATAGAAGGGCCAAGAGGGGAGAGCAGTCAGGCCGAGCGGTGAAGATGCAGAGAAGTTTGAGGAGAGAAAGGAAAGAGAGGCAGGCAAATGGTTGAGATGAGCCATTCCTGGGAGTGAGAGAAGCAAGAGGGATAAAGTAGCTCTGAGGGCTCTCCATATTTCAGACGTCCAGGGGTTAACATGACATTTGCTGCACTGCCTGCAGAAAGCCCACTTTAGTCGACCCATCTCATCTGGGTATTTATTCCTTACAGCCCATAGATTCAGGGTTACACTGACAGCATCTGTTTCCAGGTGGGAAGAGCTGAACCTCATCCAAGTGGAGGGAGATGCCCTCTCCTCGTCCCTCTCCCCACCCTCCTACAGGCTGGGAGACTCTATTTGCTGCTCATCCCCATGGGCCTTGAGTTCTTGAAGAAACCGCTTCCCCAGGACTCCCAATTCTGGTGTCCAAGAGAGGGGTGTTTCAGGGGTTCATCCAGATCATAACCAAAAGTCACTCAATGGGCCCTAAAAACCACGCTGACTGGGTATGATGACCATGCCCAAGGTATAAAGTAGGTAACAGGCTTTGGAGTCTGCAGATTAAGGTTGGTATCCGGGTCGCAGCAGCCTCCTAGCTGTGGGACCTGCTTTGTTTCTTGGTACCATCATCACCAATATCATAGGGACCTGCTAGATGCCTTCCTGGAGGGTACTGTAGGCAGTAGTACCAGTGGGATCTCATTTTTCCAAACAAGGAAGCAGAAATGGGAAGAGGTGAAGCCTTGGACATAAGTCACACAGCTGATGATGGAGGATAAACCCCAGCTCATCTGATTCTGGGAGCTGGTTTTGCCCAAAGAGCAGAAAAAAGTCTTGTGAAAAACCCTCACAAAATGAAGTTAACACGCTTCCCTACCTGGGAAGAGAGAAGGGAGACCTTCAACAAAAATGTTCTTCCAGTGTTTACAGAGGAACTACGACGTCTGGGATTTGCTTCCAAACCATCCACGGGGGCACGTGTTGATGGGAGCAAATTGGATGAGCTGATAGTTTTCAAAGCCGAGCACTGGGGATGTGGGTGAGCATTACACTGTTCTCTCTCCTTATAAACATGTCTGGAAGTTCTCAGAATAAAAAGCTTTTTTGAATGTATCGAGTAGGAACTCAGCCAGAGTTGAGGAACGTTATCCGGCAGAGGAAGGCAAGGCACAGACAGTGGGCATCGAGAGAGAGCTGGGAGCCCGTGCCCAGCCCCGCCGACTACGCTCCCTCCCCACTAGTCTCCCTCTCGCCTCCCATGTGGTCCAGGAACCCTGGGCTGTGAGTAATGCATGCGCCTCTCTGCGGGACATGTGTTTCCAATCATTCTGCTCAGCAGTGAGTCACCACGGACAGCTGCTGGCTGTCTCGTCTCCCACCCCTCACCTCCAGATCCGCCCTGCCCCCACCCAAGTCTGAGCTCCTGCGTTCTCCTACCTCCAGGACCTTCTGCCTAGAACAGATGTCGTTGTTGTTTAGTCGCTAAGTCGTGTCCGACTCTTTGCTACCCAGTGGACTGTAGCCCCACCAGGCTCATCTGTCCACGGGATTTCCCAGACAAGAATACTGGAGTAAGTTTCCATTTCCTTCTCCAGGGGAACTTCCTGATCCAGGGATCGAACCCCCGTCTCCTGCGTTGGCAGGCAGATTCTTTACTATTGAGCCACCAGGGAAGCCCATCTACAGCAGCACTCCCCTTGGTCTGGATAACTGTGACCACCTCCGGTCTCTAGCCCAAGCCACCCAGACCTCGCTGGTGCCCTTGCTCCTCCACTGAGCCCCTGACACGCTTTGCCATCATCTCTGTCTTTATTTCTACTGAAGGGGGATCACGCTGTAGGAGGCAAGGCTCTACTTTTGTTCCATCCACACCCCCAGCACCTGAACGTGCCTGGCCCACAGCTGGGGCCCAACGCAAACTTGCTGAATGAATGAATGAGCTATAACCTAAAGAAGTCGGGAATCTTGGGGAAGGCAGACATGAAGATGAGTAACCTGCAAAAGAAAATGCAAGGGGTCTGAGAAATCCAGGTAAATGGGCTGCGGAAGGGCAGTTTCCATCTCTACCCCTGCCTAGGGCGACCTGCTCTTGGCCCAACCCCAGCTGGGCACCTCCCTGGGATGGAAATCAATCACACGCCCCCTCTGGCTGGCTGGGCTGACTCCTGGGGCATGGTGAGGAAGCTCCGAGGCCGTGACCAGGCTCAGTGGGGAAGGAGTGCTGGAGAGCAATGTGTCTGGTGGGGGCCTGGAGTGGGTGGGTCGGGGGAGTGGACAGGGGGTCTCCTGGCCAGCCAGGAGCCCACATCTGGGACATCCCTCTGCTTGCCCCGAGGAGTCAGATCACAATTCAGTGGGGGACCACTGAGGGGGACGGACCCAGGGCACCCTCCACGTCTGCAGGAAGCCCAGCATGCCTGGTGCTGGCTAAGACGCAGCCTCCGCACCCCTGGTGCCTTCTCTGTGGGCATCCAGGTGACCCGGCTCTGTGGTTGGTGACACCTGTCAGGAGAGGCTGAGCTGGAGGATGCAGGGGCCACTCAGCAGTGACTCGGCGTTGGCTGTGTTCCCAGGCCAGGGGACGCTGGGGCAGAACTGGGGCCGCGCGGGAGGAGGGGAGAAGCAGCGGGATTGGGGGGAGGGCTGCATAGGTGGTCGCACTTGTACCCGGGGTTGGCAGGCCCCGGGAGACGGGGTCCCGGCCACCTCTCGCCTGTGGGCCTGGGCTGCCGTCTCGTAGCTGAGAAGAGGGTGTGAGTGCCAAAAACCAGAGAGTCAACCAGCCAGACTCACAGCTCCACACACCAGCTGGAAATGGCGGTGGGATCCAATGAGTCACTTTCCAGGGCCTTTTTGCCGGCTCCACTTGCTGTCTTCTGATCTCTTTGTTGGTGACCAGAGCCACAAAGACCCTGATCTCTATCTTGTCAGATAATTCAGCTCAAGGTTGAAGGAGGGGCTGTAGGCATTCTGTCCCCTCGCCCTCACCCTGGACGCCATGGACAACCTCTGGGAGCTGGGACCTCATTCGTGTGCTCCGAAGCTGATCACAGAGGGAAGGAGGCGGGTTAGAATCTGAAGGTGATCAGAAACCGGACTGGGGATGCAAGGAGCTTGGTGATGCCGACCACCGGCTGGCCCCGCTGAGAACCTGAGGCACCCTCAGAGAAGAGAGACTTGAGGGGGCGAGAAGGCAAGGCAGGAACACAGAAAGAAAAATAGGATTGGGGAGAGGAAGGAGAGAGAGGAAATTCTTGGGCACAGTCCTAATCATAGCCTTGAAATGAAATTTACTGCTGCACTCAGCATGGGACGCCAGCCAGCGCCGCCAAACCAGCCCCCCTTCTGTTTGGATTAGTCGATGACATCATGGCCATGGGCCATCACTCCCAACACCAAAGGAAGAGCAGGATGGCGGGCGGGAAACCTGAGCCTCCTGCCTCTGGCTTCCAGGGAGGGGAACCTGAAACCAGGAAAACTCAACCGCAACCCTCCCCTGCTGAGCTGGGCAGCCAGTCCCCCAGCTGTCCCAACCCCCCCGCTCCTGGCCAGCCCCTGGTCCCCAGAACGCCAGCTGAGGCTGCTTCCGGGAGAAAGGCGGCGATGGAGGAGCACGGATCCCATCTCTGCTCGCTGGCCCTGCTCCCTAACCCGCCCATGAGAGGAAGCACATGACCGCATGCCCAGGGCCAGAAGGAAATGGCCCGGGCACCAGAAAATGCAGAGCAGCGCCCCGGAGAGAGCCACTGCTTAGCTCTCGTAGTCCTTTGCTTTCTGTGGAAAGGAAGCCTAAAGGGGGCTCCGAGGGGAGCCCATTTTGGGGATACCTGGGAGGCAGACAAGTGGGGAGCCAGAGGAGAAGGGCAGAGCTCCAGGGTATGGACTCCTGGGGCACAGACTACGCAGGAGGAACAGCTGTTAGGGAAATTAAAATGGACCAGGTCTTGTTCAAGGCTTCAGAAGCAGGGGAGCAGGCCTCAGATTTGTTTCTGAGCTGCCTGGACTCTGCCTGGATTCCATACCTGTCTGCAAGCACAACAGGCCAGGCAATACTTTAGATAAGAAAGGAAGTGAATCTTGGAATCTCTTAAGTCACCCTGGCCAGGTCCCCAGGTCTAAGAAGTGTTGTGACTCATAAGGTGAAATAGACAGCATGGTAAAAGTTAAAGCAGAGCTGCATTTTTTCCCCCAATGTGGGTGTGCTGGGTCTTCGTTGCTGTGTAGGCTTTCTCTAGTTGTGGCGAGTGAGGGCTACTCTCCAGTTGCACTGTGTGGCCTTATCATTGTGGTGGCTTCTCTCGTTGGGGAGCACGGGCTCAGTGGTTGTGGCCCATGGGCTTAGTCGCCCTGTGGCATTCCCAGACCAGGGATGGAACCCGTGTCCCCTGTATTGGCAGGTGGATTCTTAACCACTGGACCACCAGGGAAGCCCAGAGCGGCTTTTTGCAGGCAAACTGATGATGATATCAGTTTGTGGCCTGGGATGATAAATAGGAGCCCTCAGAACTGCAATCTGAAATCCCACCTGTGGGGTGGACATAGCGCTGGGGGACCCTTTCCCAGTTGGGACTCCAAACTGCTATTAACAAGGGACCTCCCATCGCTGTTCAAGTCTGGATATAGGCTGGCTCAGCTTGGTGATGCATATGCTATTACTCGTCTCTATTATTTCTATTTCTTTTCCTTTAATGACTGTATATTGAAATCAAGTCAAATAATCTTCTATAAAAATTTGAAAATTGTTTATTTGTGTGTAGTGAATGGTTTCTTTTTTTAACAAATCCTTGGAATCTAAAAGGATTTTGGCTTTACCCTGGTGGCTCAGATGGTAAAGCGTCTGCCTATAATGCAGGTAGACCCTGATTCAATCCCTGGGTCGGGAAGATCCCCTGGAGAAGGAAATGGCAGCCCACTCCAGTACTCTTGTCTGGAAAATCCCATGGACGTAGGATCCTGGCAGGCTACAGTCCATGGGGTTGCAAAGAGTCAGATAAGACTGAGCGACTTCACTTTCAGTTTCTTTTGAACTTTCTGCTAAACAGTGGCTCCCTGGCCCTCCCTCACTCCAAGAAGGAGAGACGTGTCCTTGCTTAGAGAACTGGAGACCCCTCTGTGTCACAGAGGCAAAACATGGCCAAACATGGAGAAGAGGCTGAAAAGGCTTCCTGGTCCAAGGGTGGAACCACAGCTGTGCCAGAACCGCCTTCCTGGAAGAAGTATTTATGGGCTGTCCATCTAGTCTGTCTGTCTGCATACTTCAGATGTGGCAGTGTCTTCAAGCCAATGACTTACTTCACCGGCTTCCTGTTCACCACCTCTTTTCTTCTGAATCACTCTAGACGATCAGAGCAGCACGGTTGGTGTGGGGACTGTCTGTGAAGACTGTGCACAGTGGCGAGCAGGGGCTAAGGTGTGTGGAAGGGCATGCCCGGGTCAAGGCTGCCTTTGCCCAGAGGAGGGCCTGCCTGAGAGGGGAGGGAGGGGGTGTTGACAGGTGCAGACGCAAGGAGTAAAGGAAAGAGGCCAGATGCCACCTTCTTAAAGATGTCTTATAGGATGGCATAAAGTATTAGCCAAGTGTTAGCCAAGGGTGCAGCCAAAAAAACCCCAATGGGAAGCATGAGTCAAGAGCAGTGCAGATGATGGAGCAGGGGCCCTGGGAAGCCAATGCCTGGAGGGCAGGTTTCGGTAGTGATGTACAGGAAGTGTAGAAAACCATCCATATTTCTGCCCCCAGGGGTTGTCCATTTTAGGGTCAGACCATCATCTGAAAGGGCTTCTCTGGTGGCTCAGTGGTAAAGAACCCACCTGCCAATGCAGGAGACGTGGGTTCAATCCTTGAGTCAGGAAGATCCCCTGGAGAAGGGAATGGCAACCCACCCCAGTATTCTTGCCTTGGAGATCCCACGGACAGGGGAGCCTGGCAGGCTACAGTCCCTGGGTTGCAAAAGAGTCGGAGATGACTTAGTGACTCAAGAACAACAACATAATCTAAAAATTGCTCTCCCTACACGACGAGCAGGATCTGACCTCTATCCTGTCACCTAAGTTCCTACCACTCAGAGACATGCATCACACTTTTCGGTGAACACCTATTTATACATCTGTCTGCATCCCTGCATATGCATGCTGCTGCTGCTGCTAAGTCGCTTCAGTCATGTCCGACTCTGTGCGACCCCATAGATGGCAGCCCACAAGGCTCCCCACTCCCTGGGATTCTCCAGGCATATGCATACTTTTCCATAAATGAACTATCACACATTTGCTCCTGGACCCTTTTACTTTTTTTTTTTTTTCGGCTGTGTGGCTTGTGGGATCTTAGCTCCCCAACTAGGAATTGACCCTGGGCCCTCAGCAGTGAGAGTGTGGATTAACTGTAGCGCCAGGAAATTCCTGTGGGCACTTTTTAAACAACAATCTTCTTACTATTTCTTGCCTTCCCTCTCTCCCTGGAGAACAGGTGTGGGCAGAGTGCCACCTCCTAGCCTGTTCTCTGGGTGATACGTGGGTACAGGGACCCCCTGCCCCCTCTGTATTACTATCTGCTCTACAGAAATGGAACCTTGTCGTTTGTATCTTTGCAGTTGGTCTCAAGACCTATGGTTTTCAATCAGTTTCCCTAGTTGGACAGGGAATCCTGGAGTGCTGCAGTTCATGGGGTCACAAAGAATTGGACATGACTTAGTAACCAAGATCCCCTGGAGAAAGGAAAGGCTACCTACTCCAGTATTCTGGCCTGGAGAATTCCATGGACTGTACAGTCCATAGGGGTCATGAAGAGTCGGACATGACTGAGTGACTTTCACTTTACTTGGTGACTAAACACACGACCGTTAGGGGTTCTGCTGCCCCTAGGATGTTGGGCAATGTCTGAGGACAGTTTGGTTGGGGGTGGGAGATGCTATCACATCTCAAGGGGAAGACCAGGGATACTGCTCAATACTCCACCTGGCACAGGGACAACTCCCCCAGAGAAAGGTCTGGCCCCAAGGTCAACATTGCCAAGGCTGAGAAGCTGGCCTGGGCTGAAGAGGATTAATAATGAAATTAATGAAATCAAAATCAAAATGGCCTTGAGAGTGTTCCTGCCTGATCACAGAGCTGCTTACGCAGACTGTGCGGTGACGTGCAGCCTGTCTTCACGCCGCACACAGCCCAGTCATCCTTAGTCACCTTCTTGTCACCTTTGGGATGTCCTATGATCAACAGCCCCACCACGGAACGGAATGTCAGGGGCTGAAGTGTGAGCTGGGTGGTACCACCCACCTACTGTGGCCATGAATCTGATGCCTGGATTTGACTGGGGTGGTGGCATGACCCCAATGCCAGCTGCCCATCCGTCTCCAGGGGCCGCATATCACAAACAGCTGGCACATGGACACATCTCCCACCCTTGCAAGCCACCCAACCCTGCTGACCCCATACCTTCCCAAGTGACGCCCACAGCCCATGGGGCCAATGTTAACTCTGTATACCGGAGTGCGTCTGGCTCTTCAGAACCTGCTGGAAGGAGTGTGGGGGCTTCATCTGTCTCTAGGGAGAGAGTACTTCAAGCTCAGAAGGAAATGGATCGTCTCCAAACTGGGAGAGTGGCTCTACCGAGAAGAGGCCCCGCTGATGCCCGTCCCCGTGCTGGGGGGACAGAACCTGGTTCAGCAGCGCCTCCTGCCTAGGGCCGTGAGGTCATTCTGACTCTGCTTACCTGCCAGGAGCCGGAAGGAGGCGGTGCTGGCACTTCCTCCTGGCCCTGGACGACGCTCACTCTGCCAAGCCCAGCCCAGGACATGCTTGCTGAGCGTGTTCCCATGTGGATGGGACCACCCAATAGTTCCGCTGGGTTCTGCCTTGAGACAGTCTCTTTAGGAAGGAGGCAGGGGCAAAGTGGGCGTTCCTGGTGGGAAATAGGGACCATAGGAGTGTGATCTGAGGGTCCTAGAAGCCCCTCCATCCCCAACTAGTCTGGTAGGTGCTGCCCCCTCCTGTCTGTCCTGAGTCCTGCCAGGAGCCACAGACCCAGGCCAAGGTCCGGCAGGCTGTGGTCAGCATGCATATGGGGGCCAGACTGGGGTCTCCGGTGTGATCGGGGTCTCCTGTTAAGGCTCCCCTGTTAGCCTGCCCCCTAGGATCAGGGTTGCAGAGGCTGGTTAGGAGAGAAGCCCACAAAGGGAGCTGTCAGCCCCAGGGTCCTCCTTCTTCCTGAGGCTGGGATGTGTCCTGACCCTGACCTGCCTCCTTGTGGCAGTGGTCAGAGTTGAGCCCTCTACCTGCACTGCCCCAGCGGCTACCTGAACTCACCCCCAGCAGCTGAGCCCTCTTGTCAGCAGAAAAGAGAGTGTTTGAAAGGGCCACTGTTAAGTAATCTACTTCTTATGAGTATCTCTGGTAGATTTCTCATCAAAGGGCTCAGTTCCCATGGTCTGAAGATGGGAAGATTCTAGCTGGGAGCACAGGCAGAGGATAACGAGGAAGAATGGAGAGGTCAGGGCGGTGAGGCAGGGTGCCCAGCAGCCAAGGCCACATGGGCACCATGAAAAGGCTGGGCAGGTCAGGGTGTGGAGAGCTTTCAGGGGCCATTCTGAGTGCCAAAAAATTGATGCTTTTGAACTGTGATGTTGGAGAAGACTCTTGGGAGTCCCTTGGACTGCAAGGAGATCCAACCAGTCCATCCTAAAGGAGATCAGTCCTGGGCGTTCATTGGAGGGACTGATGATGAAGCTGAAATGCCAATACGTTGGCCACCTGATGCGGAGAGCTAACTCATTTGAAAAGACCCTGATGCTGGGAAAGATTGAGGGCAGGAAGAGAAGGGGACGACAGAGGATGAGACAGTTTGACGGCATCACCAACTTAATGGACATGAGTTTCAGTAAGCTCCAGGGGTTGGTGAAGGACAGGGTGTTGCAGTCCATGGGGTTGCAAAGAGTCGGACACGACTGAGCAACAAGTGGATTTCTGGGCATGCCTGACCATGCCCAGAAGGCTCTAAAATCTGGTGCAAGTGGTAGCTGACAGGAGGCACTGAACATTAAATGATTTATTGACTATCCCAAAGCCTTTGACTGTGTGGATCACAATAAACTGTAGAAAATTCTGAAAGAGATGGAAATACCAGACCACCTGACCTGCCTCTTGAGAAACCTGTGTACAGGTCAGGAAGCAAGTTAGAACTGGACATGGAACAACAGAATGGTTCCAAATAGGAAAAGGAGTACGTCAAGGCTGTATATTGTCACCCTGCTTATTTAACTTATATGCAGAGTACATCATGGGAAACGCTGGGCTGGAGGAAGCACAAGCTGGAATCAAGATTGCCGGGAGAAATATCAATAACCTCAGATATGCAGATGACACCACCCTTATGGCAGAAAGTGAAGAAGAACTAAAGAGCCTCTTGATGAAAGTGAAAGAGGAGAGTGAAAAAGTTGGCTTAAAGCTCAACATTCAGAAAACGAAGATCATGGCATCCGGTCCCATCACTTCATGGCAAATAGATGTGGAAACCGTGTCTGACTTTATTTTTCTGGGCTCCAAAATCACTGCAGATGGTGATTGCAGCCATGAAATTAAAAGATGCTTGCTCCTTGGAAGGAAAGTTATGATCAACCTAGACAGCACATTAAAAAGCAGAGATATTACTTTGTTAACAAAGGTCCGTCTAGTCAATAAAACAGAAATAGATGGTTTTCTGGAACTCTCTTGCTTTTTCGATGATCCAGCAGATGTTGGCAATTTGATCTCTGGTTCCTCTACCTTTTCTAAAACCAGCTTGAAGATCTGGAAGCTCATGGTTCACATATTAGGAAGGGGCTTTTATCCCCATGTTGTAGATGGGGAGGCAGAGCCTTGACAGGGCCACTGAGGCAGCTGGGCTGCTGCATCTCTGAGCCACAAGGTGGACCCTTTGCCCCCACTCCTGCCCATCCCACCACAGAAAGCATCCTTTCAGAGGGGATTGCTTTGCTCCTCTGCTGTAGAAGCTCTGACCTCAGAAGAAGATGAGATCCCCTCCCAGACCCTCAAAAGTCTCCTCCGTGGCTCCTCTCCCTTCATTTCTTTCCTCCTCCACCAGCTCAGGAGTCTCACTGGTCCAGGGATCGTTGTCTGTCCGTGGAGGCCTGACTGTCCCACTCTTTGAACAGTGTCTGCTGTCGATGTTTAAGAAAGCACTCCTGATGGAAGGAAGGCCAGCCCAGGCACCTCCTTTCCTGCCTTGTGCCCAGCGTGGACCCTAATCCCCTCCTGTACCACCATCAACCTACCTGTAATGTACTTCTCATCCTCTGTGTACTTGATCATCTATGTGTCTACCTTGCCTAAAAGGCTGAAAGCCCCTAGGTTATCTATTTCTTTCATAAACTGACAAATGGATTTTAGCTTCTGTAAAGTTCAACAGCACTTTGTTCTACCTGCAATAACAAAGAAAGAAGAGGCCACAGACCGCCAACTTGTCATAATTTTCTGCATTAACTGTACTCACTAAGTTAGCATCAAACATCATTTCACAAATGATACTTTATTTTACAGAAACAGAAGCTGAAGCGCTGACTTTGGAATTGTCCGGATTCTAAGGTATTAATAACTGCTTTACCAGTTTAACTTTTCTCTAAGTTGTCTGTTTCCAAGTGATCCGGGGTGGCCACGGCTGCAATGGCTTGAAGCGGGGCTTGGGTTCCCAGCCAGAGATTGGCGCCAAGTCGCAGCAGTGAAAGTACCAAGGTCTAGCCACTAGACCAGTGGTCATTGACAAGACTCTGGCGCTTCAGCTTTGCAGAAGAGAATCCCCACAAAGACAGAAAGTAGTGACTCAAAGGATTTATTATAAGGAAAAAGAGTACAGCATGTGCGGATAGAGACACGGGCAGACTCAGAGGGAAAGTCCCTGAGTTGCACCTTGAGGCAATTTATATCACTCAAATGGGGCGTTTCTTTCTGGTTTCCTTTGGCCGATCATTTTGATTTGTCTGCTTCACAGTCTACATTTGGTGTGTCTCAGAATCCTTCTATATGGGCGCATGCATCTCTTAGCCAAGATGGATTCTACCAGGAAAACCTATGGGTAGCCTGGCATTAGGTTAGCATCACTCCGCTTTGACCTCCAACAAACCTTTCTGTGCCTATGTGGTTGGGAGATCTCCTGACCTCCAGAATGAGAATGACACAGCAGAGCCCAGCCTCCTCTCTTAATTATCCTGCTGTTCTCCTCTTGGTTTTCAGTCCGCAGGGAATGAATCTCCAATCAATTTACTCTGGGGGTGCCCATCTACTGGCTCAAAAGCATGCATAAACAGAAGGCAGCCATTTTTAAAATTTCTTTCAGTATTTTCCCGTTTCATATCTTAAGTCAGCATCACATAGTGGAGTGGACAATGATTGTTTGTGTCATTTTCTCAGTTTACAACTCCTGGGCTAGATGACAAGAATGAGGCCCTACGTGTAACAATGCCCACCACAGAGGAGGCTCAGAGACAGACAGAGATCCCCGGGGGTCACATTTTCCATGCCATCCACACCTCTAAGACCCTCTGCCTTCCCCTTCTCC
>NW_011494943.1:9911979-9926476 GCF_000754665.1 Bison bison bison | reverse complement strand
GGAGAGTGGGGGCCACAGCGCGGGGGTAGGGGCCCTCTTGACCTCGGTGGGTTGAAGGACGGGGGACCCCAGGAAGAAACTTTCACAGGTGAGATGGGACTTGGGCTCCTTTGGGCTTGGAGCTGGGTGGGGAAGAGCTACTCCGCCTGGGCCTCTGCCAGCAACCCCATGTGGGGTTCACCAGATCCGGCTGGGGCTGGATGGAAGCGTCCCTCCCTTGGGCAGGTTCCCCACGGGCTCAGTGGGGCAGCCGGAAAGATGGGCCCAGCCCCAGGGCCGGCTCCTTCCCTGCTCTGCCCAGGAGGCACACCTCTGCAGGGACAGGCAGGATGGTCCTTGAGTGGGGACCGCTTTTTCTGGACATCCACACAAGCTTTGGTGACTGGAGATGGCAGGTAGGGTTGTCTGGCTGCCCAGAGTCCTCAGCACATATCCTTTCCCCTCCAGATTCCTTGTCCCCCAAATACGAGAGCTGGCAAGGGAAAGAGAGCCCAGTTATTCTGAGCCACATAGGGGCAGGAGGCAGAGTGGGGAGAGAGAGCACCGCAGAATGGGGAGAACCAGCTGACCTTGGAGGTTTCCATCTAGTTCTGTCACTTGCGGGCCTCCACTGCCCTGGTTTTCCTGGGACAGGTTTCACCAAGACGACAGATGTACAGCAGGTGGGTCTCTGTGGCTCCCTCTCACTTCCACACAGGTTTATTTTCTGCTTCTAAGTCTCAGCCAGCCCCGCAGCCTGTTGCCAGGGGTGGGGAGGCTGGGCTGCCCTCACCTGTGCAGGCTCAAAGCCGGGGTCTCTGGGTTTCTCCCCTTGTCAGCCATAGTGCTCTGATCTCCCCACGACTCCTGGCCACACCCCAAGTGGCCCTTGGAGCTGCCACCACCACCTGCTCCAGGAAGTCTTAAGGTGATCCTACCTGTGCGAGTCACATAGCTCACGCCAGCCTGCACTTGGGGCCCGGCATGTGCTCCCAGAGTGGTTCCCTACAGCACCCCAACTGCGGGAAGCTCACCAATTTGGCTTCACTGCTCAGGAAGATTGGCATGGGGAAGAGAGGCTCGTGCCAGTGTGGGAGCCAGGATTGGCCCTCCAAGGGGTGTCCCCTGGGAGTCCAGACCTGTCCAGGCCCCTTGCAGAAAGAGAAGCTGTGTTTCTGGGACAGGATCAGGCCCAGGCCTGGAAGGAATCCATGAATTAGAAGATTCTAGGAGCAGGAAGGGGTTGGGCTTGGGACCACCTCACACTCCTCAGCTGCACAGAGAGGATGTCCAGCCAGCCACTCCCCTCCTTGCCCAGCATCAGCTGAGGCAGCGCTGGGGCTGTTTTCTGCTTTAGATTTGGATCAAGGGCAGCACAGGTCCTTCAGGGTCCAGGAGTGTCCATATGCCTCAAGGCTCCTTCTTGCTTTGTAGGTTGCCCTCTCTTCCACCTGCATCTCCTGGCATTTGTGTCTCAATCATTGCATCAGAGTCATCACAGAGCCAAAACTTTTCACCTCAGCCCAGCCCAGAGGTTCCACAGGGCGTTCTGATGCCAGGGTCCTGCTGCAGAGCCCAGTGTTTTTGGTCCCCATGGTTACTGTAACAAGTGACCACAAACGGGGGGCTTAAGACAGCATAAACTGATCTCTCACAGCTTAGGGGCGTCACGTCCAAAATGAAGCTGTTGGCCCTGCAGGTTCCTTCTGAAAGCCCGGAGAGAAAATCTGTGCCAGGCCCCTCTCCTGGTAGCTCCAAGCAGTCTTTGATGTCCCTTGGTTTGTAGACACATCACTCCCATCTCTGCTCTGTCTTCAGGTGGCCGCCTTCTCTGTGTGTGTGTGTTCTCTCCTCTTACTAGGATACCAGTCACTGGATTCAGGGCCCACCCTAGTCCACTGACCTCATCTTCGTTTGATCACATCTGCGAAGACTCTTATTTCCAAATAAGGTCACATTCACAGCTTCTGGGTGGACGCGAATTTGGGGGGAATGCTGCCCAGTCTTGTTGCTCGGGCAGCCCTTCTGTGCTCACTCAACTGGGGACATGTCGCAGAGACAGCCCAGGGTTCAGACCTGGGTGGCTGTGGAGGAAGTCTTGTCTTTCCACCCCCACTTTACGTGGTACAAGTTCGTGACTTCCTTGATGATGGTTTCCTACTCTGACTGACAGCAGAATTGCCTGGGCTCTGGAGCTCTTTGCAGACACAAAATCTGGCTCAGACCTTGGCTTTTGTAGTTGTCAAGCTCTACAGGTGACTGCCACCAGGGAAGTGGGTCAGGGGTCCGGGAAGGGTGATGGCCTGTTGCACACTGGGGTTACCTAAAGACTGGTCTTCAATGCAGCGTCCCAGCTCCTTTCATTGTTGGCTGGATGCAGGCTTAATAAATGGCTTGGGGTCAGCAAGAGGCAGTTGGCTTAAGGAACAGTCATGTTTCTGTCTGCCTGTGTAGAGGTTACTGGCGGAAGGGTGGGGGATGGCATCTCCTTAGCTCTTGCAGCCTGTGGGATTGGAACTGGGGTTAGCACAGTTTGTTATGAGGTTGTGCAATTGAGGTGGAAGGGGTGGGAAGGGGTGACCGGGGCTCCTCCTGGGAGGCCCTGCTCCCTGACCTTTCCAGGAAAGTGGGAATGAGCCAGAAGCCTTTTGGGTCTCAGAGCCCTGTTCCAAAGTGCTGCTGGCCTGGCCCTATCTCATCTAATGGATGAGTCCTTCGCCATCTCCTGCAGGCCTGCATGGCTCCAGGAATCTGGCTGGAAACCAGCATTGGGCTTGTTCTTTGGGCAGTGCCACTGTGAAGGAGCATGGAGTTCCTTAAGCCAGCTGAGTGACTTGGCAGACCTGGGCTGCTCCGGCTGGTTTCTGGAGTCACAGGTAAATCCAGGAGCTCCCTGGACCCAGAGGGTAAAATCTCCACCAGTCCCCACCCACCCTGGCCCGGGTAGTGGTGCCCAGGGCCACTGTCTTCCAGAAGAGCGCCTCCAGTCCATCTTTCTCAGAACACTCCCATCTCCAGTCACTGCTATCTGCAGACCCTCCAATGGTCTCTAGCACCAAGTGGGGCAGGGCCTGCAGCCAAGACCACATGCTGGTTGCCAGGGCAAATGGGCTGGCCTGGGGCACACGCCGATGGGTTCCAGGTAGTGGGCTCTCCGGGAAATACACAGCAGGCACTCAGAAAGGGCAGTGCCCTCTCCAGACACGTGCTGGGGGAAAGCAAGGCAGAACTTCCTGTGAGCAGAGTGAGACCTTGAGTGCAGTGGGGGTGTGGGTGGGTGCTCTTTAAAGACACTGTTGGCAAGTCCGTTTGCAAAGTGTACAATCAGCTGTGTTTTATAATCCCAGTTTGCCTATCGGGCTTGCTCGTGTTTCAACAAGCAGTTACAGAGTGACCCGCTCCACCCCAGGGGATGGCAGGGAGATGCAAGGCATTTTCCCTGCCCTCGGGAGGGAATGCCAGGACTCCGGCTCCAGGCAGGGTGGAAGTGGGTGTAAGACTGTGTGGATCAAGGGGGACTGAAGCCCTGTAGACCCCCCCTACCCCAACCGACTGCCAGGGGATGGTTTAAAGTAAACCCGACTCCATGTGCTTCGGGCAAATAATGAACAGAGTAACTGGGTCACAAGATGAAAAGCATTTGGGGTTCTGAAGAGAGATTCCAAGTTCTGATGGGAGGAGGAGGAGGGTACCGGGGCAGGGGTGGGGCACTTGAGTTCCTGGTCCCGGACAGTGTCCTTGGACGGATGTATTCTCCAGGGGGTTGACTAGAACCTGGGTTGGGAAGTGGGAAGAGATGTGTGCAGGGCTTAGAGGCTGTGCTGTGGGTGTGGCACGTGGCTGGGAGGGCGCTCTCCTACCATACATATTCTTCCCTCTCTGATCTGAGGGCATGGTGCCAGCTTGCAGCTTGGGGACTGCCGTGTCCTCTGCAATCAGTGGTCTTGGATGCTAGTCCTTGAGCTGCAGATGGGCTGGGATCCCACTCTTTGCCATCTCTGTTGAGTTGCCATATGTGTGGGTGTAGATGAGTCCCAGGCTTGGATGGGGGCATGCAGCCCTCCTCATCCTGATGCAGAGCCAGTGATCAATGCCCAAGGGGCTGTGGGAGCAGATGAAGCTCTTGGCTCCCAAAGCAGCTAAGAGATACGCTTGAAGGACCCCGGGCAGTCTAGACGATAGGCAAAAAAAAAAAGGCAGAAAAAATAAAAAGTGTGTATATTAACTGAACCACTTTGCTATACACCCGAAACCATCACAGCATTGTTAATCAACCGTACACCAATGTAAAATAAAAAGTTTAAAAAATAAAAAACAAGTACTAAGGATGTAATGTACAACGTGATGCCTGTAGTTAAGACGGCTGGCTGATAGATAAGAAAGTTGTTATGAGGGCAAATCCTAAGAGTTCTCATCACAGGAAAAAAAAATTGGTTTTCTTTTATTGTGTATTTATATGAGATGATGGGTGTTAATTTCATGAAATATGTAAGTCAAATGATTATGAATGCTGTACACCTTAAATTTATACAGTGCTATATGTCAGTTATATCTCAATAAAGCAAAAAAAATACACGAAAGGAGATAAAGAGAAGGCAGACCGGGGGTAGGAGTGTAAATGCCACTGATTCTTCTCCCCTGTCCTGGACATGCCTCCACCCTGCGTATATGCACACACACACCCGGAGCCAAGATCAAATGGTCTTGTGGCTAGGACGGGCTTTCTGAAAAGAGAAGGGCAGACTTAGGAAGCCAAGGTTGGAAGCATAAAGAACCCTAAAGTGGAGGATGGAGCTAGGGGAACATGGACTAGGCATGCTGCTGCTAAGTCGCTTCAGTCGTGTCCGACTCTGGCGACCCCATGGATGGCCTCCCACCAGGCTCCCCCATCCCTGGGATTCTCCAGGCAAGAACACGAGTGGGTTGCCATTTCCTTCTCCAGTGCATGAAAGTGAAAAGTGAAAGTGAAGTCGCTCAGTCGTGTCCAACTCTTAGCAACCTCATGGACTGCAGCCTACCAGGCTCCTCCGTCCATGGGATCTTCAGGCAAGCATACTGGAGTGGGGTGTCATTGCCTTCTCCGTGGACTAGGCATGGTTAAGTGCCATTTCATGGTGTCAAAGTAAACAGACAGGCTACTTGGGAAAGGTGAGAGTCTGGGTATATAGCAGGCTCTTGGGCAGCAGGGCCCAAGAGGACGAATGAGACTAGACGTCTGGTTTATCACGTGGAGTTTGCATTCCATCTCGAAGGACCCGAGGAGAGGCGTTGATGTTGTGCACCTGTGGCGACAGTGGGCATCGCTCAGGGAGTTTGCCAAAAGGCAGATGTCTGAATTAGCGTCCCATACTGGGGCTTTCCAGGTGGCTCAGTGGTAAAGAATCCGCCTGCCGATGCTGGAGACACGGGTTCCATCCCTGGGTCAGGTAGATCCCTTAGAGAAGGAAATGGCAACTCACTCCAGTATTCTTGCCTGGAAAGTTCCATAGACAGAGGACCCCGGCAGGCTACAGTCCATTGTAAAAGAATCAGACACGACTGAGTGCACACACAGACACACATGGGACCCTGGGGACCCGGGGCTTGGGCATTGGTATCTCACAGGGGATTCTGATGCCCGCCAAAGTTTGCACAGAGCATTCGTTTCCAAAGTGGGAACCAAGGCAACTTGGATTTGAGAAGAGAACCTCACAGATACTTGGTGTGCGGACTGACAGCGGCACTTGTGCCTAGTTTTAAAACGAGCGGGTAGATTTTGAGAGTGATTGGCTAGGTTTCTGTCTGGCTGCTACAGGGTCCGTAGACCATGAGACCACAGGGTGTCAGGGTACAGGAGGGGCATGCCAGATGCCCTGGGATGCTGGGAGGAAAGGCAGTTAAGGGAAGTGAGGCTGGGGAGGACTTCCAGCTTGAGAGATGGTCAGGGGCACCAGCATCTCAGAAAGGGCAGGAATGAAGCTGGCTTCCCCCAGCCTGGGGCCCACAGTCCCGGGCCCCCGAGGCCTGGTCTGGCTGGAATCCTGGAGCCTTCGGTGCCACCATCACTGCATGGATGTGCAGCTCCAGTGGAAAAGTGATAGAGACCCAGGGGAATACCATTTTGTAGCTGATAAAGTTGGGGTCAGCTGTGTGCAGTTAGCCTCCTGGGTTAAGCTTCTGGAGACCCCAGCAGGGTGGACTGGGTAAGGGTTTGCTGTAAAAATCAAATTGAGGGGCTTCCCTGGTGGTCCAGTAGTTAAGACTCCTAGTTTCCATTGCATGGGTTTGAACCCTGGTTGGGGAACTAAGATCCTACATGGCCTGCAGATCAGCCATAACAAATTTTAAAATATAATAAAAATTTTTTAAAAGTTTAAAATCAAATTGAGATGTTACCTCTAAAGAAGGGTCCTAACCTGGGGGGCAGGGAGCTTCCCAGATGCTGCAGTGTGGTAAAGAATCCGCCTGCAATGCAGGAAGCACACGAGACTTGGATTTGATCCCTAGGTCGGGAAGATTCCCTGGAGGAGGAAATGGCAACCCGCTCCAGTATTCTTGTCTGGAAAATCCCATGGACGGAGGAGCTTGGCAGGCTACAATCCATGGGTCGCAGAGTCGGACATGACTGATCCTTTGCATCCTTTGAACCCGGGGGATGTGGATGTGTGTCCAGAGATGGGCCGGCAGGACAGCCTTGAGCCCTGAAGCAGTCAGCTCAGCTGAGTGTGTGCGTGCCCGTTTTTGTGGCTTCCACCAGATTCTCAAAGGGGTATGTGACCTCTAAAAGGTTGGCCACTGCCTTAGAAGGCGTTCTTATGGCCTGTGGGGGGATTAGGGGCTCTGGAACCAAAGGGTGGGCAGCCTTGAGCCCCAGCAGTGAGGACCAGGGTGAGGGTCTTTGCTGTCCTCCTGAGAGCTGTTAGACATGGCAGGAGAGCCGGGCTAAGGGGCTTCTAGTCACCCAAGTGAGCAGAGCAGGTACTTGATGGGGGAGGAACTCAGGAAGGAGGGAGGGTGACAGGCGGGAGGGGCGGGGCGGGGTGCGTAGGGGGCCGCCTCTGGGGTCTGGCCTCAGGGCTGGGGCCAGGCAGCCCTTAATGCGGTCAGGTGGTCAGCAGGGGTGCATTCCCTGCCGAGTTCTGCTGGGAAAGAGAGACAGAGGGGTCTCCAGCTGTAGCTCCAGCAGATCATGGGAATGAGTGAGGGGCTTGGAGGGAAGAGGCAGAGAAGGGGGTTGGGGCACGTGGGTTCGGAGCAGCGTGGTCAGGATGGCCGCTCTGCAGCCCACGCCTCGGTCCAGGGGTGAGACTTGGGCAGGTGCCCTGTGCCTCGGTTTCTCCATTTCTGAAGAAGCGATGATCCCTTCCTACCTCCTAGGGCAGAGGTGCAGTGCCTGGGACGGTGCCCATGGCGGCTGTCGGGGTTGGGGGGGTATTAGCTCTTTTTGTGCTCGATGTTGTGCTGGGTGTGTAATCCTCCCCCCACCCCGAGAGCGGGCCGTGGCTCTCACACAGGTGTGGGGGGTGCAGAGACGCACAAGCTGGGCTCTGGTGCCTCCGGGAGGGCAGCCAGGAAACTGGGAGGGAAACGGCGATAGGTTTGTGACGGAAAAGTGACTGACGACGTAACAGCAGCTGTCACCATCGGCGCTAAGGGCTCGGAACCGTGTTCACACAGTCTTCCTGTTAATTCACCTAATTTATAATTATCCCTATTTTACAGATGATCAGATTGAGGCACCAGCTGATTCTTTTGCTCGGGTCACATGACTATCAAATAGCAGAGTAAGAAGACAGGGTTTTAAAATGAGACGAGGCGTACGGGGGAAGCTGAAGGCGACCATTTCGGTCCACCTTGGCTTGGAGGGGGTGGTCTCTGTGGAGCATGAAGGATGGAGGACCATGAAGGAGAACTCTTGAGAGCTGACCTTGTTCGGGAGATTTCCCCATCAACTGGAGATGAGCTAAATTAAATTAAGCTCTATCCTGACAGCAGAATATTAAGCAGTCATTTTAAACAGTATTATAGATTCATGATTATGACCTAGAAAAATGTTCAGAGTGCATTAAATTTAAAAGCCCAGTTACATCTGTATGCTTTCGCGTTTCAAACCCTGTCTAATATAATTTTTAAATGCACAGTGCATAACTGTACACTGTTAACAAAGTTATCAAGCAAATACTCAGGTTAAGAAAAACAAGACCCTGCCACCCTAAAAACTCTCTTAATTCTTCCTGGTCCCTAAGGAAAAGGGGACCTCCTTTTCCTTAGATAACCACTGTCCTGGGTTTTATGGTGAAAATTCCCTGGCTTTTTTAATGTAGTTTACTGATTCTGTATTTATCTCTAGTCTATTGTTTTTTTTTTAATTATGCTTATACATGTAGAGAAAAGTCTAGAAGGATGTCTGTCAAAATTCTAGGCAGTGGGTGAGATCAAGGGTAATTTTTATTTCGTTTTGCTTATCTGTATTTTCTAAATTTTCTGTGATTAACATGTGTTCGTCGTATAGTTATTTTAAAGTGAAAAGGCAACAAGGAGACTGGGGTAGGGGTGTCTTCAGGATGGGAGAGGCGGAAGAGAAGGCTACTGAGCGAGGCCGTGAGAGCCCTGAACCTAGAGGGTGGGGCTCACGTCCAGGGCTGCCTCCCTTTTGCCTTATTCCTCCGAGAAGCAGATTCGGGAAGGGTTTATTGCTTCATGAAAAGAACTGTTAACCGTTTTTCTGCCTCAGAGACGTATGCTTTTTATCTGCTTTGTTGAGGTATGATTCTACTGTTCACCCATTTAAAGCGGGCAGTTCAGGGAGGGACTTCCCTGGCGTTCCCGTGGTTAAGACTCTGCATTTGCACTGTAGGGCGGCACAGGGGTTTGATCCCTGGTCAGGGGAACTAAGATCCTGGTATGCCGTGCAACATGACCAAAATAAATTTCAGTTCTCCTTTATAAGTTATTAATTAATTTATAAATTAAATAAAGTGCAATTCAGTGGTTTTTTTAGTGCAGTCACAGAGCTGTGCAGCTTCACCACTATCTGATTTTACAGCATCCCAAGGACCCCTGTGCTGGGTTCAGTCTGATATTTCCGATGAGACTCAGGTAGTATGTTTCCACCTGGTGCTGCAGCAGCAAAGCCGTGCCCTGCAACAGGACGCATAGAATGTAGCCTTTCAGGGCTTGGCAAACAGTACCCCCACTACCCCCCCGCCACCCACCTCTGATCCCCTATTACGGTAAATACGGTTTTACTGGAATGCACCCACACCCATTCCTAATACAAAGTCTGCAGCTGCTTACCGGCTGGAAAAATGGCAGCCTTGAGTGGTTGCAACAGAGCTACGTGAATTACCATCTTGCCCTTTATGAAAACTTTCCCTCACCCCTGGGTGTGAAATTCCTGGGGCCGACTCACCTCTCACCTGGTGGCCTGCTCCTTGCTTTCCAGAAAGATTGATGCCTTGGGGTATCATTCTCTGAACTGACCTTAAAGATGCAGTGAATCTTGAACCTGTGAGCCCAAGAGAGGGAGAGATGAGTTTCAAGGCTGTAACCCTCCTGCTGTGAGACATTCTAGGGTGGAGAGTTCCCGGGGACAGAGCCTGGATTGGGATGAGTCTTCACTTGGCCCTTTCTCATCTGTGGTCTGGAGGTCTTGGTTGGGCTTCCTGGAGACCCTGTAGGGTCAGGTCATCTTCACGACTTGGCTCAGCACTCAGGCTCTGCATCAGGCTTTGCTTTGACTGACTGATGACAGTCAAAGGCTCTAGTTAGGAAGGACTTCAACAGCTGATTCTTAACCAAGGACAGGATGGGGAAGTGGACTGACATTTTAGAGGAAAAAAGATGAAGTACAAAATATCAGAGGAAAAGCCTGGGTCTTTGGAGCCTACTAGAGCTGGTTCTGAGCCCTGACTCTGTGCCTCTATGAGCCTCAGTTTCTTCTGTAAAAGCAGAATTAAATGTCTCGGGGACTTCCCTGGTGCTCCAGTGGCTAAGACTGTGTGCTCCCAATGCAGGGGGCCCGGGTTCAGTCCCTGGTCAGGGAACTAGATCCCACATGCTGCAACTGAATTCACATGTTGAGACTAAGACCTAGCGCAGCCAGATAAATTTAAAAAATATTTTTTGAAAAAAGAAACTCCTCAGGGCTGGGCCACAGCAGATGGTGAGTGAATTTCTGATGAATGAGTAAAGTGTGCGAAAGCATGGGAGGGACTCAATAAATGTCAACCCCGCCCACTCCATCTAGATTTCTGAGATCCTGGATAATGCTTCTGTGAAACCTTGTGGGCCTCTGTCCCCAGAGCTCCTCAAGAAGAAAGTCATGTGCATAAAAAAAGAAATAAACCTCCTCTGACATTCCTGGCCCCCTCTGGTTTTTTTTTTTTTTTTGGCTCTTCCTTGTTGTTCAGTCACTCAGTCGTGTCTGACTCTTTGCGACCCCATGGACTGCAGCACACCAGGCTTCCCTGTCCTTCACCATCTCCCAGACCTTGCTCAAACCCATGTCTATTGAATTGGTGATGCCATCCAACCATCTCATCCTCTGTCGTCCCCTTCTCCTCCTGTCTTCAACCTTTCCCAGCATCAGGGCCTTTCCTAATGAGTCGGCTCTTTGCATCAGGTGGCCAAAGTATTGGAGCTTCAGCATCAGTCCTTCCAATGAATATTCAGGGTTGATTTCCTTTAGGATTGACTGTTCTTACATGGAGAAGGAAATGGCAACCCACTCCAGTGTTCTTGCCTGGAGAATCCCAGGGACGGTACAACGTGGGAAACTCAGCCTGGTTTTTCTCTTCGGCTCAGCTCACTTCTGCTGCCCTTCCTTTGATCCAGATCAAGAATTCAGGGCCCCTGGATGGGTTTTTAGTGCAGGCACGTGATATGAGGGTAGTTGAGAATTCACTGTGCAGAGTTGGTTGACACGCCCCAGACCACTGTGACCTCACATGGGGTCACGTGACACATGAGGTAGTGAAGAACAAGGACCGGGAGGGGAGGATGCCAGGGATGCATTAGACACGGAGATGCGTAGGAGTGATCCTACAGGGCCCCAAGTCTAGAGCGTTTGCACACACACAATGAAGTGAGTGCCCCAGGCGCTGGAGTCCAGGAGGCTGTCAGCAGCGCTCCAGGGACTTCCTTGGTGGCCACTGGACCACCAGGGAACATGGAGTCAGTCTCCCAGGGCAGGGACCAGGGTTCAGTCCTTGGTCAGGGAACTAGATCCCCGCATATCACAACCAAGAGTTTGAATGCTGCAACTGAGACCCAGCGCAGCCAAATAAATAAATGTAAATAAATATTAGACAGTGTTCCATGTATCTAGGAGAAAAGACTGGGGGTCACTCATGGACTTCAGGTCTGTGTGGATTTTTCCACTCCCAGGGAAGCGTCCCTTTTCAGAAGGACTGTTGACCCTGTGACAGGACGGCTTTGAGGGCAAACACAGTTCTCTCCTGGGGACTTTTCTCCGCAGCCCCTCCAGCATTTACCCTTTAACCCTCAGAAGCCCCTGCGAGAAATGGCCCCGCTAGGCTCTGCCCAGACAGAAACCAGGTATCTCGGGAAGAGAGGCATTGGAGCGGAGAATTGATGAGCACGGCTGATTCTCTGTTGTGATGAGCACGGTCTCTGATTCTCTGTTGTGACGTCTTGGCCTCTCAGGCCCATTGGCTCCAGGAGGGGGCTTCCCTGGTGGCTCAGATGGTAGAGAATCTGCCTGCAATGCAGGAGACCTGGGTTTGATCCCTGAGTTGGAAAGATCTGGAGAAGGAAATGGGCTCCGCGCTCCAGTATTGTTGCCTGGAGAATCCCATGGACAGAGGAGCCTGGCGGACTACAGTCCATGGGGCCGCAAAGAATCAGACACGCCTGGGGGACTGACACTAGGGAACAAAGGAACACATTTAAGGAGGTGTTTATTTCTTATGCGCCAATTCTGGAAAGCAGGGAAAAACGACCGGCAAATAGTCTCCAATCAGAAGTCCCTTTTTTGGTGCAAAAGGACTTTGTCTCTTCCTGTTGACAAGGACTCAGGAGGAAGGTGGTAGGTCAGGCAGGTGTCCTCCCTGTCTGGATGGGGAACAGTCGATGACTCACCCAAGGTCTCGTGGTCGACTCGGTGCCAGGACTCTAATGAGCCAGAACCTGGCTCAAGTCTCTGGAAACAGGTTGGACGTCACAGCTACGGCCTTTCCATTGCTCTGTTCCATGTGGCCAAGAAGCGTGTTGTCCTTGGAAGGGCTGACTCTAGGTGGGTGTGTTTTATCTTAACCTGAGCAGTTTAGAAGTTTGAAGGACATTTTGACAGCGCCGGTCTACAACTTTAAGTCTCCCCTTGAATGTAAATTGGTTCAATCTCTATGGACAACACTGTCGAGGTTCCTTAAAAACCTAAAAGTGGAGTTGCCATATGATCCAGCAATCTCATTCCTGGGCTTGTATCTGGAGAAAGCTGGTTTGTAAAGATACATGCACCCCAGTGTTCAGAGCAGCACTGTTTGCAATAGTCAGGACATGAAAGCAACCTAAATGTCCAACAGATGAATGGATAAAGATGTGGTTTGTTTATACAATGGGGTACTACTCAGCCATAAAAAAAGAATGAAATAATGCCATTTGCAGGAACACGGATAGCCCTAGAGATTATCATACTAAGTGAAGTAAGTCAAAAAGAGACAAATATCATAGGATGTCATTTATATGTGAAGTCTAAAATATCATACAAATGAACTTATTTACAAAGCAGAAACAGACTCACAGACGTAGAATGCAAACATGGATGCCAAAGGGGAAAGTGGGTGGACGGATAGGTTATATAAACCACTATATATAAAGCAAAGTCCTATTGTAGAGCACAGGGATATATTCAACATTCTGTAGTAAATCATAATGGAAAAGAATATAAAAAAGAATATATGTATGATCACTTTTCTGTATACCAGAAACTAGCACAATATTGTAAGTCAACTATACTTTAAGAAAAAGAAAGGGAGAAAAGAAGTCTCCCCTTTGGGCAAGCAACTCTAAATCTAGAAATTTTTCTGCAGAAAATAATAAAGGATGTGTGCTAGCATCTCATCACAAGGGTGCTCACCTCCATCTTGTTTATCTCAGTGTTAGATACATCATAGCCGCAGATGCTCTGCAGGACCAAAGGTTGCAGATTTTTTTTTTTTGGCCAAGCTGAGCGGCATGTGGGATCTTAGTTCCCTACCAGGGATAGAACTTGCGCCCCCTGCAATAGAAGCATGGAGTCTTAAACTCTGGAGTCCTCCTCAAGGACTTCTTACTGAATTGTAAAATGTTCAGATAAAGGAGGAGGAATTAGACTTGCTTCTGAAATATGGTTTTCTAATTTTTCTGTGTTGAACTTGAATGACATGTGTTGTTTTTAAAAGAGTTTGCTGAAGGATGGGTCTGATTGTGGGCAACAGTGGGATGGGGCCCAGACTTTTAAAGCTGGTTTGGTCCACTTTCAGTGATGGGCCCCATGAAGAAGGGCCCACTGAGCAGAGCAGGATCATCCAGAGGGTGGGAACCATGTTCTCGGAATCACTAAGCTGGAGAGCCTGGGCTTGGGAGAAATGCCTTCAATGCAGGATCATCTGGAAGAGGATGCCAGTGGTGGCTGTGCTGGGACATTCTGGAATGCCATCAAAGGCCCCACAGGCTGTAGGTTTTAGTCGTATTATCTGCCCTCCCCCCTGACCCCACTCCAAACTTGTCCCATGCTAAAGGTGAGTATCCATGACCTTGCTGAGAAGAGGCTAAGAGACTGGGCGCTGAGTATGCTCTGGGGAAGGAGAAATAGACATAAGATTTTTGTATCTAGGGGGCCTGGAAGAGGGACCCAGAAAGTGGGTGGGGTGGGTTGTGGTTGAGGGGTTCAGAGGCAGAAATCCTCCCACCACGTGCCAGGTCAGGGACCAGATGACCTCTCCAGAGCCCTTCCAGCCCCACACAAAAGAGTTTCGTCCTTGGATCTGCTCTGCCTCCAAGATTCCAAGTTCCTGCTATTGACTTTGTCAAGAAACCAAACCCTGAGATCGGTTGCCATAACATCTCGGGACCAATATCACGTCCTCCAAACTAAATTTCTCAATTGTCATATTTGTGGTGAGTGCCCTTAGTCCTAGCCGTGAGGTCAGGCTTGTATGATTTCTTAATTTGGGTGCTCAGTGGGGGCCCCAGGCCAGCATTCCATCCTCCCACCTCCAGTCAGCTCGGCTCAGCAGTGGATCCTGGAGGGGCAAACGCCCCCAACCTGAGTGGGACCAGACACCCTCCCTGTGGGAGGAGGGGTGGCCAGCGTTGTCAGGGAGCCCTGACCTTGAGGTGCCACAGCTCAGAAGAGAGACGCCCTGACGAGGACCACTGTGACCATGCTGTCAAGCTGGAACAGGAAGGGTTTTCTCCCTGCCAGGCCGTCTTTAAACATCGAAAGCACGCAAGCGCGCTCTCAACAGGCATCTTCATGGTGCCGCTCTGCCATCCCTCTGCCCGTTGCCATCCCTCTGCTCGTTACCGGGCACTT
>NW_011494943.1:9855245-9911781 GCF_000754665.1 Bison bison bison | reverse complement strand
GAGTCAGACACAACAGAAGTGACTTAGCACGCACGCATGCTGCTCATTGCCCCAGCTGTTTAAGCCAAGTCTTCTGTGATCAGTGGACCCACAACCGGTGTGCTGACACATGCTCACCCTCTGGCTGGCCCATCACTGTCCCTGACTTCACCCCTGGTCTGATGTCACAGCACAGCAGCTCTGTCGTTTCCATGGCAGCGGCTGCCAGAGTTCACCAGCTAGGGCGGGTGCTGGGCTGCTGGTGAAGGTGGGGAGCTGCGATTCCAGCCAACTTTGGTCAGTGGGCCCCGGAAACCCTATGCAGACCACCCAGGGCCGAGGTTCTTGGGTCCGGCACCTTATCCATTGTGGGGGCGGTGTTCTCTCTGTGGCCAGTGGTTTGGTGAGCCTCTGAAGGGGGCCCTAGGAAGTGGGCCAATAAGGATGTCCAGGCCGCATGTCCAGAGGCTAACTGAAAGTCCTTGCACCACGGGGCTCTGCATCTACAGTTCGACTGGGGAGGATGGACAGTGGAACTAGTGGGACAGGGTTGGGAATGAATGTGGTGGTTTGCCGGGGGCAGGGATAGGTCATTATACAACAAGAACAGTTGTTGGCATGGGGGACCCCTGACCTAGGCGGGGTAGCCACAGTCATAAGGTCGGAGGGAAAGCGATTGACATTATCAAGTGACATTTAGCTGGATCAGCCATAAGCAACCCCCCACGCAGCTAGCCTGGTGTCTCCCGTAATTTTGGAAGAGTCTATGCCTTATGACTCTCTTAATGAAGCTGGTTGGGAAGGTAACAGACACAATGACCGAGGCTTGTTCTCCTAAGAGGTTGGCTGCCTGGCCATCTCAGCTTTCTAGAACTGTCCTGGTCCTGAATGTGCATCAGGGAGATGGTTAAACATCCAGGTTTACAAACAGCACACCAGGAGAAACCTGTGGTGGGGCCTGGCCAGGACTCATGGTCTCTGTCCACGATCACCTCCTTGCCAGGTGATTCTGATACAGCTGGCCTAACACCCAGCCGGCTTTAGGAACCACCACTTAACTGAGGCAGAGTTGGGAAGTGAGCAAAGACAGAAACTTCTGGGCAGGGAAGTGAGCAAAAGACGGAAACTCTGGGCAGCACCCGGGGTGTCACGAAGTGTGCTTTTAGAGGCTAGAACTCAGAGAAATGGAGTTTAAAGATGTTTCTGATGTGTGTTTTATCCCGGCTTGACTTGGATGTTTCCAGTGATGGGTGTCTCACTACCTATCAAGTCAGCCCAATGATTTCAAGACAGCCCTGTAGAAAGTGCTGCTTTCCATCTTGGCCAGTTTCTGCCTCCCTGTAATGTGTTCTCAGTGGTCTGGTCCAGGCATCTGGAGACACGCACAGTAAGTACCACCCTCTTTTCTAAACAGCTCGCCAAACTTGTGGGTGTTTCTGATAGTGATGAGCATCTGCCCAGATGGATGTTGCTATTATCGTCCCCATCTTACAGGTGAACACACTGAGGCGCCTAGGGTTAAGAAACATGCCCTAGGTCACACAATTGCTCAATACTCTGAACCACCAGAGTATACTGTTCTAGACTTTTCTACCACCTGCAAGCATCCCTCCAAACATTCTTGGTTCCATAGGGCTTTCCTTCCTATGACCTGTTTTTGTCTATTTTTTTCATTCTCCTGAACTTTGAGGCCCTCCTCATCCGTAAGCATTCTCTGTCTTTCTGAACCCTATCTGGGAAGAGACAGCCTCTCCCTTACTCAGGTTTTCTCCTTATCTAGTAAATGTGTCGTTCTTATTTAGTATTCATATATTTTTTATATATTGTTTTATTTATTTATTTAGGCTGTTCTGGGTCTTCGTTGCTGAGGGCTTTTCTCTAGCTGCAGTGCACAGGCTTCTTCTCGGTGCGTGGATTTCTCATTGCGGTGGCTTTCTTGTTGCGGAGCACAGGCTCTAGGCATTTGGGCTTCAGCAGTTGCAGCACGTGGGCTCGGTAGAGGTTACCGGGCTCTAGAGCACAGGCACAGCAGTTGTGGCATGTGGGCCCAGTTGCTCTGCAGCATGTGGGACCCTCCCAGACCAGGGATTGAACCTGTGTCTCCTGCATTGGCAGGCAGATTCTCCACCATTGAGCCACCAGGGAAACCCTGCTGTATATTTTCTGTTAGGTGAATTCCTAAACATTTCAGTAATTATATTTTGATTTTGAAACTTCCGGACTATTTTGTTTGGATCCTCACACATCCTGTGGGGTGGGAATGGCGTGGGTATTCTTCCAAGTACCTATTTCACGGGGCTGGGCTGGATCATTATCCTGCTTGTGTTTGGCACTTGTAGCAGAACAGGTAAAGATCACGTTGGCTGTTTTGGTGGCCACAGGTCTCTGCCGACTCTGAGCTCCTAGCTGGCTCAGACCCTCTCGTTTCCTGCTTTGCTTCTTTAGAAACTATGGTCTCCCACTTGGCACATGCAGGGTTGGACGTGGAGACCCACATGTGGGGTTGTCAATGGGTTCCCAGGACACTTGGCCTTGTTAGATCTGACCAGGTGTTCAAACCTGTGCAAAATCTGAGCTGAAGCCTTGCATTCCAGCAGCATGGCTGGTGTCCATCTCCTTGTGGGTTATCGTGTGCTGGGGATGTCCCATTCGGCGACAATGGACTTGGACTCAGACGCTTGTGCACTTGACTCATGGAAAGCCCATCAGAGCCCCAGACTCTGTTCAGTCTTCTGGCTTTAGACACAGTTTTAAGACACTTCTTTGTGTGAGTCCCAGTCAGTCCAGAGCAGTTTAGAAGCTGTATGAGAAAAGGGGGCTAAGACACCGTCAGACCTCCCAGAAAGTTACAACTATGGAGGAAGCTGTGAAAAGGTGACTGAAATTATATTCTGGGGTTATTTCGTTCAGAGGAATTGTGTCATATATGTATGGTTTTTGATGTTGTTCAGTTCCCAAGTAGTATCCAGCCCCATGGACTACAGCCTGCCAGGCTCCTCTGTCCTCCACTATCTCCCCGAGTTTGCTCAAATTCATGTCCATTGAGTCAGTGATGTTATCTAACTATCTCATACTCTGTTGCCTCCTTCTCCTTTCGCTTTCAATCTTTCCCAGCATCTGGGTCTTTTCCAGTGAGTCAGTTCTTTGCATCAGGTGACCAAAGTATTGGAGCTTCAGCTTCAGTAACAGTCCTTCCAATGAATATTCAGAATATTCAGAAATGTTTTTTGAGGGGTCCTATATATCTTCAAAGCCCTTGAGGGATTTTCTATATTGTAGTTCTAAAGGTAATCCAGAGTTCTAAAAAGGTCAAGTTATATTTCTTCTGTACACTCAGGAGACAGAGAAATGTTTAACTTTACGCGTGAAAGAGCTTTAATTACATGGAAAGGTTCTCTCTGGCCATGCCACTAATTGGGGGCCCTTTTATTTCTATTTTTAAATGTTTCAAAGAAAATGTGCTAAACCATGTCACCTGGGCGTTGAGTCTGTGAGCCTTGGGAGAAAAGCCGGAGCATTTTTCTCGTTGCTGCGGAAATCAGGGGCCACCTTGTCAGGGAGGAGGAACCAGACCAGGTCTGGGAAAGGTGGGTGGGTGGCATGAGGAGGGGTTCTGTTCGAGGAAGAAGGACGGGATTGAGCACAGTGAAGGCGCTGGACCTGCGTGGGGGGCGTTTGGGATGGCTCGGAGCCTGGCTGGCTGTGGAGAAGGGGGCAAGATCATGAACTGCCGGAATGTTCCCAAGCCTGCAGATCAGGGATCGACCAACTGACTCTGGGAGATGGTTAACCGAGCACATTCCTGGGCCCCCTTCCCACTGAGGCTGGGGTGGGATCATCAGTCTGAGGCAGGGCCCCAGAATCTGCATTTTAGCCAGTAGCTCGGGCGACCTTGATGCAGGTGACCTCACATCCTGCTTGGAGACTTGCTCTGCGGACCAGGGAGCTGGTTGCAGATGCTGAAGGGACACAGCTGGCTGAGTCAGAACAGTGGCTGTAACCACAGTGCCGGGGAGGAGGGCAGGGGTGGCGTGGAGATGGGGGAGGTGACAAAAGCCTGGTTAGGAGGCTCAGGTGAGACCCTTCGATCCAGCCTGCCTGGCATCAGAGCCTTACCGCCTCCCTTGTGGTCACTATTCCTCCTCGTTGGACTGGGGTTGCCCTGGAGGCTCCGTTGAGGGGTTAGAAGGCAGGAGGGCTGCTGTGGGCCTGGGCGCTTCCCGGTGGCCTGGGAGGGGGTCTGCCTTGGCTGAAGAGTCATCTGAGCCGCTGCCCAGGTGACCACCGAGGGCTGGCTCTGCGCACCAGGGACGGCAGAGGGTGAGAGGAGAATGGGCCCAGTGTTCCTCACGGCGGCCGTGCTGAGCGGGCCTTCTGTAAGGACGGGGCTGTGGCTTCCTGAGGGGTTGAGGGTGGCGGTCACAGCCCAGCCCGTCCCCCTCTGGGGGAGCAGGAGCAGAAGACCCAAGGGAGAACTGGACGCCCAAAGCATTCTGGTCTGGTCAGTGAGCAGGGCAGGGCTTGGGGATGAGGGCCTCAGGGAGCTGGGGACATGGGCAGAGGGCCCAGGTGCATCTGCCAGTTGCTCTAGGGTTTTCAGTTCCTGAACAAGGGAGCTGACTAATTTCTGGGCTTTTTCCCCAAGGTCACCATCCAGATGTTATAGGTTTTCATCCATTTGCATGTCTCTAGGAAAATCAACTGGCCTGCACTGGGGCGCCTGCCCCAGCCGCCCTGGCTTGGGCTGTAACGGGGTGATTGAGTGGGTGGGGGCCCTCCAGAGTGGGAGACGCTCATCCAGGTTATGCTGATCGTCACCCGTTAGCAGTGCAATTTACGCTGTTCTCTCCAGCTGTCTTCCAAGATGGACAAAGAAACCTTCACAGCTCTGTCTCTCTCCTCATCTGTTTGGACACCCCTATGGGCATTCCTGTGCTGTGCTCAGTTACTCGGTCATGTCTGACTCTTTGCAGCCCCATGGACTGTAGCTGGACAGGCTCCTCTGTCCATGGAGATTCTCCAGACAAGAATACTGGGTGGGTTACCATGCCCTCCTCCAGGGGATCTTCCCAAGCCAGGGATCAAACTAAGGGCTCCCTCATTGCAGGCGGATTCTTTGCCATCTGAGCCACCAGGGAAGCCTGTGGTCATTCCTAAGGGTAGGAAAAGCTGTCTCTGATGTTTGGGACTCAGATTCAAACCCAGCTCATCCCTGTGAGCTGGGACAGTTACTCAGTTTCTGTGCTTCCCTTTCTTCGTGTAGGGACATGATTTCCTTTTCCTTGGGCGTGTACTTAGGTAGATCTACTTTTACCTTTTACTTACGGCTGCACTGGGTCTTCATTGCTTGGCATGGGCTTTCTCTAGTTGCAGTGAGCAGGGGCTACCCTCCAGTTGCAGTGCTTGGACTTCTTACTGCAGGGGCTTCTCAGTTGTGGCACGTGGGCTTAGTTTACCGTGAGGCATGTGGAATCTTCCTGGACCAGGGATCAAACCAGTGTCGCCTGCATTGGCAGGCAGATTCTTAACCACTGGACCATCAGGGAAGTCCCATACATTTACCTTTGTATAACACTGCGAAACTTTTTCAGAACAGCTGCAGCATTTTGCATCCCCACCAGGAACCAGAAGCCTGTGAGGGTTCCGATGTCCCCAGTCCCTCGCCAACATTTGTCATTGCCTGTCTCTTTCGTTGTAGCCATCCTAGTGGGTGTGAAGTGGTATCTTCATTTTGCATTTCCCTGATGAGGGTTGATGTTGACCATCTTGTTATGGGCTTTTATCAGCCATACATAAACCTTCTTTGGTGATGTGTATATTTCAGCCTTTTGCCCATTTTTAAATGGATTGTTTGTTGTCTTCTTACTGGGTCATACGAGTAGTTTATACCAACTGATTCAGGTCTTTTGTTGAGTGTGTGATTTGCAGGTATTTCCTTCCAGTCCGTGTCTTATGTTTATACCTATTAACAATGTCTTTTGAAGTGCAAAGGTTTTTAATACTGATGATGCCAAACTTATCAATTTCTTATATTGTTTTTGCTCTTGGAGTTGTATCTAAGAATGTGTGCCTAGTCTGAGGTCATGAAATTACACTTTTGCTTTCTTCTAATTGTAGCTTTAGACTTTACATTAAGGTCTATGATCCATTTGCATTAATTTTTGTATATGATATACAATTTTGTATATGGTAAGACAGGGTCTAAATTAATCTTTTTTGTATGTGGATACCCGTGTCACTTTGGTTGAAAATATCAACCATTGTGTTTAACGCCCTAGCTTTCTCTTTCTCTCTCCTCTTGCTCATCATGGGGGTTGGCAGACTGGTAGAATATGGTATTAACCAGGTTTCCACATGTCTAACTGCATGATCACAGTTACCAAAAGCTGGTGGCTATGTGACCATTGGTCAAAGACGAGATGTCTACCTGAGCAGCAGCTGCCACTTGCCAGCTGTGTGATCTGGGTCAAGTTTCTCAGTTGCTCCCTGCCTCAGTTTCCCCACCTGTGAACCAGGGGTGCACAGGTTCATTCACCCTTGCACCCTCGATAACTCCTTACCTCCAGGGTTACTGGAAAAAAGACGAGTGGAGGGCAGCCCGCACAGTTCACATTAGTTGTTCCAATTGATGCAGTGGGATTTCTGGGGACCACCATTACTTTGAGCTAAAATTTGCTCAGCCTGACTCCACCCCTCATACCCTAAGATGAAAGAAGGGAAGGGAATCCTACACAGCTGAAGTGGGCTCCGCTGTCCAGGAGGCGGCTCATGTAGCCCACAAATAATGGCGTTTTTGGACACCAGCTGTGAGTGGCCACAGGCTCCATACTCTTTTTTTCTGATATAAATGCAGGTCCTTCTTTAGGAAGGTCTGGTGGAGCACGTGTCCCTGCCTGATGCCAAAGAGATGTGAAAAAAGAGATACCACCAGCTTAACCTCTGTTTGCACTGAATTTTAGTACAAACATTCGATCTGCAGTCATCTGTGCACCTCCCCCCACCCACGCGCACACACGCACACACCTTTCTTGCCGGGGTGTGTTCCTCCTACACTCCTTCCTCCTTTCATTTATAAGTAGCTCCCTCCAGAGGGCCAGGCATTTGCACACACCCCCCTGACCCGAGCCCTAACTCGTCTCCTAAGGTGGGGTCTTAACCTCAGCACTGTGGACATTGAGGGCCAGATCCCTGCTAGTCGCAGGGCCACCGTCCTGTGCATCACGGGCTGTTTCATAGCAGCCCTGCATCCACCCACTAGATGCCTGTAGCACTGCCCCCTCCTCCAGGTGTGGCAACCAAAACTGTTTCCAGAAATGGCCACACGTGCCCCTCTGAAGCAAAACCACCCTCTGCTGAGAATAGCTGCCCTGCAGGTCTTGTGTGGAGGCTTGTGAGACAGAAATCGGGAGCTGAGAACGGGCCCTTGCGGGTGGGGGTCTGGAGGACAGTCTGAAGGGACGGGTCACCTCCCCTAGGCACCCCCAGCCCGCCACACTCAGAGTCCCCCCTTTGCCTTGTCTCCAGGGTCTCGCTTTCCTTGGAACACTCAGGGCAGCTCTGTGCATCCTCCTTCCGGGTGGGCTTGACCCAGAACAGCCGTGGCAGCTGTGGCCTCTCGGCCCCTGGTGCCCTTGAACCTCCGCTCTCTCGGTTCCTACCACCTTCTCTCCAAAGCTGTGTCTGTACAAGTCCCTGACATGCGAAGAAGCTCGGAGAGAGCTGCTCGACAGAGCCCCAGTCCCGACAAGGAAGCCTGGTTCTCGAGGCAGAACCTTTCGGACAGATTGCTCCAGGTCCGAGAGAAGGGAGCCCTGGCCCCGCAGAGAAGACAGAAGGACCCCCAGCAGCGGAAGACGCAGCTGCTCCAGCGCTTGGTCGAGGAGCTGAAGGCAGAGTGGCCGGAGGCCCTGGACCAGCAAATTCGAGGCCTGGGGCGGCTGTACTTAGCGCATCTGTTGGGCTCGGGGGGCGAACGGGCTGAGGACCATGAACCCGACTCAGAGGGCTCGGCCCAGCGGGGAGCAGCCAGGTTGCCCAGGGCCAGGGGGAAGCACAGAGTGGCCACCAGGGAGGAGAAGGGACGCAGGGAGGAGCTGGCCCGACGGCAACCCTGGTGCGCCACGTCCCGGAGGAGAGCAGTGGACCGAGAGAGGCAGGGGGCCTCCAGAGCCACGGGCCCATGTCCCCCTTCCCTGAGCCCCCCGGAGAGGAGCAAAGGAAAACGAGCGCCTTCCACGAAGACCGGCGGGGGCTGCCGTCATGGGACAAATGTGGAGAAGCTCTTGGCTGCCCCGGAGGGGATCAAGCGCCTGGAGGAACAGGAGAGTGATGCAGCCAGGGAGGGCAGGAGGCAGCTGGGGAAGCGGCCAGCTCGTCGTCAAGGCCCGAAAAACAACTGTCTGGATCAGAGCCCCGAAGGCAAAGCCGACCACCTGGAACAGCTGTGTCCAGTCGGCTCGACCCACAGAAGGGGGGCCTCGCCGCCCGCGAAGCTCGGGAACAAGAGCAAGTGGCAGAGAGAGCTGGAATTTGCCTTCGAAGAGTTGTTTGATACCAACAGGAAGCTGAAAAAACACCTGACCTCGCAGCTGGATCTCAAGCCCGGGGTGGAGCAGAGCCCTGGGGAAGACCAGAACTTCAAGGAGGAGACGCAAGCACGGAGAAGGGAGAGCCAGAGAGAGAAGGTGGAAGGAGATGCAGAGATTCATGTGGTGTCTGCCGGGGAGCCCACGAATCCAGTGGGGATGGAAGCCCACCTGACGCCGTCCAGAACCAGCTTGCAAAAGTTTCTAAGCAAGCTCGAGAACCAGAAATACCATAGGATGGCCAAGGGCGTGGTTAAGAGCGACAGTACACTTTGGTCTCCTGGGGCAGGAACCTCTCTGGATGAAAAGGACTGGCTCTTCTGCAGCCCTGGATCCGGATGGGAACCGGCCCAACTGGATGCGCTGGTGCAGGGCTCCCTTCAGCTTCACCCGCAAGAACAGGCAGACAGGGTTGGCTTGATGGCAGCAATGCAGAAGCAGAAGATGCAGGTGGAGCAAAGAAGCATAAAGCAGCTGGACCTGCTCGAGCAGATCGAACACCACAAGGTGAGCTTGGAGGCCGACCTCCAGACGGAGCTGAAAGATGGCAGGAGGGGACAGAGGCAAGCTCGCCTGGTTCATCCGAAGCCTGACTCCCCTCCAGACCCAGAGAAGGAAGGCGGGTATGACCGCAGCCCCACTTCCCCCTCGGCTGCCATCGTCGACGATGACAGGCACAGTCAGATGATCCGTGACATTCAACAGCAGATTCTAGAGCAAAACAAGTTGCACAAGCAGTTTCTTAAAGAAGCCAGGAAACGCTTGCTGGAGTTTCAGAAAATATGTTAAAAGTGAGAGTCCCACCCATGATAAATACATCACTGATAACTGGGCGTTCTGCCGGAACTGGTAGTACCCAAGCCTGTGCGATTGTATTTGCGTCATCTGCTCAGAAACCCGTAGCCTCTTTAAAATGGGCCATCAGTCATCCTCCTGTGCTTTTGGCGCGAGTTCCTCTGCAGAAATCCTACTTACTCCCAATCTTGCCTTTAAAAACTAAGTCCTATTCGGAAAGAATCCTTAGCACGAAAATAAGAACCCGTGTAGGGCGCGGTATGTGGGTCTGGCCAGCATTAGCCCAGAGGTGTGTCCTGGAGCTGAGGCTGTTTTCATGTACCGCGAGCGCAGATGGAAGTGCCAGGTACATTTAAGCGCTTCAGATGTTTTAGTCGAATAAACACTGGACTTTGAGGGGCATCCAAGGTCAGACGGGCGCAATTTCAAAAGATACATCATTAGTTGCTTAGCCAGTGGCTGAGACGTTCACGGAGAGGTCTAACGAAAATCTTTCCGTCTTTTCAAAGCAACGTCGTTTCATAGGACATCACTTGGTAACATTCTTGTAAATTTAATATTAGAAAGTGGCAGAGAGGGAGAGAAGGGGGTGGGAGCAAGAGGAAGAAAGAGGAAAGAGGAGAAAAGAAAGGGGAAATGCTTCTCAGTGACACAGCCCTACAGACTCCTTTGGGGCTGGCAGTGGTGGGGGAGGGAGGCGGCGGGGAATAGGGTGTCTGATCGGTTGCCTTTTTCCCAGCTGTACCCCTGACCCAGAAGCCTCAGTAGCCACAGAGACCCTACACTGGATGGGGCTTTATCTACCAGTTGCATACTTAAGGATTGGAATGGAGTGGACAAACCTTTTCTGCAAGGAGCTGAGAGTAGCATTCTAAGCTTCACTGGCCATATCGTCTCTGTGGCAACTACTCAATGCCTGGAAGGCAGCCATAGACTAAATGAATGGGTGTGACCGAGTTCCAATAAGACTTGATTTACAAAAATAAGGGGTAGGCAGGCTTTGGCCCTCAAGCCAGCATTAGCTGACCCCTGGGCTTAACATATCAAGGAGATGGGCCTCCCTCCCTCCCTTCCAGGAACCTCAGCTGTCCTGAGTAGGAGCCCCTCTTCAGTCATGGTATGTGGGCATCACTGGGCCATCAATGGCCTTTTTAATCTTACGTAGTTTTGCACCATAGCCTAGCTGTAGTGACCAACAGGGAGTGAAGGCAGGGTCTGTTGGGACCCCAGCCTGCCCACATGTAGACGGTATAATCATCACCTGTGAGCCCACCATTCAAATCTGAGATCTGAAATATTTGCCGAAAACCAGCTTTATCTGTGTGCCCCTTCCCTCTTCTGTATGCTGTTCCTCCTTAGCTGTATTGTGTATCCGCAGAACTTGGGAGTTGTCCCCACTTCACACACCAGAACACACCCTGTATTGTTCAGCTTTACTTACGCTTGACCCCTATAAAAAGGATGTTATAGCACATGTGGTCTTTTGGAAGCTTTTTTGGACCCAGCGTAGTGAGTTTGTCCATCTCACAGGCAGGTGTCAGGTTTGCTGCTGCGTCACGTTATCGTGGGAGCCTCTGAGCCTCCTTCCCACCGCTGCTTGTTTTGGGCCAGTTCCCGAAATGAGAATAACATCCCTAATGCACGGGGGTCAAAAGGCCTGGCATCAGAAAGTGCTTTGGGGATGTGTGGCCACCCCAGCTGGGACGGAGGTGTGGGAAAGGTCTCCTTCCTCCTTTCCTTCCCATTTTCACCTCTTTTTTGCCTCTGGAAAATGTTGGCCTGACCTTGCACCATTTTTTCCTGTGCAAATATTGACTGGCAGACACTGCCTCACAAGCCTGGAGGTGAACAGTGAACAACACGCACACGGAAACATTACATTCTGGTGGAGGATACAGGTAACAAGTGACCACAGAGACTTAGATGGCGATGGAAGAATACTCAGAGAGGCAGGGTGAGTGGCCGGATGCGTGTCTCTGAGCATCCAGCCCCCAGCCCCTGAACGTGCCCGTTTGTATGGAGCAGTAATGGCATCCAGCAAGGTGTTTGGTGGGTTTTGGGGGTTTTTTTGGTTTTGTTTTAAAATCAATAGTTTTGAGTGAGGATCCTCCCACCATCTCATGTCTCCAGCATGTGGGTCTCTGTTGTCTGTGGCTTTCCCATTTGAGGTAGAGAAAATGTTTGATCCCAGCCCCATTTCTCTGATCTGCTTCTGCAAAGTCATGGGTCAGGGCTGCAGAGCCGCTCAGTGTGGTCTGAGTCCAGCGTGAATAAAAACAAAAGTCCTGGGGCTGGGAGACCTTTGTCACTCCTGGGCCAAATGAGGATTCCCCCCGGGGAGGGGCACAGGCCTTCAGCAGGTGCTCAGCCAGAACTCCGTCTGTCGCCATGGGATTGCCTCGGTCTGAGGGTGGAGGGGACACCCTGGGGTCACCGGGTTTAAAGCCGTGGCCACGATGGGACCCAAACACTGAGTAATGGTGTTCTCCTGACTCGGCCTGGAAGCCACAGTCTGATGAAGGGGCAAGCCTGCCTTTGAATGCGTTATTTTTGTTTCCACTTTCAAAGGTCGTGTTTGCGCCTCGTGTGTTCTAGGTGAGGAATCGTCCCCTCTTGGCCACACTTGAGCTAAAAGTAGGTGTCGGGGAAGGGCAGTGAGACATGGTGGAGGGTGACTCATCTCTGCCCGGACGGTCCCTCCCACACTGTCCCCCACCTTGCCCTTCTCCACCTGACCTGCGGAAGACCGAAGCGGGGTGGTCTAGAGCACTCTCTTGCCCGGACCAGCAATGTGAGCAACAGAACAGCCCTCCAGGACCACCTCCCCCCAAACAGGTGACCCTCCAGTGGTTCCCAGAAGAGGCGTCACCGGTCACTTTGATCTCAGTGGTGTCCCAGGGGCCCACTGTGGCGTCTGCAAAGACACCGCCTTCACTCCTTGTTGGTCACTTTGATGCGACCGGATGCAGGTGCCAAGGACCCTGGGGCAGCGCCCCCAGGACAGTTTCCACCCAGTCCTTCCAGAGAGCAGTGGGGACCCCGACATGGTGGCTCCTCCTAGGGGGTCCTCCCTCCTTCCCCCATGGGCTCTTCCTCTCTGAAATTGCATCTTCTAGAACGTTCCCCTGGTTGTGTGCTTCCATCCCCACACTTGGGGCAGCTTCCTTGTTCCTGTTTCTCTCTGGGTCATCAGGTCACGTCCTTGCAGCCAGATGGTGGCCCCTCGGGAAGGCCTCCATGGCCGATGGGCTGGTGGACAGCCCCGTCCCCCCCGCCCGTTTGCCCAAGCAATCTACACGGGGCAGGCAGCATCTGTGGGTACCTGTCACAAGGTCCACTCTCCACGGGCACATGTGAGCCGGCAGTGACGGATAAGAAGCGGGACAAGGGACAGCAGTTCAGCGGAGATGGCGGGACAGCTCCTGCCCTGGTGGGGCCAGGGGGGCACCCTTGGTTTTGGATGTGTCCCCGCATTCCGTGGGTGCTGCCCTGGGAGTCCTCGTGCCTGTCCCCTCCCCCATCCAGCCAGGTGCTGGGTTGCAGCCTGCACGAGAACATCCAGAAACTCAGAAATGTAAAATGACGGGAAGATAGGTTTTTAAAATTGAGGCGTGGGGCAGGGGTGCCTCTTCCGGTGAGCCGAAGGAGGCCATAAGGAGCGGCCACTTCTTGCCTCCACGCTATTTGCTCTGTAACAGGATGGAGAGTCGATGGCAGAGCGTAGCCTACCCTCATCCCGGCCTGGAGACGAGGTGGGGGGGTGGATTGCACCCCACACACCACCCACTCCAAGGGGCAGGTGAGCTAAGCTCACGAGGACTAGCTGAGGAGTGGGCTCATGACCTCCCAGCCCGCTCGCCCAGAATCCCTCGACACTGGCAGCTGGAGGTGTGGTCCTGGGATTCCCGCCTTCCCATCCCTGCCCCTGGCTCCTGAGCAGTGCGGTGCGTCAGGGTCAGCCCACAGACCACGTGCTTCAGCATCCCACGCCAGGGCCGCTGCTGCTGCAGTGTCCACGCGGATGGGGCCTGAGCCACCGGCCCTCTGTGTGTGTTCACACCCTAAAGTGAGACCTGCCCAAGGTCCCGGCCCACCAGTGAGGATGCGACCTTTGTCTGCTGCCCCTTGCTTCTCTCCTGTCCATCCGGCCCCTTCCTCAGCCTGCGGGTGGGGAGGGATGAAGGCAAGGCGGGGTAGCCGGGAGTCCTCCCAGCGTCTCTCCCAGCCTCCCACTGCCCCCTGCCCCGCCCAGTCCTGCTCCTGCCCCCGCTCCGGGCTCCAGGCTTGGGTTTGCAGGGCTGAGCTTGGCTCCTCCTCAGGGTCTTGGCGGAGAAAGTGCAGAGCAGCAGTTCCCTCCACAAAGCCGCACTGTTCTCAGCAAATCCTCCCAGGAGCAGGATGCATTTTTTTCAAGTGATTCAGCAGCACGTGAATGGGAAGGGCCCCGAGCCCAAGGCTTAGGAGACCGTGATCAAGGCCTCTGGCGTGAGATCCCACTGGGCCGACAGCAAGAAAGGAGGAAGGGTGGTGGGGCTTGAGTCGCGGTTCTATCCGGGTCCTGGGGTGGGGGGGGGCGGTCAGGAGGGCAGCTTGAAGTGGGGCAATGAGGCCTGCAGCGTGTGTCTGCATGGCAAGGCTCTCCTAGAGTTGCTTCTCTCCTGCTTCCCAGGGGAGCCAAAGCAAACGAACATAAAATGGAGATGGGCAAGCTGGTCTCCATGGAGACGGGGCATCCAGTGGACAGCCGCTCACGTGTGTGTGCTAGAATCTTGAGCAACAAGGGCGGGCCTGGCAGATCCTCAGGTAGCAGGCTCTCAAGCAGCGTGGACCAGGGCTGGGGCTGTGGTGCTATTTCCTGTTGTCTGTCTGCACCGTCCCTGCCCCACCCTCGATTCCCGAATAAACACATCTGCGATGAGCAGTTATCATTCCAGGAGTTTTTGACCTTGGCCTGAATCATGCTGGCCAAGTCTTGACCTCACCCTAGAGAGCCCAGCCCTGCTCTGCCCTGGACATCTGTTGGCTCCTGGAGTTGGGGAGGTCTGGGAAGCTTTGGGGGACCTGGTGGTGGGGGCAGGGTGCGGTCTCTCACAGCTGCTGCAGGGACAGATGAAACCCTCAGTTGCCTGCAGCATCTCAGGGCTGTTTCTGATTACTTCATTTCCCTGAAAGCAGCGAACTTTGAGGTCTCCCCCAGCCGGACTGAAAGGGGCCCGGCCTTGAGGCCAGGAAAGGCAGAGCTGAGTACCCGGGGAGAGCTCCCAGGGCTGTGTCCACCAAGGGACATCTGGGAAGGTGAGGGCTGGGTGCACAGTGAGGCTGGAGGGGAGGTGGGGCTGGATGCTCCCAGGGATTTCCAGGCACCAGGCCAGCGCTGACGTCATGCATTCCTGTGACATCTCCCAGGACCCGCAGCCACACCCTGTTTCCATGTGCTGTTTAGTAGGGAGGGGCGTGGCCCTGAAACGTGGGGCATCAGAGCAGTCTGCAGTCCCTGTGAGCATGACCCTGTCTCTTAAGTCACCATCTACCCTCCCCCCATCGCCACTCCAGCCAGAGAAGTTTGTCTCCCCTGCCCCCACTAAACAAGCAGATGCAACCCCATTCCCAAGGCTCACAGTGTCTTTACCACACACCCCATGGCCCCCTGAGATGATTTAGTTACATGCAAGCAGTTAGAACTCTTTCAGTAATACCAGGCCACAGCTCTGAAAAAATATAATCATTCCATTACAGCTTCAGAGGGCAGAGCAGCCAACTGTGTGTCTGGGATGGTAGATGCAGGAAGAGGGTGCCCCTCGCTCTCCTGACTCTAGCCTCAAAGGTTAGTGGCAGCTAGGATAGAGGTGCCCCCGTTCACATCCCCCTGAGACTTGGAACACGTTCATCAATCAAAGGTTAAGGGGCCTCAGCCAGGTCAACCAGCCTACAGTGTCACTGTGTTCACCCAAAAGGGACAGGAGACCGTCAGCTAAAGTGGCAGCCCCAGGATGTCACTGCAGGGATTAAGCAAAGACTTCGGTGGCTCTGTGATTTGAGGGTATAGATGTCTACACTCGAGGTGCCCATTCTCCAGTGAGTGTAGACAAAAGTGTGGAATCCTCCAGCCCCCTCCCAAGTACCCCAGTGGAGCAGAGCATAGCTGGAGAGTGGGGGTCTGGAGCCCAGCCTGAAATGAGTGGGGGCTAGGAAGGACTGATGCTGAAGCTCCAGTACCTTGACCACCTGATGCTAAGAGTTGACTCATTGGAAAAGACCCTAATGATGAGAAGGATTGAGGGCAGGAGGAAAGGGGGGCAACAGAGGATGAGATGGTTGAATGGCATCACGATTCAATGGACATGAGTCTGAGCAAACTCAGGGAGGTCGTGAAGGACAGGGAAGCCCGGCGTGCTGCAGTTCACAGGGTTGCAAAGAGTCAGACATGACTTAGTAACTGAACAAGGTCCTGTCTGGAGCAAAATTGTTTCTATCTGAATTGTTCTGAAATGGTTGGTGTGTAATTCTTCCCAGAGACAAGCAGATGGACCAGGCGACCCTTCTGTTTGCAAACCAGGGCTCCCATTCCAGGCACAGCAAAAGAGCGGCCCCCCATCCACTCTTGACTGGGGCCAGTAGGGTCTTTGGCTGATGTGCTGGCCAAAGTCCCCTGACCCCTCCCCTGCAGTAGGTGACTCTCAGGCCGTGTGTCCCTCACCAGGGGGACCACTGGGCATTTTCCATGTGACTGTGAGCAAGATTGAAGAGCAAGGCAGTGGGGTCCTGGTTAATGCCATCTCCCTGGGCAACCCTCCCAGGTCCAAGCAGAGGCTGCGGTAGGTGCGCTGGCCTGGGAGAGGACTGGTGGCTTCTGTAGACACTGAGCCACCCTTGTCAGCTTGAGTCAGTACACACGTAAGGTTCAGATGGTTCAGGCCGGATTTTGACCTTGTATTTAGATGGATGTTTTTCCGAATCCTGGAGATGCCCACAACTCTTCCAGGCAGACCCGTGATTTTTTTATTAAGCTGGAAGCTGTGCAAGGGCTGGCACTGGGCGCTTGGGATTCAGGGATGTTGAGTGTGTTGGGGCAAGGCTGTGAACATTTACAAGTCAGAGTCCTGACATCCAGGGGCTTACCGTGCTCTGGGGTCGGGAGCCCATGTTGGCAGAGTGGCCTCACTGGGAAAGGTCCTATAGTACATACACGTAGCATATGGGGTGCCTCCAGAGAGCATTTGGGCCCGTGGCAAGACAAGATAATTCAGTTTATTTCAGTGTGAAATAAATGAATTTCAGAAAGGCAGTTCTCCTTGGGGGGTCTGGCTTCCCCACAGACTATGTCCTTGGCTTATTCTTAGCCTCCATTGCTTCCCCGATAAGGTCCGCAGACACTGGAGGACTCATGTCAGTGGGAGAGACTTGAATCAACATGGGCCGGTCAAGTGTGCTGTTCTTCTGGCCACACCATGTGCTGGGGACACCCAAGATTTCCTGCCCGTCCTCTCCGTGTCCCCTCCCCGGCTCCCCACCCAGGGCAGTGGCACAGTCTGGCCTCCGTTGGTTTTGCCTGGGCTGTCGTCATCTCTCGAAGTCTGAACGTCGCCTGTGTTCCTTGGATGGTCGTCCGCAACCTTGACTTTCCATCCACTCCGTTCTTTTCCATCCCATATCTGGCTGGGCGGACTAAGGATTGTTTTTGCAGGCTCCTAGTGGGGGAAGTGACGTCGTGTGGTGTCCACAGCCCAGGGGTGGGGCCGGGTGCTCTGCGGTCGCGTGTGCTTTGAATTAAGTCCACGGTTGTGCATTCCAGTAGCCAACATCTGGCGGTGAATTCATCAGCCAGCAAATCACCCTTGATCTCAAACCCAGATGTTGTGTTCACAGCCGAAGGGAAAGAAACAGAAATTTGAGCAGCCTGGGGAGAGGCCATCATTTTGGGGTGCAGAGCAGTCAGAACAGGGATCTTTGTAAAGACCCTCCCTCCTGCTGCTGCTTTTGGTTCTTGAGGGGCAGGGCGGTGGAGCAGAGCTGTCTGCTCGTGGGGGTAGACAGGACATAACCTGATCCCCAGCCCCAGGGCCAGACATTGGGCTCAGCACGCAGCAGGTGTTTGGTAAACAGGAGTTCATGCCTCGATTTTAATTTCTTCCCGGATTCTTTGGGTCTCTTCGCTACTCCCCAGCCCTGTCCTTTGGGCCTGGGTGTCAGAGAGGCCCTTCCCTCACTTGGAGTGGCTCCAGTCCAGAGCTCAGGGTGATGCCATCGTTCTGGGTGCAGGAAACGTGTTTCTGGAACGTTCTCCTTGTGTCTTCCTCTGTCTGCCGTTGGCAGGTAGAGATGGTGCTCCTCTGTTTTCCAGCCCATCATCCATCTGTCTTGCCTGGGTTGGATCTTCTTGAAGGCAAGCTTTCTTACTGAAGACTTTCCCCTACCTTGCACCTTTTTCCCTTTGGACAACAGAATGGGGGTCCGGGTTTGTCCTTAAAAGGTAGCCCAACTCTGAGCTTGGCAGGGAAGACAGTCCCCACTCTGACTCGTGCTGGGGGCAGAAAGCTGAAGGTCAGGATGTCCGTGGCTGAGCTGGCTGGGGTCCACTGAGATGCCATCTCGCCCTCCCTCTCATGTGGGGCCTAGACATCTGTTTCCCTTTGGGTCTGCTATCTGTAGCTTGCCCATGGGATCCTCTGGTTGTAATCAGTTCCTTTGCCAATACTTACATGTGTCTCCCCACCCCCACCCCATGCAGAGGGTGCTGAGCCCAGATGGCACCTCGCATCCAGGTGGACAGGAGTGTGCCCAGCCTCTCTCCTTCGTGGTTGGAGGGTGTTGATGCTTTGGGGAAGGTTTTCCATAGAACTGAGCTCTTTTTTCTCTCTTTCTTCTCACTTTCTTTCCTTCTCTTTGTCTTTCATTCTGTAAAACATTGAGACTCAGTTCACAGACCCTGAAGAATCTGAACTCCTGTTCCGTGGTGACAAGCCCAATCAGAGATCCTCCCCACCCCACCCCCGACCTCCCTGCCGGGAGCTCAGGGGCCAGTGAACATTATAGGCTTAACTCTCTTCTTTTCTGACAATTTTTTGAAGACGAACATGTGGTCTGTAGCCGCAGAGCAGGTCCTCCAGGAAGCTGTTACCAGACCCAGATCTGGCGTCCGCGATGCCCAGGGTGGGTTCCCTGGGCCTGAGCAGTGAGTGTGGTGCGGGTCTCCTAACTCCTCGCCCCCCTGGGGAGTGAGAGAATCGGTGCCATTCTTCGCCGTGGGGCTGTGTTTGCGCTGAGCTGCGCATGCATTGTGTGCCAGGCATCTCTTAGGCCCAGCTCTTCCTCCCCTCCCTCACCCTGAGGGTGTGCCCATTCTGGCGATGGTGGTGTTTCTCTGTTTCAGAAATGAGTAACTGTGTCCCAGCAAGGCCAGGGAGCTTCCCTGAGGCTGTGTCGCAGGGAGGGGCTACGGCAGGATGGAGTCCTGGTGCTGCCCACTTTCAAATAAGGACCCAGACTGCCCGAGAGCTTTAGGAGCTTTTACAAGAGAAAAATGCATGGACCTTATTGTGTGGAATGGAATGGGGTCTCTTGGCTATTTGGGAGTACTTTTTGCTTATTTTCCTTTAAAAAAAAAAATTGGTTTCAGTGTAGTTGATTTAAGTGCTGTTAATTTCTGCTACACAGCAAAGTGATTTGGTTATATTATATACATTCTTTTTCATATCCTTTTCCATTAATGATTTATCACCAAATATTGAATATTATTCCCCGTGCTGTATAGTAGGACCTTGCTGTTTATCCATCCTGCATATAATAGTTTACATCTGCCAATTTCAAATTCCCAATTCCTCCCTCCCCCCACACCCCTCCCCCTGGACAGCCAGAGTTCTGCTCTCTCTGTCTGTCTGTGTTTCATAGATATTGTTCATTTGTGTCTTTTTTTTGGATTCCACATGTAAGTGATATCATATGGCATTGGTCTTTTTCTGACTTGCTTCACTTAGTGTGATAATCTCTAGGTTGATCCATGTTGCTGCGAATGATATTATTTTATTCTTTTTTATGGTTGAGTAACATGGATGAAATGTTACTCATCCATTCATGTGTCAGGGGACATTTGGGTGGTCTCTGTGTCTTGGCTACTGTAAATAGTGCTGCTTTGAACATGGGGGAGAGTCTGTGTATCTTTTTGAATTTCAGTTTTATCCAGATATATGCCCAGGAATAAAATTGCTTGATCATAGGGCAACTCTAAGTTTTAGTTCTTTGAGGAACTCCATCCTGTTTTCCATAGGGGCTGCACCAACTTACATTCCCACCAGCAGGGTAGAGGGTTCCCTCTTCAGCATTTGTTATTTGTAGACTTTTTAACGATGGCCCTTCTGACTGATGAGCGGTGTTACCTCATGGTAGTTTTGACTTTTTGCTTGTTTTCTGATGGTCAGCAGAGTGTTCATTGAACACCTGTGATGCAGTAAGCATTGTGCAGAGTGCTGGGCCTCTGAACAATAGTACCAAGCAGCTTCAAAAAGCACGCAGGGCTGGGTACACCATAACACAGTTCGGCATTGCTTCTTGTAGGCTCATGATCTCCTTTGGATGTTCCTGGTTCATTTGATAGCGTGCGCTGAGGACGACACTGTGGAAGAGCAAACTTGGGACAGACTGATCTGATGTTTGCTGATGCGCAGAAAAACTTCCGTGTAGTGTGGCGATAAGGTATAGACTAGGCAGGCTGTAAGAGGGACCAAGACAAACCTCACCTGTGTTGCCATCCAGTTATCTCAGGTTCAGCTCAGCAAATAGAGCTAACTGTTCTATGGTTAGAACATAGTTTCTGCCTGTTAGATGCTCCCTGGTCTCTGCGTAAACAAGGGCACAGGTGTTTATAGCAAAATGGATGAGAGGTGTGGGATATACATCAGGTGCCACGAGAGGACAGGGTTTCCCAACGGAAGATGGAGAAGGGCTATTTCAGCTGGGTCTTGAAGGATGAATAGAAGTTCTCCAGGCAGAGAGGAGATGGCATTCAGGGCTGAAAATATGGACACCTCTGGGCAGGTTCAGATTCAGGAAGTATTATGGACTGGCGGAACAAACAAGAGCGGGTGACCCCCAAGGCAGCCAAAATAGTCACTGGCTGGTGCCAGGTTGCCAGGAGGATGTTTAGAGGGCAGCAGCGGGCGGCCAAGGAAGATGCTTGAGCTGGATGGGGTATGGCCGTGAAAAGGCAACACGTGCTGGGGTGGGAAGATGGGTGGAGGGGTGGGAAGAAACGCTGAGATCAGGACGACCTGCTACAAGGGCAAGGCCCTCTGTTCTGGCGTGGCCCACCGCTTGGCATTTCCTGGATGTGGCTTCGTAGGTTGGGGCCTGGCTCAGCCTGGGAAACAGGAACCTGTGGCCTCCACCAGTCATGACTCAGCGCCAACAGAAGGAAAATAAGGATGGCTTTGCGCCGGGGCGGGGAACTGGAGCTGGGGTGGGGCACTGGAGCTGGGGCGTAGGGCTCTGGTGCCAGGCTGGGATCCAGAGAGCATTTGGGGGATCCAGAGGGGTGGGCACAGATGGGGGTCTGTGTCCTGGACCTCCCTGCTCTGTAGGAAAAGACCGCCCTGACCAGGGGCTCTGGAATTCCAGCCGCTCACTGGGGTGGAGGGTGGGAGGCTCCTCCAAGCCAGGCCCTGTCTGCTCCTTGTTTCTCTATCTTGCTCACACCCATGCTCACGTGACACTCATCCACAGTGACCCTGAACAGCCAAATCTTGAAGGACAAAGCTTTTAAAGCCATTAGAATGGCCTGTGCCACCAGCTGACGAGCCTCAAAATGAAAAAAGGGAGGGAGGGCTCTGCCCAAGTGACAGCGTGAGCTGCTGATCCCCGCCTGTCAGGTTACAGGGCAGAGCAGGGTCCCGGCTTAATTGCTGGTAGGAAGCCCTGGGTTGCAGGGCCTGCGAGCAGCCTCAGGCCTTGGGGAACATTCCGGAACCTTCCCAGCCTGACCTCTTCCCCTCTCCTCCATCTCGTGTCAAGGTCCAGGACCATCCTTCTTTGTGTTTTGGCCTTTTCCCTCGGCATCTGTCCCTTTTTTCTGCCACGGATGCTCTCAAATGTTTCCTTCTCCGTTCCACGCACTTTGGGTTAAAATGTTTGACCTTTCTCTGCCATTGCCTCTGATAGAATGTGTGTTATTACAAAAAGCAGCCCCAGGATGTTTCTCAGGGACATGCAGAGGACGGATTCAGAGGCTGGCAGGATAGACTTTTTTGATGTCAGACCCCCAACCTAAATATGATGGGGCCTGTTGCAGGAAGGTAACTCCCCCTCAACCTTCAGCCTGAAAAAGCCTGACTGACCGTAGGCTATGGGAGGAGGTGGGCAGGGTAGGACTTTCACCATCCTCAACTGCGTGAGCAGGATGGCAGGCCAGTCAGTGTGCTCATCTGCTTTCCCAGCCACCGGTACATACACATTGGAGAGAAAGGGAAAAAAGCCCCAGAGTCCCATCGTGTGAGATCCACAGTGATCCGTGTTCAAATCAGTGATGGCCTCAGCCACCCCCAGGTCTTGAGGGACAAGAGCTGCTCCGGGGTCCTGTCAGCAGAGGGCTCTGGCGTCATTCCTGGTCTGCCCCCTCTGGATGGGGTCCAGTGCTGTGCCCAGGCTGGGATTACCTGCCCTTGCCTCCTGCCTCCCTGCTGCCACCTCCACCCTGCCGCCCCAACCTCGGAGCCAGGACAGTCTTGCGGGGGACTCTGCTCACCTTTGCATCTTTGTTTTGCAGTGATCAGGGCCAAAGCAGTCAATAAGAAGGAGGTGGACTCTGGCAACGACATCTACGGCAACCCCATCAAGCGGATTCAGTATGAGATCAAGCAGATAAAGGTAATGGTGGCCTTCCTGGGCTTGCTGTGTCCGGCAGAGCCGTGGGAGGTTTGGGAGCACGGCAGGGTGTCCCGCTGTCTCAGTGCACCTCTAGGTCCCTAGAACTGGCCCAGCCATGCATGGGGCGGACGGTGAGGAGCAGGGGCGTCAAGCTGCAGGTGGATCTGATTCTCCTTAATCTGTAAATGCCAGAGAACTTGGGTGTACATGGTATATTCCCATTGGCTCAGTTCTTCCATAAATGTGTTATCTTCATTCTGATGCCTATAAATCAGTGGCAGAGCTTCAGTGTTAAGTCACCAACTTCACAGCTTCTGTGGAACATTCCATGAGTGCCTCTCCGCCTCTTCCATGGTGGGTGGGTTCATAGGCAGTGGGAACTTGGCCATTGTTTCTGGGAGCCCACAACCAACGGGGCAAATGACCTAATTCCCCAAAAGTGCGAGTGGGCTCCGGTCTTGCCTGGTTAGCTTTACTTTCAAGAGGAGTGAGGATTTGGAGAGAGGCCGGCTCCTATGGAGAGATGTGCTGGGACATTACCTAAGAGAGGGGACTTAGGGAAGAAATGGACTTGGCAGCCCAGCCGGTGATGGAGAACATGCTTTGCCAGGCCGGATAGGACCAGAGGCATTGAGAGCTGTAGACCCAGTGGGAGGTGACTGGTATTTGTCAGTTTTTCAGAATGTGGGTTGTGTTTAAGGTAATATGGCAAGGAGCCCATATTTGGGAGGGAGGGAGGGAAGACACGGGGCAGGTTGGGAGGACAGGACCGGTGCAAATGGAAGGTTATTACTGACAGTAACTAATGGAAAAGACTGTGATACTGGAAAGATTGAAGGCAAAAGGAGAAATTGGTAGCGGAGGACAAGATGGTTAGATAGCATCACCAACTTAATGGACGTGAATTTGAGCAAACTTGGGAGATAGTAAAGGACAGCGGAGCCTGGCTTGCTGTAGTCCATGGGGTCGCAAAGAGTCAGACATGACTGAACAACAACAAAACTTGGTCTGTAAGAGGGAAGAAGATTCTAGGCTGTAGCTGGAGAGACAGCTTTGTGACCTGGTTAGTCATTGTGGCCGTCCATATTGTTACAAAAATAGAAAATACATGTTACCAGAAGGTCAGCGAAATGCTTAATCATTATGTCTGTGTCATTTAAAGGGGTGCCCCGGTCTCTCAGTGCCAACGTCTCTATTTATGAAGCAGTTAAGACAGTATCTCTGCTCTAATGACCCACTGTGGGGTTATGAAAAGGGAGGTGTTGACACCGAGGCAGCACTTTCAGCCCTTGGGTGACAGACATCATTCATAACCTTCCTTGGCATGGGTTGGGGTATAGCTCTTGCAGAGCTGGTTCATTGTGACATTGGGATGACCCTGTTCCATTTGGGTTTGCTTCTTGAAGCTCTTCCCTTCCCCCAAACCAAACAATACCATTAACCTGGGTTTAACCACGCAGCAAGAGTCCTGACGCGGTTCGTGTGGAATTGTGAAGCCTCAGTGGTGTGTGTTCCACGGTGCTGTGTGGCCGCCTGTGTTGTGTTGGTCCTGGCACGTGTGCCCTCCCCTTTCACCAGGCTGCAAGTGAGCTGTACCCCTAAAATCGGAGTGGAAGGCAGTTCTCAGCCCATGCTCACGTCCCCGCCTGTCACTGGCCCTGGTGGGGCAGCAGGAACCCCCTGGCTGGGGCTTTCTCAGTTCCTGCCCAGATGCTGGAACAATGCACCCCTTCTGAGCAACAGGTCTGTTCCCCAGGGGCTCTAAGGAAATCACAAGTTGAACTCCTTTTGCCCAGAGTTACATCCTAATTAAGAGGTGCCTCTCTGCTCTGGAATCAAGTAGCCAGTACTTGATCAGAATTCCTGGAAAGAGACGAAAGTGGCTGTCCTCCGTGGTGGGTCAGAATCACCTGGAGGTATCCGAGCCCCTCCCTGGAGATTCTGTGATGACCTCACGCATGTTTGGGAAGGCAGGTGTGTCTGAGGCGGGTCCTTCTGGATGACCAGTTCATCCCCAGCCTGGTGACAACTGCCACCCTAGGCAGTGAATCACAGTGACTCCGGAGAACCCTGTGCGTTAGGAATAGTTGTCTTCCAGCCTGTCTGACTGCTGTGTCCCCATCCCCTTTCCGTGCTGGCAGTACCCCGGGTGCAGGTTGGGGCACGTGTTCAGGGAGGCATCCGGATTCCTGGCTGTGCTGCCCACATTCACTTACGTTCCTCATCCTCCTTTTTCCAGATGTTCAAGGGACCTGATCAGGACATAGAGTTTATCTACACAGCCCCCTCCTCTGCCGTGTGTGGGGTCTCTCTGGACATTGGAGGAAAGAAGGAGTATCTCATTGCAGGTGTGTACGCGGATATGGGTGTGGGCTGCTCTTCGAGGGCGCCCAGGGGAGCGGAGGCGGGGTGGCTGGAGGTGAGCCAGAGCCTTGACGACATGCATGGTATACACAGTGCTACTCAGAAGTCTCGAGGATTCCCTGCTTTTTCCCATCAGAGGACTGATGAATTTCAACCGTCCTCCACATTCCCCTTGTTAGAATAGTGGAACCAATGTGACTTAAGACAAAGAATAGAGTAAACCAGTGTTCATAGGAAATCTGAGGTCAGATGGACACGGATGAGAGGCTGGAGGTGCTCAAGGCTGGGCAAGAGGCGGAAGGCAGAGTTGAAACCTCGTTTTGTTATTTTTTTAAGTAGCTTTTTATTTATCTGGCCATGCCAGGTCTCAGTTGCCACCATGCAGGATTTTCGACCTTCATTGCAGCACACGAGATCTTTAGTTGCGGCATAGGGACTCCTCGCTGCAGCATGTGGGGGCTAGTTCCCTGACCAGGGATCTAACCAAACACCCCCCTGCATTGGGAGCTTGGAGCCTTAGTCACTGAACCGCCAGAGAAGTCCCAAAACCTTGCTTTAAATCTCTTAATATTACTGTGTGTGCTACTCGCCTGTTCCTTTGTTCATCGTATCCCTCTTTCATTTATTGTGATAAAACATACATAGCTTATGGAGAAGGCAATGGCACCCCACTCCAGTACTCTTGCCTGGAAAATCCCATGGATGGAGGAGCCTAGTAGGCTGCAGTCCATGGGGTTGCTAGAGTCGGACACGACTGAATGACTTCACTTTCAGTTTTTCACTTTCTTGCATTGGAGAAGGAAATGGCAACCCACTCCTGTGTTCTTGCCTGGAGAATCCCAGGGACAGGGGAGCCTGGTGGGCTGAAGTCTATAGGGTCGCACAGAGTCGGACACGACTGAAGCGACTTAGCAGCAGCAGCAGCAGCAGAACATGAAGTTTACCATGTTAGCCAGTTTCAGGCGCCTAGTTCAGCAGCACGAAGCACGTTCACACTGTTGCACAAGCATCACCACCATGTGTCTTCAGAACGCTTTCATTTTCCCAAACAAACCCTGTGCACGTTAACCTCCCCTTCGCACAGCCCCCTGGCAAAGTTCTGCTTTCTGTCCCCGTGAAATCTGACTCCTCTGGGGACATCATAAAAGCGGAATCGAGCACCCTTTGTCATTTTGTGATTGGCATATTTCACTGAGCGCAGTGTCCTCGGGTCAGCCATGTTACAGCAAGTGTCAGAATTTCCTCCTTTTTTCAGGCTGAATAATATTCCATTGTGCGGATAGACCACAATTTTATCACTGCATTTCTTTTAAAGTTTTATTCTTTTAGTCTTACATAAAATGACTTCTCTTTTTTTTTCTTATTATTATTATTACTAGACTTTATTTCTTAGAACAGTTAAAGATTTACAGAAAACTTGAGCAGGTTAGTACAGTATAGCCAGCTCCTTTAGGTCTTCCTACAGCTTCCTCTGTTATTAATGTCTTAACATTAGTATGGTACATTTATTACTATGCATGGACCAGAATTGATACAGAAATCCCTTTACATCTTTCCATTGCCTCCTCTGCCTGCCCCACTAGCTTGCACCCCAGGATCCAGAACAGAGCTTCTCAAAATCAGTACTATTGATATTTGAAATCAGATCATTTTTTGCTGGCAGGCTTGTCCTATACATGGAGAATATTTAGCTGCATCTGCGACTTCTTGGAGTAGGAAATGGCAACCTACTCCAGTATTCTTGCCTAGAAAAATCCCATGGACAGAGGAACCTGGCGGTCTTACAGTCCATGGGGTCGCAGAGTCAGACATGACTGAGCACACGTGCACACGTGGTTTCTACCCACTGATTGCTGCAACATCCTCCCCCGAGTCATGGGGTCTTCCACATCACCAAATGTTCCCTGTGCGGGGAGCAGAATCACTCCCAGTTGAGACCCACGGGTCTAACCAAACCTCCACTGATGCCAGAAATGCCCTATGTCCGAGCTGTTCAGTGTGCTACTGAGCACTTGAGAGCTGTGGCTGGTGCAACTGAAGAGCTAGGGCTTTAATTTTATTTATTGCACTTGATGTAAGTGTGAAGGTGGGGCCTTCTCTGGTGCTCCAGTGGCTAAGACTCTGAGCTCCCAATCAGGGTGCCTGGGTTCAATCCCTGGTCAGGAGCTGGATCCCACATGGTACAGCTAAACACTGAAGATCCTGCGTGCTGTAACTAAGATCCAGCCCAGCCAAAGAGCTGAACTAAACAAAAATAAATATTTAAAGAGATTATATTTAAGGAGTTTTTTTTTTCCTTCTCTTAAAGGGCCTTCTGAACTTCCTAAATGTCTTATTCTGAGCATCTGTTATTTAAACTGTATTAATTCAAGGGTCAGGGTGTATTTATTATTTAATGTATAATTCAGGGGTCAGAGTGCAACCATCACCATGGTCTAAAAGCAACCCTGTACCTTTTAGCTATTACCTTCCTGACTCCCATTCTCCCCCCATCCCCAGCTCTCAGCCACCACTAATCTCTAGATTTCTTTACTCTGGAGTTTCTTATAAGTGGCCTCATGTAATATATGGTCCTTTGTGTCTGGCTTCCTCAGCATAATGTTTTGGTGTTTTAAGTTTTTAATGTTTTACTCATTGTAACATGTATCAGAAGTTCACTCCTTTTTATGACCAAATAATAGTCCATTGGATGGGTGTGCTACATTTTGTCTATCCATTCAGCATTTCACTGGGGCTGTTTCTACCTCTTATGTACTGAGTGATGCTGCTCTGAGCACATGTGTTCTAGTTTTTGCCTGGATATATGTTTTCATTTCCCTTGGGTAGATACCTAGGAGTAGAATTGCAGGACCTATGGAAACTCTTGTGTTTAACCATTTGAGGAACTTCTAAACTGCTTTCCAAAACGGCTGCACCATTTCACACTTGCAGTATCTTACTGTTTTTACAATAGGAGAGATAATATTAAATAGAAGGGAACAGGGACAAAAATCACAATGCAGAGAGCTGACGATCAGACTCTGAGATCACAGTAGCCCAACCTCTGTGGTGTAGAGACCTCATTGCCCTAACAAATCAACAGCTTCTAGTTTTCTGAGTCCTTTTTTTTTTTTTTTGGTCCTTTTAAAGGCTATTGTTTAGTTGCTAAGTCATGTCCGACTGTTTCGCAACCCCCTGGACTGTAGCCGCCAGGCTCCTCTGTCCATGGATTTCCCAGGCAAGAATACTGGAGTGGGTTGCCATTTTCTTCTCCAGGGGATCTTCCTGACTCAGGGATTGAATCTGTGTCTTCTGCATTGGCATGTGAATTCTTTACTGCTGAGCTACCAGGCCATCAGTTCAGTCGCTCACTTGTGTCTGACTCTTTGCGACCCTATGGATTGTAGCATACCAGCCTTCCCTGTCCATCACCAACTCCCGGAGCTTACTCATATTCATGTCCATTGACTCGGTGATGCCATCCAACCATCTCATTCTCTGTTGTCCCCTTCTCCTCCCGCCTTCAGTCTTTCCCAGCCTCAGGGTCTTTTCAGATGAGTCAGTTCTTCACATCAGGTGGCCAGAGTATTGGAGTTTCAGCTTCAGCATCAGTCCTTCCAATGAATATTCAATAATCAGTCCTTCCAATGAAAATTCAATAATCAATCCTAAAGGGCTGATTTCCTTAAGGACTGACTGGTTGGTTCTCCTTGCAGTCCAAGGGACTCTCAAGAGTCTTCTCTAACACCACAATTCAAAAGCATCAATTCTTAATTCTTTGGCGCTCAGCTCTCTTTATAGTCCAACTCTCACATCCTTACATGACTACTGGAAACACCATAGCTTTGACTAGATGGACCTTTGTCAGCAAAGTAATGTCTCTGCTTTTTTATATGTTATCTAGGTTGTTCATAGCTTTTCTTCCAAGGAGCAAATGTCTTTCAATTTCATGGCTGCAGTCACCATCTGCAGTGATTTTGGCTGTAACACCCTTTAAAATGAGAGCCTCAGCCATCCCTCTGGGTCTCCACACTGCCCTCTAGGGGCTATGTGGCCAAACCGCAGAGCTGCAGAAGCCCTTATTCAGAAGGGAGAGCCCGCATCCTGTTGCTGGTGGCTCCTGGTGGGAAGGTAACTTTGGTCTGGGCCAGTGTCTGCCTCCAGACATGCACAGATGAATCTGTCTTAAAGGATTCTACACCAGGCCCTACCAGCTTCCTATTAATAGAAATAGGAGTGCCCTTTTCCTGGCACTGATGTTCTTCAAATGCTTTTCATGGGGGTTCCATTTAATCCTCACTACCCTATCACGAGAAGGAAATGGCAACCCACTCCAGTGTTCTTGCCTGGAGAATCCCAGGGATGGGGGAGCCTGGTGGGCTCCCGTCTATGGGGTCGCACAGAGTCGGACATGACTGAAGTGACTTAGCAGTAGCAGTAGCACCCTATCACGAACCCCATTTTATAGATGAGGATTGGAGGATGGAGCCATGTGCTCAGGCCCCATGGTGTGTACCTGAACCCACTTTCACTTTCAGACCGATGATTAAACTTTGGTTGATGTCATGTTGGTAGCTTGAAATTGCCCAGGGTAGGAGTATTGATACCACAGAATTCAAATGCTACACAGTTAATCCCAGGAGAGCTACTGGTTAGGCGTTTCTCAACACATCCCTGCTGGCGTCACACTGCCAGGGAGTGGTGCCATGGAGCTGCCAGAAATTAGACCCTGACTAGCCTAACCCTGGGCTTCCCTGGTGGCTCAGCTCATAAAGAATCCAACTGCCATGGGGGAAACCTCAGTTCGATCCCTGAGTTGGGAAGATCCCCTGGAGAAGGGAAAGGCTACCCGCTCCAGTATTTTGGCCTGGAGAAGTCCATGGGGTTGCAAAGAGTCAGACATAACTGAGCAACTTTCACTTTCAGCATAACTCTTGGTGGCTCAGGGGTACAGAATCTGTCTTCCAAGGCCATGTTAGATTCCTGGGTCAGGAAGATCCCCTGGAGAAGGAAATGGCAACCCACTCCAGTATTCTTGCCTGGAAAATCCCACAGACAGAGGAGCCTGTTGGGCTACAGTCCATGGGGCTGCAAGAGAGTTGGATACAACTGAGCAACCACACAACAACACAGCCTGACTCCCGGGTCTATCACACTCTGCTTCTTCCATCACTGGTCCAGGTTTAGAAGTCTCGCTGCCCTGACGCCTAACCCAGTGGTCCTCCGCCTCCGCTGCTCCTTGGAATTCCACAGGGAGTTTGCAAAATTCCTGATGCCCAGGCAGCTCCCCAGACCAATTCAAGCACCATCTCTGGGGGTGGCTTCCACCCCCAGAGCATTGGTAAAGCTCCCCAGGGGAGTCCAGTGCACAGCCAGGGCTGAGAACCTGCCCTGCTCTAGGTCAAAGGCAGACCTTTTGTTCTAGAGGTGCCAAAGAGCCAGTCTGCACACACTCAGGAGGGCCGAGCCCTAGCAGCCAAGGTCAGTCGCCCCCCTTGCACAGTGGCCTCTGGGCATGATTTTCATCTGCTGGGGCCCTTCCCGGGCGGTCAAACCTGCCTTTGGCCCAGAGATCCTGAGGAGTGTGGCACTGCTCTTTTATTCCACGAGATCCAGACCGCAGGGCCCTTTGGCTGGATCCCAGGGCAGGACAGGGAGAGGGCTTATGTCCAGCAGTCAGGAGCCCTGGCAAGGTCTCTCTGGAGCATGGGGCTTGGGTCCCCTCCTGCCCTGTTTATCACTGGAGTGCGAGGAAACCACGGGGCTGCTAAGAAGGTGGATCCAGGACAGGCGTGGAGGGTGGTGCGATGACTGTTTTGCTGGTAGTTGCTTTTCTTTCTCTTGGGAGATGTGATAGGAACATCCATTGTCCTCAGACCCTTTTCTGAAAGGGAGAGGCTTCATGTCCAAAGGGAAGATGGTGAATCAAACACAGAAAGCCCCATAATTTCAGTCATTCTCTGATAACATTTCTTTTCACTCACGTGTCAGCTCAGCTGTTCATATCTGCCATCAAAGGCTATTTAACATGTAATATGTACGTGACCTGTGAAACTGCTCCCACACCCAAGCCCCCTCAGTTGTCCCCAGGCTGAATGAGAAAACAGTTACATGAGTAACTGCCACACACATCTCAGAAATTTCAGAAAGCATCCAAATTGTAGCTCCACTTACAGGGAAAACTAAAAATGTTTGCAGACGCACTCAGTTGATAACTGTGTGCCTGTCACCTTAGTGCGAGCACACTCAGTCGTGTCCTGCTGTTGGCGACCCCGTGGACTGCAGTCCGCCAGGCTTCTCTGTCTGTGGAATTTTCCAGGCAAGAGTACTGGAACAGGTTGCCATTCCTTTCTCCAAGGGATTTTCCGACCCAGGGATCGAATCTGCATCTCCTGTGTCTCCTGCATTAGCGAGGGGATCCTTTCCCCCTGTGCCACCTGAGAAGCTGTCATCTTAAGCTGCCATACATTTCACATCGGAAGCAAGCAACGTGGGGCACAGTTTAGTTTCCTGACTGGCCGTGGAGCGTAAGATTAATAAAAGGCCCTTCCACTGGCTGCTGACTCACCCCATTACAGAGGAACCTCTCTAAGCCAGCTTCATTCCCTGGCTCAGTGAGACGGCTCTGGATTCAATCTGGTGTTTACTTTCTGAAGCACAGAATCTAGATCTTGTTTTCCTGGAGTCACAACGGGCTAACCAAGAATCACGGGGCACAGAAATCACTCAGCCGGTGCTGGCTGCGGCCCCACGAGTGACCACACAGCTTGGGGCAGCCCACCTCCTCCTGGGCTGATGACTCAGCCTCACATGTCGAGTTGGCACCGCGAGACGCTTGTGTTCAGGAACTGTTAGAGATTCGGCCCTGTCATTTTCTTCTCCAGTCCTCATCTCCGGGAAGAAAAGTAAACATACAACCCTCAGTTACAAATTTTAATTAATTCCTGTTTTTCTGTGTCCAAGAAAGACTTTGCTTTTTTTCCAAGGCAGACAGATGCTCACGTACCAAATCAAGTCTTAATTATCTCTACCGAAAGGCATCTCTTCTTAACATTCTGAGATGCTACACCATTTACACTTGACATTTAAAAGCTCATGGGAACTGGGAACTGGGGCCGTTGAAAATACACAATTTCAGACTTCCCCGGTGGTCAAGAATCTGCCTGGCAATGCAGTGGACATGGGTTCTATCCCTGGTCCGGGAAGCTCCCATATGCTGCAGAGGACTAAGCCCATGTGCCCCAACTGCTAAGCCTTCATGCTGCAACTTTTGAAGCCCGTGCTCTGCAACAGAAGAAAGCGCTGCAGTGAGAAGCCTGTGCACTCTCTGCAGCTAGAGAGTAGTCCCTGCTCGCTGCAACTAGAGAAAACCCGCACGCAGCAACAAAGATCCAGCACAGCCCAAAATAAATAAATAAACATTTTTTAAAAAGAAAAAAATCTGCATTTCATCTCCGTGGCCTGCCTTTGCTCACTCTCTGTGGAAGCTTGAATCGGTGGTGAAAAGGTTTAACAAGGAAGACAGCAAAAAAAAAAAAGATATTGGAACACATTGTTAGAACAGATAACCACGTCATCATCAGTAAACTTTTACTGAGCCATTATTCTGTCCAAGGAACTATGGATAAAAAATGATTAAGACACAACCATTACCCTTTGTGCTTATGACCTGATTAAAGAACACGATATGCAAGAGAGGCAAAGAACAATGTGATGTGGTAGACTGATGCCAGTCACGTGACGCAGGGGAAGTTGCTACGTAAGTTTGGAGAGAGGAACTGGAATGAGTACTCAGCCTGCCTCTAATGAATGACCAGGCCGGGCAAGGTCAATGCCAGAAGAAACCAAGATGTAGGAAAGAGTTATTTGCCATTGTCCATTTAGCTCCCTGTCTATTCTGTACTCTTTAGAGAATGGCTGTGTGTGTGTGTTGGGTTGTCAAGTTGCGTTCAACTCTTTGCAACCCCACAGACGCCAGGCCTCCCTGTCCCTCACCATCTCCTGGAGTGTGCCCAAGTTCGTGTTTGTTGAATTGGTGATGCCATGCAACCATCTCATCCTCTGTCACCTTCCTCTCCTTCTGCCTTCAGTTTTTCCCAACATCAGGGTCTTTTCCAGTGAGTCAGCTGTTCGCATCAGGTGGCCAAATTATTGAAGCATTAGCTTCAGCCTCAGGTCTAGGAAAAATTACAGCTGTTTTTGAAGCTTAAGGTCACCCAGATACATCTTTTTTTTAGTTATTAGGATCAGAATGAATGCAATCAAGGAGTCCTCCTGCTTCTTGATCCTTTTCTTTACCTGAAATGTCAGACAAGTCCAAGAAAAAAATAGAAGGCTTGAAGGTTAGAGGCGTGGTTAAGACAGAAAGAAGAGCAGGAGAATTCACACCTGGGGAGTGCTGCCTGCCACCCGCCCAGCACAAAGGGTGTCATTGGTGCAACTTGCAGCCTCAGGCAAGCCGGTGTCTTTCCCCTGATGACAGGTTTCTGTTTCACTTCCTCCTGACGGGATGCAGTGGATAAGCTAGCTGCGTCAGCACTTCCTTGAGCTGTATTTCTGTTATCGATTGTTGGTGGCCAGGGCTGTGCCTGAGATCATTAAGCTGGACGCACTGCAGCTTTGTCAAGCCAAGATGCCCAGGGTGCAGCCCGGGGCTCCTGTCTGCCTCTCGGGGAGGCGCGTGTCACTCTCTGCCAGGCTCCGGTGTCATCACTGGGCGTCTGTGTCTCTTGACAAGGTGCCATTGTAACAGGAAAGACAAGATTTTAGACAACCTCCCCGGCCCTCATTAGGTCCTGTCATTCACCAGAATACACTGGTCTGTCTTTTTCTTCTGCTCTGCTAATGCCTGGGCTGTCACCAGTGAGAACTCTTCACAAAGGGAGGAAGGGGGCTGAGTTAGGAGTCTAAGGTGCGAACAGAGTCTTATCAAGCGTCTCATCATGCTCAATACAGGGAATTTAGGGCAGATTGCTGATTTTATAAAATTCTGCTCTTATTGTTCATAATGGGACCACCCAGAATTACAAGTTCAACATCAAATGGAGGAAAGGCTTGTGAATAAATATTTGGTGGGAAAAAAAAACCAAACAGGAAACAATATAATCTGCATACAATAGTGACGTTTTTCACTTGAATACATGTGCATAAAAGAATATTGGAAGGAAATGCATCAGAATGTTAGCGCTAGGTAATGAAAAGAGAGACGCTTTAAAAAGTTACTTTCTTAAGTTTTCTACAGTGAGCTTGCATTCTTATACTCAGAATAAATATTCCATGGTGTATGAGTCTTCTCAGGCTGCTATAACAAAAACCGCAGACTGGAGGCCTTAAGCAGTAGAAATGTATTTTCTCACGATTTTGGAGGCTGGAAGTTCAAGATTAAGATGTTGACAGAGTTGGTTTCTTCTGAGACCACTCTCCATGGTTTGTAGATGGCCAGTTTCTCCCTGTGTCCCCATGTGGTCATCCCTGTGTGTCTGTGTCCTAATCTCTTCCTCTTAAAAGGGGACCTACTGGATTCAGACTCATCCTAATGACCTCATTTTAATCAATTCTTTAAAGACCTTGTCTCCCAATAGAGTCACACATCCTAAGGTGCCAGGGTCAGGACTTTAACCTCAGAGTTTTGGAGGGGACACAAAATAGTCTACGCCTCAGGGTACTGTCAGAACTAACCCTCCCCATGCCTGAGCCTCATCCAGATGCAGGAAAAAGAGAACGTGTAATTTCGTTCTGAGCTTGGTGACCCCTGTCTCCTCAGGGAAGGCCGAGGGGAATGGCAATATGCATATCACCCTCTGTGACTTCATCGTGCCCTGGGACACCCTGAGTGCCACCCAGAAGAAGAGCCTGAACCACAGGTACCAGATGGGCTGTGAGTGCAAGGTAAGCCGCCGCCACCTCCTCCAGGTGGACTGCCGGGCTTTGATGCCACTTTCCCAGGGCCTCTCAATCCACAGGGTCCTGACTCAGGACAGGGCTCTGGGGAGGTATGACACACCTTGCCCACAGGTGAGGGTGTCCGTCCAGGGACTTTGGGGAGGTAAGGGGAATCTGACCACGTGGGCTGTAGCTTCTAGGAAGGGAGCCTTCTAGCAGGAGGAGTTTCGTGAGCAGAACATGGGCCTTAGGAGTGTCTTTCTACAAACGTACAAGTGCAGAGACTTGGCGTGCCTTGTGAAAGAACATCCCAGGTGTTATGATTTTGCCAGTGTACCAGCCATTTCCACGCATGGGTCCATGTAAACATGGGGTCTGTGTGATGAGGACCCCTGAAGCCCCTGCCTTTCTTCTTGAAAGCGCCCCAGAGGCGGTGCCAGGCACAGTCACAGCAGTGCTAATGCTCAGATGCGGCATAGACGGTGAGATCTCCATGGCCCCCAGGGTCCCATTTTGTTGTCTCCTAACGTCCCTCGGTCCCCGCCGCCCCTCCCCCAACCCCAGCACAGCGTGTGAGTCTGGGCGCGGTGTGGCCCAGAGATTGGCCTGTGCCCGTTCACACTGCTTGTGTGGCCTTCTGCCCATCCTGGTAGATCCTCGATAGCCCACCCCTTAGCTCATTCATAGTGTGAATTCTGACTCACAACTACTTGTAAGTCTAGCAAACTCCCCCGTGCCTAAGGTGAAGTTAATAAAAAACAAGTTCCACCTTTTTCTTTGAGCTCCCTGAAGGTTTGCACCCTCCTGTGAACTCAGGTTCTTTTGCCAAGATGCTATTAATCCTTGCTGATCCCCTCGAAGCATCCATGTGCTTGGGAGCAAGACGCTGTTCTTTTTACCTGAGTTGAACCTGTCTGATAGTCAAAACTCTTTATTGTTTTTTGTTTTATTTATATATTCTGAGACGTCCACTTCCGTCTTTGTGGCTGTGCCATGAGGCATGTGAGATCTTAGTTCCCTGACCAGGGATTGAATGCATGCCCTCTGCCGTGGAAGTGCAGAGTCTTAACCACTGGCCCATGAGGGAAGTCTCTCAAGGCCCTTTATTGTTGTTATTGTTATACTCTCTGGAAGGCTGGGACTAAGCTGAAGCTGGTTTGTTGTGCTCAGAGAAGGTAAACCAGATGGCCCAAAGTAGAGGGCGTGCTTGGTAGTTGGGGGGTACAGAAAGGTTTCTGTCCTATCTTGGACAGACTGCCTGCTGCCATTTGGAGAGTTTGGAGCTCAGGAAAGCCTACTGGTGGAGCAGCTCCATCCCTCCTTCCCTGCTGCACTTACCTGATCATTCATTCTGCACATTGCCCTTGAACACCTTCACCAGGTGAAGGCCAGGTTCTGGAGACGCCCCATGAATGGCCTCGGTCCCCAGCTGAATCCATCTCCTGTCCCCCTTCCTAGATCACTCGATGCCCCATGATCCCATGCTACATCTCCTCTCCGGACGAGTGCCTCTGGATGGACTGGGTCACGGAGAAGAACATCAACGGACACCAGGCCAAGTTCTTCGCCTGCATCAAGAGAAGCGACGGCTCCTGCGCCTGGTACCGCGGAGCAGCACCCCCCAAGCAGGAGTTTCTGGACATCGAGGACCCGTAAGCAGGCCACCAGCACTCCTGGGGCCAATTGACAGTGTCCAAGAGTTCAGACTGGTCCAGCTCCGACATCCCTTCCTGGAAACAGCATGAATAAAAACAGTCATCCAAGTGGCTTTAAGTTAGTGTGATTCTCCTCTCCGCCCCCATCTTCCTTTTAAACACACAGCTGTGGGTCTGGAGGCAGAGATGGGTCCCACACCCCATCCGCCAGCCTGGGCACCGTGCGTCTCAGTCTCCCGTCCCTGGGTGCGGGCAGGGGCCAGACGCACAGGCGTCCCTCCCGGGCCCAGCCCTGGCACTGTCACAAACGCTGAGCAGACAGCACTTGGGGTCCCCAAGCTGGTCAGGGCAGAGCCTGGAAATGTACATTTTGCAGGAATTTTCGAGGGTCGTTGCCAGACTGTGTAGCAGGCCTACCAGGTCCCTTTCATCTTGAGAGGGGCATGTCCCTCGGTTCCTGCAGTTTCCACACCTCTGGCCCTAGGGTGGTGGTCCCTGTGCACCCCCTGTCTCCCCCACGCCCACCATGGACTCCCAGCGTCTGACTTCGGGAGCAGCCCTGGATCAGTGGCTTGCTCTTGAAGGATCCCCAGTTAATCATATTAATCTGCAGGATTCCAGCAGGAGCCTCCCTCCCTGGCCTCGTAGAGACGTGAGGGCGGCAGGCGTCAGCTCCAGCCAAGTCCTTTCGGTTCCATCCCTGGCCCACAGGACCCGCCCCAGCCCTTGAGGGAGTCTATGACATCATGCCCTGACGCAGACGTTTGGCAGGGAGGCCTGGCTGCCCCTAGAGTTTGTTCCTGAGCTGCTAAGGCCCCTCTCTCGCCCTCCTCTTTCTGGCCTCAGGCACCCAGGTGGAGGGACATGAATTGGCTTTGCAAGGGGTTCTGTGTGGCTGGTGGCATGAACTCCCCCTGCTGTCTGGCACATCTTGAAGACGTCAAAAGCTGGGTCCTGCCCTGTCCCCCAACACACCTCAGAGCCCCCCAAGCAGGTGCCAGAGTTTTAACAGTGTGAGCTCCCTGGAAGACTGACTTGTCAGTGTGCCCCGGGAGTGCAGGGGTTCCCCAGAGTGAAGTCAGTGAAGCGCAGAATGAAGTCCTCCCTTGGGAAGGATGAATTTTGGCGGGGAGGTAGTGTCAGTAAAGCGCTCATGGCTTTTCTGGGCCTCCAGAACACTGTGGCCGGCTTTAAGAGACATCTCATTCTGCTAAAGATGAATTCTTAGAGAATAGGTGAAGCCAAATTTACCGGTGTACCCGCCCTCCTCTGCTTATATTTCTTGTATTACAAAGATCTCCAAGTAAGAAACTTCATAGGGAGCTAAGGAGCCTAGCTGTTCCCTAAAGGTAGTTTCCTGATGCCAGTAAATCGGGGGTTAACGGAGGCAGAAATTTCTCAGTAACAGTAAAGATAATCTCCTTTTTCTCCCCACTTGTGTTGTGAAGGTCAACTGCCCTGAGTTTATCATGCACGCTATGCAAACACACACAATGAAACTGGAGTCTGTTGGCCCAGGAGTAGTCATTCTGCAGAGTTCTTCCAAAGTCATCTTCTAAGCCTGCTCTATTCTGTGGTGACCCCAGAGCACCTCTAAGACTCCTGACCCTCCCCCGCCATGGCATGCAGCCCGCATGCCCACCCGGGGGTCTGGTCAGCACAGATTTTGATGACCCCCTTTCTAGGGCAGACTAGGGGACTCTCCAGGAATTCGGCCCGCTCCAAGGGCATCTTCATGTTGTGCAGTGATAGAAAGTTTGTAAGATGTCATAATGGACCAGTCCGTGTGATTTCAGTATATATAAGAACACCAGACCCTCCAGTCAATATAACACCCCACCCCCGTCTGCTTCCTGTACGGTGTTATCATATGTAACATTTACTCCTGTTTCTGCTGATTTTTCTTTTAATGTTTTGGTTTGTTTCTGACATCAGTTGTAATCATTCCTGTGCTGTGTTTTCTATTACCCTCGATAGGGGTTAGACTCGCACCTTTTTTTTCCCAAAGGTTTCTGCATCGTGGGAGCTTTGGATCCAGAGTGGAAATGGCATGGTAGCTAGCCTATGATGGTGATTCCTTCAGACCTTTTCTTCCGTTCTTTGAGTATCATTGCTTTTCTGTCTCCTATTTTTTGTTCTCTGGTTCCAATTATCACAAAGCAAAGAATCTTTGTGTAGGTTGGTTCTAAAAGATGGCCTTTATATTCAGTCCACACACATTGATCTTGTAGCCATGCTGAGCAGGAAAAAAAAAGTCAAGATGAAGAACACAGTGGTGGCCGAGAAGCCACTCAAATACCCTCACAGTCAATAATTGCCATATATATATAGTTTAAGAAGGCTCTCCATTTGGCATTAATTTATATGTTATGTTCTAAGCACTGCTCTTTCCTCCCTCTATTCTTGTCTTCAAAATATTTAAAATAAAGTTTACATTGTAGTTATTTCCAAATCTTTGCTTGATAAGTATTAAGAAATATCGGACCTGCCGCCGTAATTTAAAGCTTTGTTGATCTTGTTCGTTTTTGTTTGGATTTTTTTTTTTTTCGTTTGTTTGTTTTTTCAATTTTGGGGCAATGTGATTTTGCTGGAATATGAAGTCTTGAGACCTTCCTGTGCTGGGAACACGCGAGAGTTGTTGAAAGTCGACAAGCAGACACCGCATGTCTCCGATGCTTTGTGTCGTTCTCCAGTGGCCGCTCGGCCTGTGGACAATAAACAGTATTATCAGTGAGAACGCTGGCTGTCTCCGTGTGCTCATTTTCGACGTTTCGAGCCACCCCTTTCTAACTTTGGAACGGGGGAGGGTGGGGGCTGGCCTGTTGTCTAAGTCATGTCCAACTCTTTTGGGACCCCACGGACTGTAGCCCACCAGGCTCCTCTGTCCATGGGATTCTCCAGGCAAGAATACTGGAGTAGGTAGCCATTCCCTTCTCCAGGGGCATCTTCCCGACCCAGCGTTGGAACCCGTGTCTCCTGCATTGGCAGGCAGATTCTTTACCGCTGAGCCACCAGGGAAGCCTGTGGGTTGGTTTATCTCCTGAGCAACAGGCCTGAGGGCTTGGAGGTCTACGTGGGATGTGGCAGACGACAGTGAATGTGGTTTCTTAAATTGGCCAAGAGGCAGGACAGGGTCCCTTCGTTTGCCACATACATCTCCCTTTCTGTTGTGGAGCATATCTTAGACACACACACGCACACAGACCTACATCCGTCTCGCCTCTCCCACCATCGACCCACTGTTTTCTTTCTCTGCACCTACTTGCCCAACCACCTGCCCAAGGTTATCAGGAAGTTTCTAGACGTCAGTTTTGTCTGTTTTCAGTACATATCTCTAAAAACAAACAATTTTTAAAACCTTTCCAAAATACTTAAATCACAACTTGAGAACATAATTCATGAATGTCATGGACTAGTCGGTGTTCAGACACCTCTAATGGTCTCATAAATGCTTTTTTACAGTTTGTTGCTTTGAATCAGGATCCAAATAAGATCCATACGTTGCAGTCGCTCCCTCAAGTCCCATGTTTACAGGTCTCCTCCTTGCCCCCTCCCTCCTTGGCATCGGTGCCTGTTCTGACCTGCAGGCCACATTTGGGGTCTAGACACAACCATTTCATTTATTTTATGTATTTAGGTCAAAACGTGACTTTTTAAAAAGCACTTCTTATGGAAATTTTCAAACACATGCAGAAATGACATCATAAACTCCATGCATCCATGATCCAGTTTCAACAATCTTCCCTTTTCTTGATCTTCGCAAACAGTTTTCAGTCCATCTGAAGACCCACATATGGGGTTAGCAGATTGTTAGGGATCCTACCAGACACCACTGTTCCCCCACCTCAGCTTTGCTCATTCTGTGAAAGAAAAGCATTGGGGGCAACTGAGGACAGCCTGGCGCTCAGGTCAGAACCCACAACAGACACATGTGGGTTCAGAGTGGAAACACAGAAGCCTCTGTAGGACCCAGTTTAGGATGAGGGTTGGGGGCAGAGGGTGGGAAGGGGGTGGGGGAGCCACCCGGGCTGGTGAAAACCCTTCAGATATTTTCTTTTCCCCCCTAAATTATTCCTGGACATGTTTATCTGATCTAACTTAAACCAAGTGAGCAGAACTTGAATAATTTTTTTAAATAATTTTATTTATTTATTCTTGGCTGTGCCTTCCATTTCTAGGAAGGGCCTTGTAGTGAGTGGTTTGTTTTTAGTGTGTTTGTTTTCAGAACAAAGGCAAATTTCTCTCCTTTATTTATGAATTTTGCAGCAACGATGACAGCAAAATCCTAGTCTCAGTGAGGACACTTGATCACATCAAGATGCCTTGTTGCGAGTTGTAATTTCCAAACTTAAAGGATAAAGTTCAATGATCTGGGAAATTCATCTCTATATTCTGCATCTTCCAAACCAGGACCCTTTTGACAGAGAAAGGGGGTGCTGTGAACAATTAGTGGGGCCGGTAGGTGTCCAGCCTCCTGTCCTGGGAAACTGTGATGCGGGGTCACCCTGTCATTATGGGACATCTTCCAAGCACACAAGGAATATCACCCGCCACCCCATGCTGTATTCCCAGGTGCTAGGGCTCATCCTCAGATGTAGCACTCCCACAACCCTGAGACCCAAAGGCTTGCCCTGTGGCCTGGGAGCAAAGCTTAGTGTACCAGCTAAGGCAGCTGCTAAGGCAGCTCTGGATGCCAGAACAAATGACCCCAGAAACCCAGGGACTAACACAAAGGAGTTTATTTCCTGCCAAGACCAATGGAGATGGTTTGGCAGACTTCCTCCACGGCTGATTTGGAACCTGGACTCCTTCCCGTGGTGTCCCCCACTACCTTCCAGAGCCTCGGAGTCCTCTGTTTTCAGCCAGAAGGAGGAGGGAAGGAGGCACCAGAGATTCTCAGACTCTTTGGCTTGGGGGTGACCCCTACCGCCTCCTCTGGCAGGCCCTGGACAGACTTGAGTCACCTTTCAGCCATTCAACACCATTCAACACACAGCTTCTGCCCATGGCCCCTCTGTCTCTACCCACCTGCTTCCCAAGTAAGCCCAGATGGCACGGAGAAGTCTTGGTGGGCCTACTATATGTTCCCTGGGCAGTGCTGGGGGTAAGGGCCTGCAAGCAAGGTGGTGTCTTGAACACTCTTGAAAAGTTTATGCAATCTAGTCCTGAGGCCAAACAGATACACGCAACGCTTTGAGGAAAGTAGCAGAGCCATGCAAAGGACCACTGTGCTACAGAGAATAACCAGAGCCACCGAGGGGGAAGGAGCAGACCAGACCAGACCCAGCAGCAGGAGCAACACTCAGCTGGATAAGGCCTTGTGGGAGAGTTTGGGAAAGGGAGGTGGGTTTGCAGAGAGGAGGGGGAAGCGTGATGAAAGCCGTGGGGACTGGGGATTGCACGGCTTCTGTAAAGATTCAAGCAGGATTTCAGTATTGGCAGGTGAGGGAAGCGACTCCCAAACACAGGGAAAATACACACCCGTGGCATTCACTCTGGGTGAATTTTCCATTTTATTTATTCATTTGGCGGCATTGGGTCTTCATTGTGGCACGCAGGATCTTTAGTTGTGGCATGCGGGCTCTAGTTCCTCAACCAGGGATCGAACCTGGGCTCCCCCTTCATTGAGAGCCTGGGGCCTTAGCCACGGGACCACCAGGGAAGTTCCAGGATGAGTTTTCTTAGAGAAGAAGCTTTGCCTGGGAAGGGGAGGAGGAGGCAAGCGTGTGGCCACGGCCAGCACAGGGATTTAAGGCCCATCGGCTACTTTTTGGCCAAACCACCAAACGCTGGCCCAGTCCATTGCAGGATATCTGCATGCAGGCGAAAGAAGGGCTAAAGCAAAACTCTGGGAGCCCTGCCACGTGGCTATTCCTTGGTGAGTTCAACCAGACCGGGTTTAGATCTAATTTGGCAGTTTCTAGAAACTGGAAATTGTAAGGGTTGTGTAGGCCCAGCAGGAGCAGCTCATAGGAAACTTAACAATGTCTGATGTAAAAGAAACAATGATTAATTTACAATTAGAAATGTGACATAGATATTTCCATAAATTAGCATAAATCTTTGGTCATCTACAGGCTGTGAAATGGGGGGGAAGAGGGGTGGGGAGCATCTAGTCCCTTTTACCTCAACCTCCAAGGTAAGGAACCCCCAGGTGACTTCTGGGCAACAATACTGTTAATTTGTTAACCCACCTCTTTTTTAAAGTGAAAGTGAAAGTCGCTCAGTTGTGTCTGACTCTTTGTGACCCCATGGACTATATACAGTCCATGGAATTCTCCAGGCCAGAATACTGGAGTGGGTAGTCTTTCCCTTCTCCAGGGGATCTTCCCAACCCAGGGATCGAACCCAGGTCTTCTGCACTGCAGGCATATTCTTTATCACCTGAGCCACAGTTCAGTTCAGTTCAGTTGCTCAGTCGTGTCCGACTCTTTGAGACCCCAACTGAGCCACAAGGGATGCCCTTTTTTTAAAAAGGTAATTTCTAATTAGATTCATTTCAGTTACAGCTTTATTTTTTTTTAACTGAGAATACTTCGTTCTTTCATCTTCAGTGTTTCTCTGGTTTCCTCCTTCAGGATTTAGAGATTATTCAGTTATCTCATCTCTAGCATTTTATTTGCCATTTAGTTGGATTTCACATTTATCCACTGTACCTTTGTGTACCAGGCCCAGGGGACACACAGATGAGATAAGGTATGGTGGGGAAGGGAAGAGAAATCCAGAAAACTTCCAGCTGAATGTATAAGTGGAATGTTCTGCCAGCCAAACGCAGCACCAACCAAATGACAGGGATGGGGGGAAATGGGGGGAATCCAGAAAGAATTCTCGGAGAAGGTGGTGCCGAAGGAGGTGGTGGCAGGCAAGGGAATTTTAGGCCAAGGACCAGCCTGAGCCTGGCGTAGAGATGGCCTGACTGGGGCCTGGTAAGGTTGGGGTGGGGGGCGGGGCGGACTAGCTCTACTGAAGGAAATCAACCCTGAATATTCTCTGGAAGGACTGATGCTGTAGCTCTGATACTTTGGCCACCTGATGTTACGAACCGACTCATTGGAAAGGACCCTGATGCTGGGAAAGAATGAGGGCAGGAGGAGAAGGGAGCGATAGAGGAGGAGATGGTTGGATGGCATCATTGACTCAATGGACATGAGTTTGGGCAAACTCCAGGAGATAGTGAAGGACAGGGAAGCCTGGTGTGCTGCAGCCTGTGGGGTCACAGAGAGTCAGACATGACTTAGTGACTGAACAACACCTGCTGAAGGATCCAAGGCTGGGAGTGGCTGGGGAGGAGGGGGAAAGGCAGGCAGGAGCCAGCCCCTACCCCCATCCCCAGGCTATTAGAGACCATGCTAAGGAGCTTGGTTCTCCTATTAGCAGGGCTGGGGCACAGCAGGCAGTTTCAGGAAAGGATTTCAGACAGGAGTGAAATGGGTTGGGTAGGCCTTTTAAGTATATCATTCTGTTTGGCAGTTTGAGCAATGGACTCAGCTATAATCCAGTAAAGTAGGGGAAAGCAGAGTGGCTTTCCTTGGGCAATTGGATGCAGTGGAGGGAATGGCTTGAGGAAATCTTTGGAAAGTAAAATTAGCAAAATTCATTGAGAATTTACATGGGGTGAGGGAGAGAGGGGAACCCAGGATGCTAGCCAGGCAGGTGGATGTTGGGGTTACAGTCTGCATCAGTCCAAGTCCAACCAGGAACCCCCAAACCACTCTGCACAGCCTTTAAAACAGCAGGGATTAAGGCAGGGACTGGTTACATTCTGATGGAAGAAACTCTGAGAAGCCAAGGGAACAGCAGGAAGCTGTTAGCACCTCGAGGGTGGAGGGGAAGAGACAGGAGGCTGCCCTATCACAGCCCAGGGAGAGGACAGGTGGGAGGCGGCAACCGCAGTGTGCCTCCCCGGATGGAGCCAAAGCCACTGCCAGTCTCAGCAGTGCCCCCATGTGGCCAGACTCACTGGGAAAACAGCTGAAAAGGGCAAGGATTTGGTCTGAACTCCAGCACACCAGGCCCAGTGGGCAACAGGGTAGAAAGGCGAGGAAGCTTAGTGGAGCGTGGGGAGCATCCATTTCTGGGCATGATGAGTTTCAAGATGGTCATGGGCCCTTCAGCAGAGGTGTCCAGAAGGAACTGGATAAGGGCAGGAGAGGTCTGCACCTTTGGAATTTACCAGCCTACAGGCAGTAGTTCAGTTGCCATGGTGACAGCAATGGATGTGCTCATAGGGCAAGTATGTTACATAAAAGAAACATTCAAATTATTTTCCCAAATGGTTGCATCATTTTCCAGTCCCTGCAGTTTTACAATCTATCCACTCCACATTCTCTCCAACATGTAGTCTTTTAGTTTCCAGCAGTTCCAGAGAGTGTGGAATGCTAGCTCACTGTGGTTTTAATTTGCATTTCTCTGGTGACCTTTGAGATTGAGCATTTTAGGAAAGACTTGCATATTGGCCATGTGAACGCACCTCTAGATTTCACTCAGAAGGCTTCTAGGAGGGTATTTGAAAGGGGAGTAGGGTGGAAATGTGTGTGGCCAAAGGTTCCTCCCGACTTCCAGGTCTCATATCACATTTTAAAGCAGCATGTGGGCCTTTCAGGCAACAGGTTTGTCATCTCAGAAAAATTTGGGGGTTACCTCTGAGTGCCTGAGCTAAAAGTGTGAACTTGGAGCCTGAGAAACCTGGGTTTAAACCACCACTTGCTTGCTGGGATGCAGCAGGCTCAGTATTTTCATCTGTAAAATGGGCACGGTATCTTTTTGTAGGGTTGCCATGAGGATTAAATCAGATAGTGTGGGTAAGTGGCCAGTTCGGTATCTGGCACATAATATGAACTCAGTTAACAAGAGCAAATGTCATTGGCATTGTTACTAGAATCAAAGATCTGCTGGAGATTATCTATATTTCATAGATGATCACATGGAGGTCTGGGCTAGTTAAGTCTCCAAAGAAACCTGCTAATTAGCACAGAGCTGGGATAAAACTGAGGTCTCCTCATTCTCTAGCTAGTTACTAGCCCTCTGACCACCTGTCTCCAGCTTTTTATCACTCATTTATACCCTGTATCAGGCTTGGATTAGTGAAAACAATCTTTGTCTGAATCATTGTTTTAGGGCACAGAATGGACTCAGTGACAAATTCCAATCTGAATCTCTGTAGTTGAGGATTCTTACAGACAGGGCAGAGCTCAACATCAGGCTCTTGCCAGCTTATGTTTGCTGTTTCAAAAAAACATCACCCCCGCCAAGTGATAACTACAGGTAAATTTTGTCCCAATTACACCCATTCTCTTTCCATCGCCAGCCCCACCCCCCTCTGCCTGAAGGACTGGGCGGGAAGGAGCATGACAACTAGCTCAAGGCTTCTAGTTGCTTCACCCGGTATCATCCATCCTGCCTTTCACATTTGTCTCCCAAAGACACAGCAGATTGGGTTGAGTACTCCAGCGCTGCCTTTTGGAAAAAGTCGTTTACTGTGGAGTAACAATATTCCTTTGCTTCTGTTAAGTATTTGGAGGTCAGGCCTAGGATCACACTACCTCCACCTGCCCTGGAGACCAGGATGGGTGGCAACCAAGAGGATTCAGGTGAAAAGGATTTTTTAAAATACGAAAAAGAGAAACGTGTTTGCAAACATTCAACCACAACCTTAACGCAGTTGTCACGGGATGACGGTTCTGAAATGAAGCAAGGGAGCGGGGTCAGGAAATTGATCAGGGCCCGGAACACGGCGAAGGTCAAATGCCATCACTCCCGACCCCTTCATCCCAAGATCTCTCGGTCCGCTCTCGGGCTTTACTGGGCCTGCTACCCTCTTATCGCCCGATCGGTGTCTCGGTCACTAAATGCCCTGAAGGGTGCGACGAAGCGCCCGCCCCACGCCACCGCCGAGACCGCAGGCGAAAATGAGCGGCCCTCGAGACGCAGCCCAAGGAACGCCCCAAGCGCCGGACCCGGAAGCAGTCACTTCACGTGCCCTGCGAGAACTTGCCAGGTACCGGCCTAGAGAGTGGGGCGCCTCCGACTCTGCGTGCTTACGTCATCGCGTAGGCTGGCGGGGCCGCGAGATAGGGGAGGTGACGTATTGGGAGCGTCAAGCGGCTGTGGGCGGACCCAGGGGGCTAGGGCGGAAGATAGCACCGCCTCTTAAAGCCGCCGGGGGCCTCTCGGGGTTCCGCCGCGCGGGCCTCACGCCGCGTCTGCTTTAAGAGTCGCCGTGACACGTGTGTGAGGCGCCGGAGACCCGGATGGTGCGTGTGCGGGGCCCGTGCCGAGTAGACGCCAACGCCGCTGGCCTGTAGCCGGGCCGGCTGAGGGCCGGGTAAGCTGGGACCAGGTTGGGGCGGCGCGCAGTCTGGCTGTGGGACTTCCCCCGGGAGTTTGCCGCCCGACGCGGGGCGCACCCGTGGACACTCGTGGGGAGACATGGGTGTTTGCGCTGGGCTTGGAGGTCCACGGGTCCTCAGAGCTGCGCAGTCCGCGAGGGGCTCCGGGGTCCACGGGGAGGCCCTGGGGCGTGCGTACGCCAGGGGCTCTGGGGCCCATGGAGCGGACCCTAAATGCCTGTCCACGAGGGGTTCTGGGGAGGCCCTAGGGCTGCGCAGTCCCCGAGGGCTCGGGAGTCCACGGGGAGGCCCAGGAAGTGTGCCCTCCATCCGGGCTGCCCCAGGTCTGCTCTCTGCTCTTTTCTGCGCTTCCAGAGCGACCCACGGTGCAGGGGAGAGCTGGCCCGGTCAGGAGCCCAGGCAGGCCAGGAGGCAGCAGCCTGTGACGGTGTCGGGCAGGTCGTTACGGACAGAAACATCATTTATCCAGGGTTCAGATTTTCTCTAGAGTGGCTTAAGTTAGAATCAGAGGGAGGGCATTCGATTTGGCAGCAGGGCTGATGTCTTATTCCTTTATCTTATTTGTAAGAAATGTGGGAAGGTTCACTCCTGGAGAGAATAATGTTCCTCATGGTTATGGTGAAGGGGTGGGTTCAAGATGGTGAGTTTTTAAAATACCCATTTCTTTGGTCTGGTAGTATTGGGTCTCCCCTGGGGTTCCCGGAGCTAGAGCAGCCTCCTAAAATAAAGATGGAAGAGAGGAAAAACATCCTGATCCTGCCTCAGTCCACCGTCTGTAAGGGAGGTGGAGAATCAGGTCTCCGGGGAGACGGACATTCAGTTTGCTCTTTCCTGGCTGGGGCCCGGAGCTGGCTTTGCTGTAGAGGCCTCAGGGAGGCCCCAGCCTCTGGGACTCCTCCCCGCCAGCACGTGGTTGACCCTGTGAGTCTTGAGCGCATTTTATGCTGGAAAAGTGCATTTACAGGGAGGAGGGAGAGAAAATGTGTTTGAATGGCGATGGAGAAAGCTCTGTTTGAGTAGAAGTAGAAATGTGCACGGAAAAGTACGAGCCTAAGTATGAGCCGTTCCTGGACAGTGGGAAACGTGGGCTGGAAAGAGCATCCTGCAGAGTTTTGAAGAGTGTGTTACCAGGTGTGTACATCAGAGGCCTTTTGATGGTGTATTACAAGAGCATTTTTCTCAAGGTGGCTGCACCTTGGAGAGAAATCATTTGTAGGTTGTTGCTTAATGTTTTGGGTGGGATTGGTGATGTAGAGGTTGCACCTTTCTGTCAAAACTGGAAAAATTCGATTTGTTCAAAGTCTCTTGACTACACATTGAGGAGTGGGCTCTGTAGGATAGGCGTTCTCTGAGTTGTTTATCTCAAATGAAATGTTAAATCTCCCAAGTTCTGCTTATCCTCTAGCTTCAAGAGTTTCCCGAACCCATGTCTCTGCTCATGACAGTCCTCAGCGATACAGGATGTTGACAAGAAGAGGGACATTGTAGGATGTTTTCGTGAGAAAAATCTTTACACATTGACTTCATTCTGAGATCGTGTTCATTGTGTCTCTTTTTTTTGAGTTAATATGCTTTTATTTATGGACATCAGACATGGTGTAGTACCTAAAACTTGCTGTGAAGTAATGGGGACAGGAGAGGAATTGCCTGATCCCACCCAGTAATTATTGAAGCTGAATAAGGGGATCATGGCGGTTCCCTGTGCTGTTCTCTCTACATTGTATATGAATGTTTTCACAGTAAAAAGTTTTTAAGTACCTTAATTTTCTGTAATCATAGTGATTGTGGTTGGTAATTCAGGAAAAAACCCACAGACTTAGCTAGAGTGAAAATTTGGCAACTGTCATTGCACGTTCGCTTTTCTTTTTTTTTGAAATCTTACTGGCTCATGAAAACTGAAAGTTGGAGATGATTATCTATTATCTCCTACTCTTTGCAAATGCAGTGAAGATTGGAGTTGACTAGTGAGTGTGGGGGAGATATTTGTTCATTGGGCTTGTCGCTGGCATGAAGGTTAGGGTCTCTAGTGGAGGGCAGGGTTTTCGTATTGTATCCATCAAAATCGTTTGCAGCTAGTTAGCTCAGCTGTCCTCCGCTCTTCCTGTGTCTCGCACTATCCGTATTCCTTCTGCCTTAATGCTGACTGTTACTGGAAGATGGTTGGCCTTCCTGCTTGACATCCACGGAGGAGGGCTGGTGAAATGTTGGGAAGAGAGGTGGCTTCATCTGGTGCGCTTTCATCCCACAGATTCTGACACCCCTTCCGGACAACACGCTTGCAGCTCTGATGATTTAACGGGCCCAAAGCTGGGAAGCACGTGATTTTGAGGGCCCAGCACCCTGCCTACCTAGTCCGGCCAAGCACCTGACCCCACGCTGCAGGAACAGCACTCCAGAGTTCAGACACCCCAGGTAAGCCCGCTAGTGATCCAGCAGCCATTGTTCAGTTTGGTGGGCTCTCTTAGATAGTTCTCCTTAGGAAAGCTTCTTTTATTTTTTTTCATGTCAAAGAACTTGTGCTTGCTTGCTTTTTTTTTTAAATAATGTTTTTACATTTCTGTTCTCTATAGAAATTTTTATAGAAAAAGAAATTTGATCCATATACAGAATTAGGTGCCCCATAACTTAAATCTGGGTGATTTCATCAGAGGTTCTGGAGGGAGTCTTTTCACTCCAGCAGAATTTTGGGTCCACCTGATCAGTTGGGTCTCCTGGGTCTGGCCACAGACCACATACCCAAGGAAGTCATCTTTTTTTCTGATGGGAGTGAGTTATATAAGGAACCTCTTATCTAATTGTGACTCAAATAGTCCTTGAGCTTTGGCCAGATGGTTGAGAGGTAGTGGATGGGAAGGAAAAGTGGTAGGTCCACGTGTAGCGGTCAGGGGTGTTGGGGGTTTCTGGTTTGTTACACTGCGGTTCCTCAGCTAGTACTCAGCTCTTACCCAGTGTGTGTCTCCCCATTAACCTCACAGGCACCTTTAATGCTGTTCTTATTCCTATTTTATAAAGAATAGGCTCTGGCAGTCACAGTGATTTTTTTCCCTGGAGTTTATAGCTAATCCAAGATGGAATAACACAGGCATTCCAGAGTCCAGGCTGCCGCCACGCCCCTGCCTGCTCCACCACCTCAAGCTTCCGCATCTTGGGTATACTTTTCTGGTCCTGTTTCTATCATTTGTCTCCTCTCTCACTTTTAAAAAAGATAGCCTGCACAAGCGCTATCCGATAACGCAAGCAACAGGTATCATCGGGTTTTACATTGGCCACGTTAGAAAATGAAGCAGGTGGAATGAATTTTATTTAACCCAGTATACGTAAAATATGATTATTTCAGGGCTTCCCTGGTGGTCTGGTGGTTAAGAATCAGCCCGCCAGTGCGGGGGACATGGGTTCGATCTCTGGTCTGGGAAGATCCCCAGTGCTGCAGAGCAGCTAGGCCGGTGTGCCACAACTGTGGAGCCAGCGCTCTAGCGCCCACGAGCCACAACTACTGAAACCCGAGCGCCTAGAGCCTGTGCTCTGCAGCAGGAGAAGCCGGTGCAGTGCGAAGCCCGTGCCTCGCAACTAGAGCGTAGCTCCTGCTCGCCACAACTAGAGGAAGTCCGGGGACGACAAAGAAGACGCGGAGCAGCTGTAGATAAACGAATAAAATAAAAAGTACACTTTGGCTTATAACCAGTCTTAAAATTACTGAGACGTTTTACTTTGCAGACTTCGAAGTCCACGTGTTTTACACTTGCAGCGCATCCCAGTTTGGACCAGCCTCCTCTCTTGTGTTTGGTGGCCCCTTAAGGCTCATGGTCTTCTTGGTTTTGAAGACTGTGGGTCTGAACACACACACTCACTCTTATCTCACTCACCTTGGGAATTCCTTTATTACGTGGATTTGTGTGTGTGACCAGAGTGTCTTGCAAGGTTAGCATTTCCCTGGTTTTGAGCAGATGTTAGCCCACGTGGCCGCCCTTTGAGGGAGATTACACCAGGCGTGATGTCCAGAGTCACTCGATGGTATTTCCTTCTGTTTATTTAAATTTTGTGTATGTATTTTACTTTTCGTTGCTGCATGCAGTTTTCTCTAGTCACACAAGCGGGGGCTGCTCTCTAGTTGCAGCGTGGGCTTCTCATTGCAGTGGCTTCTCTTGTTGCGGAGCACAGGCTCTAGGCTTACGGCCTTCGGTTGTTGCAGTGCGTGGGCTTAGTGTTAGGTTGGTACAGCAGTAATTGCAGTTTCGGACCGTGAATTTTAAATCATTATAACTAGGCTTAACCACGTCTTTATTAATCAAAATAGGAACCCTTACAATCAACACATTTTTGCTGATGAGAGGTAAGTTTGTTTTTTCCTGTAGCATAAAAAATCCTTGCTTCCGGATTCAGCGAACTCTTGGAAAGCAGTTTCTGCCTCCTGCTGGTTGCGAAAACGTCTTCCCTGCAAAAAGTCGTCGTGATGCTTGAAGAAGTGGTAGTCAGTTGGCGAGAGGTCAGGTGAATGTGGTGGATGAGGCAAAACTTTGTAGCCCAGTTCGTTCAACTCTTGAAGCGTTGGTTGTGCGACATGTGGTCGGGCATTGTCATGGAGAAGAATTGGGCCCTTTCTGTTATACCAGTGATGGCTGCAGGCATTGCTGTTTTTGGTGCATCTCATCGACTTGCTGAGCATACTTGTCAGATGTAATGGTTTCACTGGGATTCAGAAAGCTGTGGTGGATCAGACCCAGCGACAGACCACCAGTGACCATGACCTCTTTTTGGTGCAAGTTTGAATTTGGGAAGTGCTTTGAAGCTTTTTCTTGGTCCAACCACTGAGCTGATGGTTGCTGGTTGTCATAGAAAATCCACTTTTCGTTGCACTTCGCAATCCAAGAAATGGTTTGTTGTGTAGAATAAGAGAAGATGACACTTCAAAATGACATTTTTTTTCCAGTCAGCTCATGAGGCACCCACCGTCTGAGCCTTTTTCACCTTTCCAGTTTGCTTCAGATGCTGAAACGTTGAGCTCTTAGGCAGCTTCTTGTGTAGTTGTGAGAGGAGCAGCTTTGTTGATGGCTCTTAATTGGTCATCGTCACCTTCCACCGGCCGGCCACTGCGCTCCTTATCATCCTGGCTCTCGTCTCCTTTGCAAAGCTTCTTGAACCACCACTGCGCTGTACATCCGTTAGCAGTTGAGCCAAATGCATTGTTGATGTTGCAAATTGTCCCCACTGCTTTATGACCCACTTTGAATGTGAATAAAAAAAGGCTCGATTTTGCTTTTTGTCTAACATTTCTATAGTCTAAATGTAAAATAGCAAATAATTTAGTTCATTAGCAAAAAAAAAACAGAAAGCGAGAAATATGCATTAAAATGATGTATAGCATAATCACATTTATGTAAGAGTGTATTTCCAGTATCAAACCGCAAAGTGCAACAATGCAAAACCGCGATTACTTTTGCACCAAGCTAATAGTTGCGTCACACAGGCTCAGTGGTTTTGGCATAGGGGCTTAGTTGCCCTGAGGAGTGTGAGATCTTCCTGGACCAGGGATCAAAGCCGTGTCCCCTGCATTGGCAGGTAGATTCTTCATCACTGGCCCACCAGGGAAGTGCCTACTCCATGCTACTTCTTGAAGAGATGACATGAAGAGGGTAGTCTGACCTCCTCAGGGAGGTCTGTCTATTTAGCGCTGTTGGCGGAGGCACTGTGTCTGTTTTGAGAAGAGAGGGGTGGATGCTGCTGTGTCTGAGCGGTCTTGTGTCTTCCGCTTGCTCTGTAGGATCGGCGGCTGATCCAGAGCTGCTTTCATGGTGGGACCCATCCCTAAGGCTCAGGAGGGGGTTGTCAGAGAAGGGACCCATCCCTAAGGCCCAGGAGGGGTTGTCAGAGGAGGGATGCTCTGCTCCGGGGGCCTGCTTACCCGCTGCTCTGTGTTCTCGTCCCCCAGTGATGCACCATGCCCATCGTGGACAAGCTGAAGGAAGCCCTCAAGCCTGGCCGCAGGGATTCGGCTGACGATGGGGATCTGGGGAAGCTTTTGGCCGCCTCTGCCAAGAAGGTCCTTCTGCAGAAGCTGGAGTTTGAGCCGGCCAGCAAGAGTTTCTCCTACCAGCTGGAGTCACTGAAAAGCAAATATGTGCTGCTGAACCCCAGGACAGAGGGAGCCGGGTGCCACCGGAGCGGAGATGAACCACCGGCCCGGAGACAGGGTACAGACGCAGAGGGTGGTGCCGAGAGGGCCCAGCCATGTGCTGACAGGCAGAGGGACGAAACACTGACCAGTAGTGGGAACAGAAACAACAGTGTGGTCAGCTGTGAGGGTCGGGCGTGGGGCCAGTAGGTTTTAGCCGCAGGAGTAACAGAACAGGGTGGTGAGAGCGAGCTCTGTCTCGAGAGGTTCAGGAACAGGGCTTGGAAACTAGAAGGCGACGTGGGTGGGGTCAGCGCCAGGGCGTGCTGACTCCAGCTGTCCACGAAAGCTCGTGCACAGAGGGGCTCTGGGGCTCCAGGCCAAGGCCGTCGAGGAGAGCTGTGGGGTCACAAGCTTCCTCCTGGGCTCTGGAGTGGGGACCCAGGTACCCCCAGATGCCGCCTCCTGAGCTTGCGCCTGTGGACTGTGTTGGGGCTCGGACATCAGGCTCTCCTCTATGCTGTCCCCCCACTCCAGGCAGCGAGCACGCCTACGAGAGCTGCAGCGACGGGGTCCCCGCACCCCAGAAGGTGCTCTTCCCGGTGGAGCGGCTGTCACTGCGCTGGGGGCGTGTGTACCGTGTGGGCGCTGGCCTGCACAACCTCGGCAACACCTGCTTCCTCAACTCCACCGTGCAGTGCTTGACCTACACGCCGCCCCTGGCCAACTACCTGCTCTCCAAGGAGCACACGCGGGGCTGTGAGTGAGCGCGGGGCTGGGGGGGCTGTTGCACATGCGCAGCTCTGAGCGTGCCCTTGCCGCGGGGCCGCTGTGGGTGCTCAGGACCAGACTTTCCCTTATTTGGACAAACCCGTGTTCTCCTGGTGCTGCCATTCTTAGCCTGGGTCAGATTTAGGAGTCAGGTTCATGCTACGTAGTGACTGATAAATTGTAAATTTGAGGTGTGCCGGCCGCAGGATGGGCAGTGGAAGAGAATCCAGGTAGAGTAACAGTCTCTAAACTGATCTGAAAGTAATCACCTAGACAGCAGAAAGGGCTTTTGGAAAACACCTCCAAAATACGTACGTTCAGTTATCGCATCCGTTATAGTAGCACCATCTTTCGTGCATCGTAAAATGTTCTCCAAAGTGGAAATTGAATATCAGTAAACTAAAGAGGAAAGAAAGGAGAACTTCACCAAACAGAACAGAACAGAAAGTCTGACTAACCTTTCAACCGTTAACAAAATTAAATCAGTGGTTAACTTTTTTCCCCATGAAGAAAACACCAGGCTGAGACAGTTAGTGAATGAGTTTTACTGAAACTTTTAAGAAACAGATCATTTCAATGCTTCACAACCTCTTCCAGAGTAAAAGAAAAAGAGAGAAACTTCCTAGCTCATTCAGTGGGGTTCTCTTGATTTGGGTAACAAAATTAAACCAGCACAATACGAGAAAAATTAAAGTTCCATCTCATTCGTGAATAGATATGTAAAAATTCTAGGTAAAGTACCAGCAAATTCAGGAGTCTTGTAACCACTGTGAGCAGCTTGTGCTCATGCTAGAAACGTGGGGATGTTCTGATGTCAGGCAGTCTCCACGTGTGACTGTGGAGCGAGCGGAGCACAGCAGCTGCGGGAGCACCCCGAGGCCGGCCGGCCTGGCTTACGTCCTGGCTCTGCCACCCAGTGGCTGTGTCCTTGGAAGTCACCTGACTGGTCCCCCATCTGCAAACTAATAATAATATCGCCTTCGTAGTGTTTTTATAAAACTTCAGTGAATCACATACAGTGCTTAGAATAGCCCTTGGCACACAGTAAGTTCTACATGAAAGTGTTAGTGTCTCACTCGTGTCCAACTCTCTGCGACCTCATGGACTGTAGCCTGCCAGGCTCCTCTGTCCATGGGATTCTCCAAGCAAGAATACTAGAGCAGATAGCCCATTTCCTTTTCCAGGGGACCTTTCCAACCCAGGGATCGAACCCCAGTCTTCCGCATTGCAGGCAGATTCTTTAACGTCTGAGCCGCCAGGGAAGCCTCAGGTTCTATGTACGTGACTGTTAGTTTTGCTACCTTAGTTGCTGTCACTTAATTAATAGATTAAGAGAGAAAGAGCACTTGGAAATAGATGTCCCCCCAAAAAAATTATGATTAAAAGAAAACTCAGCACAGTAGCAACAGAAAGAATTTTTACTAATGTTTATAAAAGGTGTCTTGCAAAAACTACAAAACATTCCAATTAGGAAAATACCAGAAGTACATTTTTAAAGTAAGGAGAGAAGCAAGGAGGGCTGCTCTGTGCGCTTGTGTTTGATGTTTGATGTGCTGGTCCCGGCCAGAGCAGTGACGCAGGAGACAGGAGGGAGTGACGCTCTCCTTGGTTGAAAATGATATTCCTGCAGCAGAAGTCATAGACAGATTGGAAATTGGGGGGAATTCCTCGTCAGTCCAGTGGTTAGGATTCTGAGCTTTCAGTGCCAAGGGCCCAGGTTTGATCCCTGGTCGGATCTGTTTGGGAAGGACATGCACTATATTTGAGGTTACAGTATCTTGAAGAACTAGGGACGTGCTTGCCTTTGGACCCAGAAGCGTATCTTGTAGGTGTGTGCCTTAGAGAAACCCTCAGGCATACAGGAGGTGGGTACGGGACCATTCACCCCAGCGTTGTGACTGTAGGAAGAGGGAGGGGTTGACGTGAGTGAGTAGGGGACTGTGTGGGTGGACTGCGGTCTGGAGGGAGGGCTAAAAGGCAGCTTGGTACAGGTCATAAAAAAGCGAGCTTAAACGTGCAGCTGCAGTGCGCTGGTGAGTGCCACGTGTGGAGTAGGGTGAATCTATGACTGGGAACAGCGCTGACCTGTCAGCGGGTCCCTGCTGCCAGAGGTCAAGGGACAGACGGAGGACGTGGGGCGCGGGGGTGTGAGAGGCTGAGAGGGGAGTTCAGCTGTCACACCTGTGCTTGCCTTACAAATCACCTAAAATGGGGTGTCGTCTTTGCTCTTCTCTTTGTATTTAAGATAGTTCATAATTAGAAGCATAGCTAGGATCTGCCTGCCAGTGCAGGAGACGGAAGAGACGCAGGTTCACTCCCTGAGCCAAGAAGAGCCTCTGGAAGAAGAAATGGCCACCCACTTCAGTATTCTTGACTGGGAAATCCCGTGGACGGAGGAGTGGGCTACGTACAGTCCAGGGGGTCACAGAGAGTCAGACACGACTGAGCACACACACGCACAGAAGTATAGCACTGTCTAGCCTAATGCCTGGGGGAACAAATAGTTTATCCCAGCAGGGGCCTGGCCCAGCCTAGGGGGCACCATCTGGTCAGCAACAACTGGTCCCGCCTCCATGTTGGTGTCCCCTGGGGCAGCAGAGCCGCAGAGTCGGGCAGGTAGACTGGGAGGGAGCAGGTGCCTGGGGTCTCCCCGGAGCTGGCTGAGCCCAGATGTCTCCTGGGGGCAGCAGAGCAGAGGTTCCACGGTGAAGAGCGAGTGAAGGGGGTGTCTGTCGGGAAGCCCGAAATGTTCTCTGTCATTGACCATGTGATGCGATTTGCAGGTCAGAGGACACATTCTAAACCGAGCTTGGCAGCTCACACTCCGTGGGCTGGGTCTCACGGAGAGATGGGTTCCCAGGTGCCACCAGCCTTGCAGGGCTTGGGCGGGCTGGGGGGCTCTGCTTTCTGCCAGCCAGGAGGCTGTGTCGTCAGCTCTCCTGGGAACTCCCAGGGCCCTACCGTGACCGCGTGTCCACGCCCGCAGGTCACCAGGGCAGCTTCTGCATGCTGTGCGTCATGCAGAACCACATCATCCAGGCCTTCGCCAACAGTGGCAACGCCATCAAGCCCGTGTCCTTCATCCGGGACCTGCGAAGTAAGAGCGGCTTCCTCCTGGGGAGGGCGGCATTGCCAGGGGTGCTGGCGGAGGGCAGGAGGCGGGAGTGGGCTCGAGCCTGGAGGCCTCATGCACAGAGTGGAGCAGACTAAAGC
>NW_011494943.1:9822536-9855145 GCF_000754665.1 Bison bison bison | reverse complement strand
CAGACTAAAGCCGCCCCTGGGGTTGGATGGACAGGGGCCAGTCCATGTCAGCCAGTGGCGACCCCCACCCCGGCCCCTTCCCCCAGGATCCTGCGGGTTGGCCAGGCCAGGGGCTGTGTGTTTCGGGCGGGGAGCTAGGTGAGGAAGTGCTGCGAGACCTTTTCTCAGCATCTGAGGAGCCAGGGTCCATGTGTTGTGAAAGTCAGGCTTCTGTTTTGCTTGGCAGAGGTGGGTCCTTAGTTTTGTTGCTGTTGTTTTATTTCACGTATTTATGTATTTATTGGGCTGCACTGGGTCTTCGTTGCCGCTCGCAGGTTTTCTCAAGTTGTGGCAAGTGGGAGCTACTCTCTGGTTGTGGCATGTGGGCTTCTCCTTGGAGTGGCTTCTCATTGCTGAGCCAGGCTCTGGGGCGCACGCGCCGCCGTAGCTGGGACCTGCAGGCTCTGCGGCGTGTGGGCTTCTCCTTGGAGTGGCTTCTCGTTGCTGAGCCAGGCTCTGGGGCACACGCGCCGCTGTGGTTGGGGCCTGCAGGCTCTGCACTCGGGCTCGGTTGCTGCGGTGCATGGGCTTAGTTGCCCATGGTACGTGGGGTCTTTCTGGACCAGGGATTGAACCTGTGTCCCCTGTGTTGGCAGATTTCTAACCACTGGACCACCAGGGAGGCCCACCCATTGGCTTTTTGAAGCCTGTGTGTGTTGTATTGGGCCGACATGGTGGTGATCTGCCATGGTCTGTATTGGCTCCTGAAAAGCCAGCTTAATTAATTAGCGGAGCTCATATCCTTACTGCTTGGTGTCCATTTGTGCTTTCTGTTACCTGTAGAGGGTCTCACTGGGAAGATAACTGCCATCAGGGAGGTGCCTGGGACGGAGGGCGTCACGCAGGGCTCCATTTCCTCACTTGGGTTTAGTCCTGGGTCCGCTAAGAGATGGCCACAAGACCAGCGGGAATGGGACATGCGAAGAGAAGGCGGGGGCTCTTCTCAGCTGGCCTGACGCGTCTTCCTTCCCTCCTTAGAGATCGCCCGGCACTTCCGCTTTGGGAACCAGGAGGACGCACATGAGTTTCTGCGGTATACCATCGACGCCATGCAGAAGGCCTGCCTGAGCGGCTGTGCCAAGTACGTGCTGCCCTCCCCCCATGCTGCCTCTGTGGACATCCACACTGGGCCCCTGAGCATCCACAGCGGACCCACCGCTTCCCCAGAAAGGGCCTCTCCTGCTGCAGGTCAGGTGGCGGCGTCTCTCCCAGCAGCTTGCAGAGGGACATGCTCTAATAGATCTCTCCAAGGACCTTCTACTGACAGGGGCTCTCCCCATCTTTTTAAAACTGCCTTGTCATTTCAGTCCCGAGGATGGGGCAGTGGGAAGTGTAATCTTTAGGCAAGAACTTGAAAGTCTGCAGGAAAACTCAAGGGTAAGGAGATGATGATTTTTGAGGTTCGCTCCACCCAAATTTGGGTGCGTAGACCAGTGTTCCCTTTTGTGAAACAGCTGCTGCAAGAATGTTTTTGTATCATTCCTGGGTTTGTGGGTTCAGTTGAGAGAAAGCAGGCAGGAAGTGCTGCTGCCTGGGCTTGGAATGGAACTGAGTGCTGGACTCTGAAGTATGGCTGAGGAGTCATGTCTGGAACGCCCTTCAGGAAGGTTAAGTTGAGTTGTAGCCGTGAGGATGGGAAACCTCTGTTTCGGAGGATGAGACTGATGGAGTTGAACCTGACGTGTCTCCCGGTGAAGCCGTCTGTCTTCGGTGACCTCGCCCTGGCTGGGAAGTAACCCTCCCCTCGGGAAAACAAGCTGGCATTGCTTTTGCTGGTGTTAGAGGTCCTTTTCCCCTTTAATTCCTGGGAGTGTTTCTTGTATTCTGGTTTATGTATTTGATCGTACGGTTCCCTTTCTGGGTGTTGGGCTGTTGGTGGTCTCGCATCTCAGCTGTCCCTGCCACACTCACACACACACAGCCTCCCCGCTCTCCCCTTTCCCGTGCCCCTCAGTCCCTCCCCCACGGGCACCTCGAAGTTCAATCCTCATTTCTTTTCCGAGTTGAGTGAACTTTCTCTCCTTTTGGTCATGTTGGTTTTAAGGCTTGTTCACAGTGGTCTTCCATCTCCCCATGCGCTCGTTTGGGGTCTTCAGTTCACCCCGGGGTTTTGGCACTGCCCCCAGGGGCTGGTTCTTATTTTGTACTGGCAGCGCCCTAACTTTCAGATACTAATGAGGATTTGGCGAGTGGCCTGGTTCTTACTTCGGGCTCCCCCTTCTGGCCGCGCAGCGAAGCGCACGCTGGGGGTGGGTGGCTCTTATCCGGACTGAGAAGGGGTGTGGCCTTGGTATCTTTTGTTTGTTTGCTTCTTGTTCCGGACGCTCCTTTTTCCCCTTGCCCTGCCTCCCCCTCCCCGCAAGGAGCCTGTCTGCCCCTGCTGCCCCCGGGGAGCACGTCCGGCTGCCAGGACTCCCAGGAGCCTCCCCTCAGGGGAGGTGCCACACAGGCCTCGGTCCGTAGTTCCTCCCGTTTCCTCCCCACCTCAGTCTCGGGTGGAACGCTCAGTGGCAGCGTCTCGGATAGCTTCTTGGTCTGGCTCTGCTGTCCTGCTTCTGGGTAGTTGAATGTCTGCGCTATCCCTGCATCCCGGCTGGGCTGAGAGTATGTCCCTGTGTGGTCCTCCGGGCTCCTGTCCTGACGGATCCTGTTGTCTTGGGGGCATCCCACCCAGAGGGTCTGGGTGTGTCTGAAGTTACGTCCTTGCCGATCTTTGGACCGATGATGTCCCTCCTCTGATGAGTGCTGGTGACAGACGGTGGCAGTTGCTTTTCGTTTCCTAGTTTTGCAGAGCAGAAGTCTGCTGGCCCAGTGTTGGCCCCCGTGTGTTCTGGGCTGTACTCCTTGGCCAGCTGCCCATGTGTGGGCAGCACAGCCATAAACAGTCACGTGGCCTGGATGGGAGGCTGAGACCAGGGCGCCCTGGCTCGCTCTGCAGGAGGCGGGAAGGGGCCGCCTACGGAGAGAGGAGCAGGGTTAGCAGCACGCGTGCAGCCTCCAGAAAGTGTGGTGCCCACGCGGGACTGAGGGCAGAGCTGGAGCGGAAGCAGGGGGCACTGAGGCAGGGTTGGCCTGCAGGCTCATCGGGCCTCTTGCTCCCAGTGGGAGGTGAGGCCGCCTGCTGAGAGGGCAGGAGGGCGTCCCACGGGAGGTGGCTGCTCTAGGGGAGATCTCCAGGCGGAGCTGCTGCTGAGTAGGTGATGGGATGGGGCCTGGTGGGGTGCCCGCCTGTTTCTCGGCCCCTTGTCCTCCACCTGAAGGCCGTGGCCTTTCTCCAGGTTGGATCGTCAGACGCAGGCTACAACCCTGGTCCATCAGATTTTTGGAGGCTACCTCCGATCTCGGGGTAAGTGGAGAAACGTCCTGTGTCCCTTCTGGCCGGGGTTAGAGTATTAACCCGAAACGCTTCGTGTCGGTGCCCAGGCTGACCCGCCAGGCCCCCGAGGCCTCCAGCCTGGTCTGTGCCCCACAGCCCTGCCTACAGCCTTCCTGGGAAGGGGTTTGGAGGAGCAGAGTCCAGAGTCTGTAGACACGCTGGTGTTGCTCTTCCTTGGACTCTGTAGTTAATCAGACGTGGCTGCTGCCCTTGGGGTGGGGGTGAGTGCCCCTGGCCAGGCCAGCCAGGCATCTCAGGGTTTGCCCTCCTCTCCTCCTGAGCACTTCCTGTCCTGGGATCTTGGGGAGCTGGGAGTGTGCCTCCAGTTCTCAGACTTGAAAACCTGGGCGACCTGGGGGTGGTGGCCCGGGGCCCTGCACCCACCCCACCATTCCCTTGTTCTCTCGCAGTGAAGTGCTCCATGTGCAAGAGCGTCTCAGACACCTACGACCCCTACTTGGATGTGGCGCTGGAAATCCGGGTACACACCTCATGCTGATCGATGTTCATTTACGTTAGGATGGGGAGGCCAGAGGGCAGAAAACCCAAAACAGGAAAACCGATCAGGGCATGTGATCCAGGTAGATCAGGAAAGAGATACTTGGAATCCTCCATTCTTGTGTGTTTCGTCTTAGCCATCTTCCTCTGTGTTCCTTTTTTTCTTTCTCCAAAAAAAAAGGGGTTAAAAAAAAGTTTGTGCCCTCAGATGTGAATAGCGACCCCACCACGTGCAGGGCTTGAGCAGGGAGGCCTGCATGGTGTGGGGAGCTTCCACACAGAGGGCGCACAATTCCGAGCGGCCTTCCTCTGTCCCCGCTCTGAGGCTGCCGGAGCCGAGCTCACCTCAGCTTGAGGTTTGGATCAGACCCACGCGGCCGTGATAAACCCCTGGGGCTGTGATCCCGGTCCACAGAGAAGGAGTAGCAGCCTGGCTCCCTGTTGCCTGTGATGGGATGCTCTGACTCCCAGAAGGCGGCAGCGAGCAGGCCAGTTCTTAGGCAAGTGAGGTGCCGTGATCTGCTGCCTCAGCATGAAAAAGACCTTACATTTGGCATTTCTGGAGTCAGCCTTTTTCTTCCGCTGTTCACTGTACTCCCTGTTTCTGTCCTTCTCAGCAAGCTGCAAACATCGTGCGTGCTCTGGAACTTTTTGTGAAACCAGATGTCCTGAGCGGAGAGAATGCCTATATGTGTGCAAAGTAAGTTTCGGTTTGATCGTGGCCAAAAAGATCAAGCCAGCCTGCAAGGTAAAACACGTCACCTAACCTGACCCAGGTGCCGTCCCTCCCTCGCCCCCGCAGGCGGCGGCCGTCCACGTTCTCTCTCTGGCCAAGCCTCGTGGCTTGTGGCATCTCGGTTCCCCGAGTAGGGGTTGAGTCAGGCCACGGCAGTGACAACGCCGAGTCATAACCACTGGACCGCCAGGGAACTCTTGACCCCTGTCCACGGTCTTGAGTGGTGTAATATGTCTTAAAACTAAAAGCCTGAAACAGCACAGATGAAGAAATAATTGTGGCTGTCCTAGCTGCCACTCATGTGGCACTTACCCCAGGCTGCTCTCTGTTCTGAGGGGCTCACGTGCATGCGCGTGTGAGGCAGGGCCTGTTGTTACTCCATTCCACAGGAAGAAGAACTGAGGCCCAGAAGTGGGGTGATTGCATGTGGAGGCCATCCTGCCGCCTCCATGAGCCATGCTCTGCAGCTTCCGGTTTGGACTTGAGTGGTCCTCGGGACTTTTCCATTTCAGCAGACATGGCTCTGACCTTCTTCTCTTTAGGGTTGTTCAGTCTCTGTGAGTGTGTTACCTTACATCCAGGTCATTTTTTTATTTCAGCAGACGTGACTCTAACCTCCTTTTCTTTAGGGTTGTCTGGTCTCAGGGTATGGGTATGTTACCTTATATCCAGGTCATTAAAAGCCATAATCACTAAAGAAGGTTTCCCTCCCTGTGTTTTCTTAGGTTTATGATTCTGTGCCAGAACCCTGCTTTTTGTCCCTCTCAGTTCACGCCCCTCAGCTCTAGACGCTGTTCACTTTAGCCTCTCTCTTCTCCCCCTTCATTTCCTCTTCTTCTGGCTTTGCTTTCGGTGATTTCCTGCCTGCCTGTTTATCTCTTGGCCACATCTGCTTGAATTTGTTTTTTCCTGTGTTAGCCCCGTTATTTTTCCATGCATCTGACTTAGTCTCCCGGTGGGAAAAGTGCTTCATTTTTGTGTTAGAATCTCCACCTTTTTTCTAGTCCTTGTCCTGTTGTTGCTTTCCTTTCCGTAAGTGACGTTGATTTGATTTTTAGGGGTGCAGAGTTAAGTGCCACGTGAGTGGCAGCTAGGACAACCACGACTATTTCTTCTCATTCAAGAAGACTCCTTGTTAAAGAGCAGGTCTCAGGAGACTTCCTGGTCCAGTGGTTAAGAATCTGCCTTGCAGTGCAAGGGACGGGGGTTCCATCCCTGGTCGGGGAACTAAGATTCCCATGTGCCTGGGAGCAACTAAGCCCTTGTGTCACAACCAGAGCATCATCCTTGCACCACAACGAAAGCTCCCACTTGCTGCCCCTAAGACCCGATGCAGCCAAATAAATAAAAATTTTTTAAAAAGCAGGTCCTGATGTTCTGATGCTAACCCTGTGTGAGGACAGGAGTCCTCAGAGCACAGGCCAATAGCTCTTCCTCTCCCCTTCCTCGCAGATGCAAAAAGAAGGTTCCAGCCAGCAAGCGGTTCACCATCCACCGGACATCCAACGTCCTGACGCTCTCGCTCAAGCGCTTTGCCAACTTCAGTGGGGGGAAGATCACCAAGGTGAGCCCTCAAGCCAGTGCCCTGGACCTCATGGTCGGCACTTTTTAAAATTCAGATTCCAGGCTCTGTTTTAGAGAGAGTGGATTCAAGTCTCTGGAAGCCAGGGCCCAGGAGCCTGCATTTCTGCAAAAATCCCTAAACGATTGTTAGGCAGTCAAGTTCAAGAATGTCTTTTTTCCCCCCAGACTCTGCTTGTGCTTGGGGTGTTCCTGCAATGGAGGGTCCAGGTGGCCTTAAGAACCAAGGTGATGACGGCTGCTCTGTGTAGCTCCCATCTCCCGAGTCGTGTTTGCCCCAGAGCAGGTGCAGCTCCATGCTGCGCTTCTCTGTGGCGTGTAGAGGAAAAAGCTTCTGCAGAGTGCTGGTGTAGTAGATGGTGCCTTGTTTTATAAGGCTCCGAAGACCTGTTCTCAGTTGGTGGAACCTAGCTGTGTGATTTCGGGCAAGGTGCTTGTCTCAGCTTCAGTGTCCTCACTGGTGGTGGTAGGGGCTTGTTTAGGTCAGCATTTCCCAAACTGCTGTTCTGCAGGATGGTTGCATGGTACCCTGAAAGATATTCTGTGTTCAGCTGAGCTTGGGAAACGCCACCCAACATGAAAATAATTCTTTTTTTTTGTTTTGTTTATTTTGGCTAAGCTGAGTCTTGCGGCTGCTTGGGCTTTTCTCTAGTTGCAGGGAGTAGGGGCTACTCTTTGGTTGCGGTGCTCGGACTTCTCATTGCAGTGGCTTCTCTTGGGCTTCACAAGTTGCGGCACGCGGGCTCAGTAGTTGAGGTTCTTGGGCTCTAGAGCACAGGCTCAGTAGGTGGGGCACATGGGCTTAGTTGCTCCGTGGCATGGGAATCTTCCCAGACCAGGGATTGAGCCATGTCCCCTGCATTGGCAGGCAGATTCTTTACCACTGAGCCACCAGGGAAGCCCCTAAAACAGTTGTTTTTGATTGAAGGCCTTCTCAGAGCCTTTATTAAGCTGTGTTGCATTTTGAATCTCCCAGGGGAATTTATTATGAAGAGTTTCTTAGACTCAGTTATTGAGGGCATCACTCATTCCTCCATTTTACTGACACTCACGTGTTCACATTGCACTTCGCCATGCGAGGCTCTAGGAAATCGGGGAGATGATCAGTGCTAAACGAGGTCTCATTGCTTCTGCCCAGAGGAGCTCACGTTTCTCCATAACACCTCCTGGAACCAGTTTGCTGTTAGAACACAGTTTGAGAGACACTGGTCTGTTTGATTTTGGCCCTGTGTCCGGCAAGACTGGACTGGGGCTCCTGAGCCTACTGGGTGTGTTTGCCTTTAAGCAGTGGATGAGAAAAGACATGTTGATGAATAGCATGACATTCTGTTGATCTAAAGAAGCCAAATACAAATAGGTACCGACTGTTCCTGCGAATCCCAGGAACAGGCAGCACTATCCACTGGCCGTGGGCTCGAAACAGGCAGGATGGGGGCATTCACTGGAGAGAGGATTTTCTGGGTCCGTGTCTGTCTCTAGAATGGAGCGTGGGTTACCATCAGTGGAGATGGGTCAGAACTCAGCAGACTGTAAGCTCCTCAAAGAGCTACCTGTTTCATTCCACGTAAATTGTGCCTCGTTTTTTAAAAAAGTCCATATGAGCACAGGCAGTAATCGCAGTACATTATACCCTTGTCGTTCAAGGCTCACTTCTGATAGTATTTGCTTACAAAAGATTGTTCATTCCTGAAATAAACTTTGGCATGACCTTTGTTCTGATCCATTAAAATTTTAACCTGCTGTTGCAATTGCCCATATGGGGTCAGCCTGTTTTTCTGAAGCCCTGGGTCCCTGCCCTGTCCCCTGCCCTCCCCTCAAAGTCTTCTGCTTGGGGGCGGGAGGGAGAACTAACAGCTCTCCTCCTTCTGCACGTGGGACCCAGGTAGCAAGAGAACCAGTCTGGGCGTACGGCCAAGACCGGAGACCGTAAATCGCTTGACAGGACAATAAAGTAAGAGTTTCTCAGAGAAACTCCCTTAAAAAGGATGTGTTTTCTGCTTTCTTTTTAAATCACTGACCAGGGGAGGCTCCTGCCTCAGCCTTGGGTGCCTGTCGCCCCACATAGTTCAAGACCCACTGATTGGGAGGGCGAGTTGACCCTTACTCTCACTGATGAATTGTAATTTCCTGTTCCTTGGCTCTTCCAACAGGATGTGGGCTACCCAGAGTTCCTGAACATCCGCCCGTACATGTCCCAGAGCAGTGGCGAGCCTGTCATGTACGGGCTGTATGCTGTCCTCGTCCACTCGGGCTACAGCTGCCACGCCGGGCACTATTACTGCTACGTGAAGGTCAGTGGCTCTGGTGTCGGCATCTGGCTGCTGCAGGGGTGGTGTATGCGCTGCCTCCTGGCAGGGGGGTGAGGAGAGGCAGGTTGGCAGAGCCTGTTTGCACACCTCCAGGTGGGCCCTCATTATACTCCGGGAAGTGGCTCTGCTTTGTGTTACGTCCAGGTCCTATTGCTGCTTCTTCATGGAGCACAAAGGCGTCCTTCTGACCTGTCCCACTCGGATCGGCCCCACTTTTGACGGCCTAGCAGTGAGACAACGAGGGGGGCTGCTTTCGGTACCCTGTTCTTAGACCCCTGAAGAAGTCTCAGAAGGCCAGATGTTGGTGGGAGAGGCTTTGCCAAGCAGACCTTCGAAAAGAGCCTTCAGGAGGGAAAGCTCGCATCTTTGGGGGTGCCAGGAAGGAAGGGGGGGTCTCCAGCACACTTGTGGGGGCACATTCAGAGGTAGCTATTTGGTATTTTCATGTGAAATCATTGGAAAAGACCTTGATGCTGGGAAAGACAGCATCACCAGCTTTATGGGCGTAAGTTGGAACAAACTCCGGGAACAGTGAAGGACAGGGAAGCCTGGCGTGCTGCCGTCCCCGGGGCCACCAGGAGTCAGACCCGACTAGGCGACTGAACGGCAGCATTTGCTAACTCAAACTCGGATATATGTGGCAGTTAAAAGGCTTGTCCTTCGCTTGTTATAAGTAAGCCTCACAGAAGTGTTGACCATTGGTTTTCGTCCTCACCCTCTGCTGCTTCAGGCAAGCAATGGACAGTGGTACCAGATGAACGACTCCTTGGTCCACGCCAGCAACATCAAGGTGGTTCTGAACCAGCAGGCCTACGTCCTCTTCTACCTGCGGTAACCGACTCCCACCCCACCCCTTTCCCCCAGAGCCCACACCCCACTCTCGACCTGACAGGCCTCCTTGGCCTTTTCCTGCGTGAAAGTAACCGAGAAATCTGAAGGACGTACAGCTGTCCTCCGGCCAGTCAGGGGTAACAGAGTGCGGCCACCGGGAAGGACGCTTAGACCACGTCTGCCTGGCTGCTGAGTCAGAGCCCAAGGGAAGGTCAGACTGAGTGCAGTCCGTCTGCCCCACATGGAAGTGACTCGGCACATAAATGGGAAGGCCGTCTGGCATTTTACATTATTGCCCCCGAATAGCTGTGCTCCATCTAGATATCGGCTCACCCCACCGCGTCCTCTTTGTGGGGAGTGGTCGTGGTGGGCAGGGAAGTGGGCCATCAGAGGGTGGAGGCCTCGGGAGGTGCTTCCTTCTGGGACTGGTGGTCGCCACCCGGAGGATGAGAACGAGGCGGAGGGCAGTGCTCTGCTGCCTCGGGATGGCGTGATAAACTGAGAGTCTAGTTTTGGAAGAGCTCTCGCGTAATTGGCTCTCCGCTCGTATTGAGCGGAATCCAGAGCTATGTAGTAAGTTCTCGTGGTCTGCCTTTGCTTGGTCCCCACTGCTTTTTTTGGGGGGGGGCCGTGCCACTCGGCTTGAGGGACTCAGTTCCCAGACCAGGGATTGAACCCAGGCCATGGCTGTGAAAGCCTGGAATCTTAACCACTGGGCCACCAGGGAACTCCCTGCTTGCCCCCCCATGAAATTGTACTGACTTGGGGGTATTTTGACTTTGGTATTTACCAACTTGACTTTGGTATTCTGATTCCTTCTCTCGCTCACTTTGGGTCAAGCCTCTGCAGCTTCAGTAAGGCAGTCCCTGCCTCCTTCTGTCCCTTTGACAGGATTCCAGGCTCTAAGAAGAGTCCCGAGGGCTCCATCTCCAGGACTGCCTCCCTTTCCAGCCGCCCCGGCGTGGTTCCGGACCATGTCCGGAAGAATGTCAGCAACGGAACCGCGGCCTCTCCAATGACCGGAAAGGTACTTGTTTAATAGGATCGATGTAAACCCTGCTGTTCTTGGCCGCCTGTGCCTCTTGGGGTGTCATGGAGCACCGCCCCCACCTCTGTGTGCCGGGGTGCTTGGCCCAGTTGAAGGAGGCACAGACGCGGTCCTGCTTTGTTCCATGTTCTTTCTGAAGAGGGTTACAGGGCCGATGCCGGTAAGGAAGAGGGAACAGTGAAGAGAAGACGCGACTCAGCAGATCAAGACTTAGCTCCCAGCTGCCTTATATAAGTACAATGACAGGTCCCCCAAGCACACCTTAAGCACCTGGGAAAAAATACTTTATCCCCACGCTTTAATATCGAAAATGTGAGTAGATTGTACCAGGGTATAACCGTTGCAGTTTTACTATGGTGGTGGTAAGAGAACATCCTTTCTTTTGAGAAATACTTGCTGTATTTGGAGGTAAAAGGACGTCTTGTCTAAAATTCATTCAAATGGTTAGAAAAATACATATGTACATACACACGCATATGTTGATACGTATATGCAGGGAGAGAGAACAAGAAACTTAATGTGGTAAAGTTAAGGAATATCCCTTGAAGGTTTTTTTGTATGTATTGGAAAAAGTTAAACTCAGTTTTATTACCAAGATAAATAGCAATTTCCTTTATTACAACATAATTCGTAATTCAAAACTAGAACAACCATCTCTGTTGACTGCTTTTGTGACCCCAGTCTGAAGATCAGATCAAACCCAGACTGTCAACGGCCTCCACAGCCTGCAGGGTTTTTAGTCTTTTACGAAAATCTGTTTCCCCGCCAACGTTGAAGAAAATAGAAGCTGAAATAGAAGCATTGGAATTGACACAGCAGTGATGAGCTATGACCCAGTTGCAAGGGTGATGGTCACTCTGGCCAGAGCAAGAAAGCCAGACGCCTCAGTCACAGCTCAGAGGAACAGCGAGGGGCGCAGGGGAGCCTGAGGGTGAGCATGGGTAACCCTGGGTTAGGCTGGGTTAGCAAGGCCACTCCACTGACAGTGCGTTTTCATTACGAAAGCAGCTTTCCAAATACACTGGTTGCCCAGAAATCGTTTTACTTTAAATAACATCGTATGGTCCCAGGGACTTAAACGCTCAACAGTTGAACAGGTTGTGTAGCACGGTGGGAGGGTGTATTCCCTTTAGGAGGAAAATTAATAAAGAGATAAAAAATGACTTCAGTGACTTCAAGTCACTCTGTGGCCTGTGCAAAGGATATGGGTGCTTAATGATTCAAAGTAGTATGAATTTAGCAAACGTTTTGGGAAAACCTCATTGCTGGTAAGAGGATAGTAAATTCAGTGTGGCAATATGCATCCTAATTTGTGAAAATATTAATAGTCTAGTCATTCTATTTCTAAAAAAAATGACTATGGAGTACTAAATACAGGAGAAGATTGTTTTTTGATTTTTCATTGACAAGTAGTTACTAAGCGTAGGACCTTGACCTGTTGGGAGGGGGAGGTGGCCGGTCACGGTGAGTAGCCCCGGTGCAGGCCCTGGGGAGCGTTTCAGGGTGTGGGTGGTATAGACCTGGGTGTAAAGGTGCTACGGAGAAGGATGGGGCAGTTAGCACCCGGCTGGTCATTTCAAGGCTACCTGGAGCTAGTCTAGTTTATAAGCTCTTCACGCAGTGAGCTGTCTGCTGCTGCTAAGTTGCTTCCGTAGTGTCCGACTCTGTGCGACCCCATCCCTGGGATTCTCCAGGCAAGAACACTGGAGTGGGTTGCCATTTCCTTCTCCAGTGCGTGAAAGTGAAAAGTGAAAGTGAAGTCGCTTCAGTCGTATCTGACTCTGTGCGACCCCATGGACTGCAGCCCACCAGGCTCCTCCGTCCATGGGATTTTCCAGGCAAGAGTACTGGAGTGGGGTGCCATTGCCTTCTCCAAGCTGTCTGCTAGTCAAACATTAAGACCTTTGTTGAGGGCCTGAGTATTTAAGTGATACGGCACATGGTTAAAACTGAGGCGCCCCTGTGTTGGCAGAGAAGCCCACAGGGAAGGACACCAGCATATCAATCAAGGTTGTGTTTAGGTGATGGAACTTGGTAAATTCTTTCTCGTTACACTATTTTTGTATAACTCAAATCCTGATGAAAACGTCCTGCTTTCATAGTCGAGATGCTTACGGAGATGCGCCCACTTGTGCAGAACTCAGGAATTGCTGAAAAGCAGCAGCGACGTCTGTATCATGTGCCCATGTCAATTTGTTTGGAGTGGCTCCTCCAGAGCTCCCGCCTGCTGCCTCCTCGTAGGGGCCGGCCCAGCTCCCTCTGGCTTTGATCACATCCTTTGCTTTGCTCCTCTCTTAGAGACCAGACCCTGTGACGATGAAGAAGCCACAGACCCCCGAAGAACTTGGAGTACCCATTGCCAGGAACGGCTCTGTGTTGGGCCTGAAGTCTCCGAATGGATATGCTCCTGCCAAGCCCCCCCTGGCGTCCCCTTCCCCCAAAGTCTGCAGAACACCCACCCACGCGCCAGCCATTCTGGATGAGCCTGGAAAGAAAGTCAAGAAGCCAGCGTCCCTGCAGCACTTCTCCCCTCCACCCAGTGCCAGCGCACCGGGAGGCAGCAGGAGCGAGGGTCGCAGGCCAGGCTCCTGGGACGGCCGGGCCGCTGTCTCTACCTCACTCCGGGCCCCAGCTGCGGGGACGCCCAATGGGCTTGGGCCCCAGGCGGGCGACGAGGGCCCCACCCCTGAGAGAGGGGGCTCCAGCCCTGAGCACCCCACCAGCAGGCCCCCGCAGGCCCCCCAGAGCGGAGTCACTCCCCTCGGAGATTCTCAGGGAACCCACTCCGTCACTGCCGGCCCCACCAAGGTGCTGCCGGCCCGACAGGATGCCGAGCCGGAGAAGGCCAAGTGCCCCGTCCCGAGCGGCACCAGCCCTGAGCCGGCCAACACCATGTCTCCTCCTCCGGCCAAAAAGCTGGCCCTCTCTGCCAAGAAGGTGGGTGTGTGGGCAGCTCGACCCCGAAGGGTGTTGGTAGGAGCCAGGAAGTGGGGCTGCTTTTTAGCTTTGGGGAGGGCGGTGGGACAACGGCTGAGGGCGTCCGCCAGCGTTGGAGGGCTGTCCTGGCCTGTGCGGGGGCAGCAGTAGTGTGATCAGATGAGGCTGGGGGCCGGGCCTCCGCTTCTGTGGGCAGACGTCCTAAGGGAGCTCGGGGATGGGCCCTGGCCGGAGCTCAGCACAGGGGACACCAGCTGACCGGCACCTCTGTGTGCAGCCTGACGCGCTGATGTAATTGTCGTACTGAAGTTTCTGTTTAAACTTCCTTCCTTTTTTCCTTTTTGTTTCTAACCAAAAACACTTCTGATTCTTCTTCTATCATGCCCCCCCACCCCTCACGCTCCCTTTTTTTGTTCTCCTGTCCTCTCATCCTCCCTTCTGGGCTCTTTTTTCTTTTCTTTTCTTTTTTTTTACTTTTATTTTTATTTTCCTCCTCACTCACGGCAACCTTTTTTAGACCACCAAGTTTTTATTTATGTCAATAACTGCAGGCCAGCACCCTGCGGAGGGCAACCGGCAATGACCTCCGTCCACCTGCCCTCTCTCCATCCTCCGACCTCACCTACCCCCGGAAACCCACTCACCCCATCGTCGCCGCCCCCTGGCCTGTCCGTGCAATACGGTAAGCAGGGCAGCCGCTCCTCCCCGTGGCGCCGGCGCAGAGGTCTACCAGTGTCCCCTCTCTCCTCCTGCCCGAGGGGCTTCCGCGGGGCACAGGCAGCTTGGTCTCTGCGGTCCTGGCCTTTTTGACTCTGTCTTCATCTCCCGTCTGTCTGCCACATGCCCTTGGTGATGGGTGTGCTGTGAACTGATGTGGCTGGGGGTCCCCAGTGCTGAGACAGGACCCCAGAGTGGACGGCTGGCGTTGCGGGGGTGGTGGGTGTCTGGACAGACGCCGTGTGAGCTCAGAGTCCTGTATGCAGGTTGTGTCTCCCAGCAGCGCTCCAGCGCTTATCTTGGGGCAAGGTGGGGTCTGTTGCCCTGGCCCTCAGGGCACTCCCAGTGGGCTCTGGGGGCTGCTGCAGCGGACGTGGCTCCGTGGGGCTTTTCAGCATCCTGGGGAGATGGCCCTCCAGAGGCGTGGGTTGTCGCCTCCTGGCCCGCTCTGCACAGGAACGCTTGAGTCCCTTCAGGTGTCGAGGGCAGAAGGCCCAGAGTTACTGATAAATGGCTGTCTGAGGAGTGAGAGACTTTTAAGGCCTTTGACAGCTGTGGAGGGAGGGAGGAAAGAAGGAAGACGAGGCAAAGCCACGAGGTGGTTTGGACGGGTTCAGCGTTTACATGGCGCCATCATGCCCTCCCTGCCCCCCTCATTCGAGGCCCTGCGCTCGGGGCCCACTGATCCCTTCCCCCAGCCCCCCTCCTCCTCCTCTCACTGCTGGCACAGGGGTTTTGGACTTGGAATGTCCTTAAATGTTCACGACATATATTTGGTATTTTTTTCTGTGTTTCTTTGACGTACAACTTTTTTTTTAATTTCCAAAGTGCAGAGTAACGTGACCTAGTAATGCAATTTGTGTGACCATCAGAGTTTGTTCTGATTTAGACAGTGATGAGACAGTTCTGTTTAATTAATAACCCTTGGAGGTGGGCATTATTGTCATTCATTCACAGGTGAGAAAATTGTGGCTCAGGGTGGAAAATTGACTTTTCCATGGGTGCGTGCATAGTTGACAGAAGGGCTTCCCAGATAGCTCAGTGGTGAAGAGTCGGCCTGCCAGTAGGGGACCCGGGTTTGATCCCTGGGTCAGGAAGATCCCCTGGAGAAGGAAGTGGCAGTCCACTCCAGTATGCTGGCCTGGGAAATCCCATGGACAGAGGAACCTGGCGGGCTACAGTCCACGGGGTCGCAGAAGAGTCGGACGTGACTTAGCTACTAAGCACACACACAGACACAGTTAGCGGCACACACGCTCGACAGAAAGGAGAGCCACGAGTCTCGCCCGTCCGGTCCTGCCCCTTGCTTGTCTTGCTGTATAGCTGGCTGGAAAGTCTGTCTCCCTGATCTTCATAAACCCCAGGTTTCAGAGGAAAATCCTAGGAAGGTAATAGCAAAAGACAGTTAGGCTTGTATCTGCCTTTCTTGTAAGACTCAGCTGCCTGTGCTCAGACACGTGATGCTTGTGGAGGTTGGACGTTTATTGCTGGGTGGAGCTTTCCTCTGAACACATTTGTATTGAAAGGTTAAAACACTGGAGTTTGTAAAAGTACCTTGGACTAACTGGTGACAAGAAACCGAGATATGTAGTGATTTTTATGAACTTTGATCTTGAGGTTTGAATTTGCTTGTTAGCCTGTGTTTTCTAACTTCTCTGAAACACGTACATATCTGAGGTTTACAGGGGAAAATCATTGAAAATCCTTACTTGAGAGGGAGGGGGGCCGAAGGAGGGCAGGGCAGAGAACTCAGCCTGTCCTCACTGCCTGCCTCTCCCTACAGGGCTGTCTCGCCTGCTCCCAGACCCTCCAGCCATCTGAAGCCCCCCTTCGGCCCCTGTCCCCCATCACTGTCCAGCAGCCCCCATCCTCTTGGGACATCAGACCCACAGAGCTGCTCGCCCACCTCTGCACCCCTGCCTCAGGTCAATGGGGCCTTCCGGGCCCCGCTACACCAGCTGCCAGAGGCCAGTGAGCCCCTCCAGAGCCTTGGTAAAAAGAGGAAGAAGACTCGCGTGAAAGTGGGGGGCCGTGTCTCGGAGACCTGCACGGCCGTGGCGGCCCAGCCCGGGAAGAGGAGGAAGAGGAAGAGGAAGCACATGGGGGACGTGGACGCCACCCCCCTGCAGGACGAGCGGATACCAGGGCCGCCCTGGAGCCCTGAACGCAGGAAGGAGGGCCGGGCGGAGCCACCGGCAGACAGATCGGAGGAAGAAGGCAGACAGCAGCCAGGGAGTGGCCAGCGCCTGGAGAACAGCTGGCCAGTGGGATGCATGACCAATGGCCCCCATGTGAGCAGCAGGAAGAGGAGGAGAAAGGGACTGGAGAGCTGTGACGAAGAAGACTGCCTCCCCGGGGACCCACCTTGGCATGGGTGAGAGCGGGGAGCCAGGGGCCCTGTACCTCCACTCACTCACACACAGTCTGCTCCGGGTGGGTGCTGTCTGGAAATACAGGTGCCCGGACCTCTGGGATATGACCATGTTGTCCCGGGGTTTGGCGAGTGGAGGCATGTCCCGGATCTGTCCAGTACCATGTGTGCTGGGAGGTCTCACGTGACCCGGGCAGGGCTGGGCTGGGGTCCTGTTGTCCAGTAGGACTTGCCTCAGTGAGGATTAAAAATGCGCTCGTGTGCTCTCCTGGGCTGTGGCCGTGGATCGCTGGCGCAGTCTGTCTTCGTTGGGTTCGGGTGGTGTCTCCCGGGGCTCTTCTGCAGGGCTGGGCACATGCCAGCAGAGTTCTCGAGGTGTCTGGGCTTCGGTTTGCTCGGAGCTGACTGTCCAGTCTGACTTCCCAGGAGCTGCGTGCCCTCGGACGTCGTCCAGCCAGAGACTGTTGCAACGTCACCGAGGAAAAAGAAAAAGAAAAAAAAGAAGCAAGAGCCACGACAAGAAGTAGAAGAGAAGGAGCCCGAGGGCCAGAGGGGCCCCGCTGTCCCTGGGTGCAGCCCCCTGCCAGCTGTGAATGGCCAGGCTCCCAGGGGCCCCACAGGTGTGCATGGGACGAGGAGGGGGCGCTAAGGGTAGGAGCCAGCCTGCCGTGTGTGTCCAGAGGCAGATGCAATTCACTGGGGAGCCCTCTGCCCTGGTGCGAGCCGTCTGCCCACTGGGCCTCCTCACCTGGCTGATCATTCAGCAGGATCTGCCCCACAGGAGAATGCAGGACACACGTAAATGTCAGCACGTTCGTGAGCCCAGCGTTTCTTCTGATTCAGGGCTGTTCCCTTCTGGACCTTCCCACTGGAATGATTCCTGGCCGTCCAGCTTGATGTTGTCCTTTGCCACTTGAACATGGAGCATTGAGTTCAGAAGCTCACTTCCCTCTGCCTCTCTCAGTTGTGAGCCTGTCTGACGATCATGTGGCCTCTTGCATTTGGGGTTCCGTGTGCTGTGGGTCTGCCTAAGCTGAGGCCCCCACCAAGCAGCTCATTCGTGTTTTGTCTTCTGTCTTTCTTTCTGGCTGGTGGGACTCACTGGGCTCTCCTGGTGGAGTGTGTCTGTTACATGAGGGAGGAGAAGGTCCTCAGCTCCTCTGGAAGGGGCCCAGATCTCAGGGCATCAGCTGTTGTGTTAGTTCTTTGGGGGCACAACCACCCTGGGGATTGACCTGGAGTTTGTATCGGACTCCAGAGAAACGCAGCCATGAATGAATGTAGGGTTTTGATAATTACATAGCAAAGTGCTAACTGCTAGGCAGGGAGGAGTGGCTGCAGCAGGCGGCCAGAGCATAATGGGAGAAAAGGCGGCAGAGAGTGGCCGCCACCAGACCACAGCATTGCTTTGTGAGCCTGCTGGCCAGGCTGGGGTGCTGGGGCTGCAGGGAGGCCCAGTGCCGTGCGTGCCCGCTCACAGTCCCAAGGTGGAGACGGGCGTCAGTGGCCGAGAATTGGCTAGAGCTGCAGTCGTCCATGGCTCCACGTTACCACTGGGCCCGAGCTGTGCTGAGGAGCAGCCAGTGGGGCTGGTGGGAACAGGCTGGGGGTGGACAGTGGAGCTCTCCTGCTCAAAGCACTGAGCCTGAAGGACACAAGGTCACTGCCAAGTTGGCAGCCCGGAGAGACGAGGTGAGGCTTGTGTTTAGGACGGCCAGTCCATTCAGGCGGTTGGAGTTGGTTGAGGGTCAGGGTAGAGGCCAGGGCTAGCTCAGATGTCATCTCTAGAGCCATGATGAGGGGCAGTCAGTACTATCTGTGCAGATGTCCTTTCTTGCTGGCCAGGCTCTCTGAGGACAGGTCCGGCAGACGGGAGCTGCCCCACCAAGCTGCGGTGGCGGTGGTGGCGCTGGAGAGAGGCACCTCGTCCCTCCAGTTCCCTCCGCTCCATGTTTCTGCTGGTTCCCTACAGGCGAGGAAGAGAAATCATTAATTCTCTTGCCACAGGCGGGCAGAAAGAGCTTGCTTTTACACATTCTTTCAGTAATTTGTGATTAGTAAGTTTTGCAGTGCTGTTGTAAATAAAAGGTGTGTGGTCATTTTCTTGGTGACTTAAATGTATGTAAACTGTTCCTCTGATTGCAGGGCTGGGACCGGCTCCACTTGTATCCTGGGACAGAGAGAGAGAATCCGATGTGGTCCAAGAATTGCTCAAATATTCATCTGATAAAGCTTATGGGAGAAAAGGTACTGTTTTGAGACCTGACTTCTGTTTTTCTGCTATTGGCTTCTGTAGGAGATAAAGAGGCCTGAAGCAGGCCTGCAATTTTGAGCCTTGTGCACAGAGATTGCTTGGCTCTGAAGACAGGAAAAGAAAGCCATTGCATGCAGGTCAAGAACCCTGCAGTTGGGGTTAGTCTGTGGAAGGATCCAGAACAGCTTCCCCCTGGGCTCTGGGAGCGGGGAGAGGATGAGTGTGTGTCTCGGGGCGGGGATGGCTGTGGCAGGGATGGCTCGTCTGGCTCGCGTGCTGTACGTTCTCATTTAGAACATTATTTTTCTAATTTGGACTTGGAGAACACAAGATCTTTGTCTCTCAAATGAGAGCAGGGGTTTATAAAAACTAAACTTTGAGGATCGGTGGTAGAGTTAACAGTGTTTGCTCGTGTGACAGAATCATTGACTGTCCTGCAAACCAGAGACCACCCTGTCCCTCTTCCTTTTCCTTCTGTGTGTCCATTTTCACCAGAAGGTGGCCCTCAAAAATGGTGAATCGTTAGGAGCAGACCAGCCTCATATGTAAACTTCACCCTTGAAGTAAATCGCCAGGGCAGCTGGGAGCCCACCCAGGTCCTGACGCACGTGTCTGCTTTGCAGTTTTGACGTGGGACGGCGCGGTGTCGGCCGTCAGTCAGGACGCCATTCAGGACAGCAGGCTGGCCCGCACGGCCACGGTCATTGACGACTGGGACGAAGAGTTCGACCGAGGGAAGGTGTGACGCGTGGTGGCACCTGGCAGGGGGGACTTGGGTTTTCAGGGCGGTTTGAAGTGGCCGAGGGCGAGGCTAGAGCCTGGCTGCCTGGGAGCACGTGGCCGGGTGCAGGGTTTCCGTCCTGCAGTTGCTCCTGCTCTGCCATCAGTGAAGTTGGGGTCATGAGGACACCTCCCGAGGGCCACGTGGAGGACAAATCTGTTTAGGTCACACGTTGAGACTCGAGCTGGTGTGCAGTAAGCACTCGGAAGGAGCCACCAGGACCTGGGGGAGGCCTTTGTGGGAATTGTGACACTGTGATTCTTGACATAGGAGAAGAAATTGAAAAAATTCAAGAGAGAGAAGAAAAGAAACTTCAACGCCTTCCAAAAACTTCAGAGTAGACGGAATTTTTGGTCTGTGACTCACCCAGCTAAGGCTTCCAGTCTGAGCTATCGCCGCTGAATGTGCTGCTGTCAAGATAGGTCAGTTTGTGTGCATGTGGCGGTGGGGGCGGGGCAGGGGGGGGTGCGTTTACACACGTGTGTGGAGTGTGGTGTGTGTGCTGTGTTTCTGGGCTCCCTCTGAGTCACATGTCGTGGCCTGTGTGGGACGCACACTTCAGGGATGGTGGTGGGACCCTCAGGGTCTCATCTCTCTCCATCAGGAGCCATGTTCTCTGCTCCCACAGCCTCCAGAGGCACGGCATCCCTCCCCGCGGACGGTCTGTCTGGACAGAAGAGCCGCTTGCCGTGGACTCGCTGGCCTGTCGGTGGGGGGACGGCCCGCAGAGGCCCTGGGCTTCTGCCCAGGTGAACACGACGTGCACTGTGACAGACCGCGTGGTGACGCACGGAGCAGGGGCAGCACAGCGACGGGGACGCGGGGTGGGGCCGGCGCCCTGTGATGCTGGCCGGCAGCGGCCAGCCTGGAGCCGCAGGGGAGGGCAGGGAGGACGCAGCCGAGCCTTCCAGGGCGCCCTCGAGCTCCGGAGGCAACAGCATGCGGCCGGTTGCCCTTCTCCATGGATCGTGCGGCTCCCACTCCCTCCCGCGGGGGCTCTGTATGCCTTACCAGTCCATCCTCGGAAAGTCAGAGCCCCAGGCTGGCCCCACGCTGCAGCCTCTCCCTTCTTTTGGAGTTGGGCGGCAGGGGTGGAGGGCAATGCATCTCTCCATCTCAAGAAACTCCTAGACCTCCTCTGGAGAGCGGACGGCTGAGGTGGGGCGGGGTGGGGGCTGAAAAGATGCGACAACACGTCTGCTGCTCAGGCTGCTGCTACTCCGAGGTGGCTTTGCTGGGCCTCCCCTCTCCTGCCCCCAGCCCTTGCAGCTGCAAACCCCGGGGTCCTTACCGAGGTGGTGTTCTTGGGGTAGATTCCTCCTTTTATTTTACTACTTGATATAAAACGTTTATTTTTGACCAGGCCTGTGGCTTCCATTAGCAATATGTCTCCTTTCCCTAATATACAAATACCGACTTTGTTTCCTCAATTTTGTGAGTGCTTTTGAATTGAAGATGATTGTGTAACTGGAGACGATCACTATCCCTTTTTTTTATCCCGCTCAAGCTGTGCCTGCAAACTTGTAATTTAATAAATACGGGAAATCCTCAGTGAGCTGATACTGTCCAGAAAAAAGACTGGTGTCCCATTGGTAGAAGGTACAGAAGTTAAGTCTGAAGATTATCCCTCAGCACATGTCCTCTTGGGATCACTTCTGGCGGGCGTGGCTCAATGTCTGGCCTGGTCCTGCGCTCCAGGGGAGCTCCTCGGCCTGAGCCCCAGTGCACACATCCAGCCCCTGCTTTCCTCCTCACTGAGCTTTGCCCTTCGTTCTGTCCTTTGTTCTGGGACCTGGGGGACCCAGGTGGTATCGAAAAAGCGTTAAACATTTTTTATACAGGGAGATAAATTAATTTTTTCATGTGGGTTGTTGTTTTTGTTTTTCCTGGTTTTGTATTTCTCTCTTAAAAGGTGGGGAGGATAATACCCCATGGCCTGAGCTGGGGCTGCTCTGGCGCCAGCAGATGGGAACCAAGCTCTGCTTGGACTGGCCAGGGAGCCTTTTTCTGGAGGCCTGACTCCTGCATGTCAGCCACGCCTGCTCAGAACTGAGGGGCCCGCCCCAGTGCCCTGTGACTGTCATTTGTCATGTCAGGAGGGAAGGCAGGTGCCTCCATGGGCAGGGTTTTCTTCTCCCCATCTCAAGATGTCAGCATTCATTCCTGTGTGAACTGTTTCCCCGACCACGTTCTTGTCCTGTTTTGTTAGTTGGAAAAAGAAAAATTCTGTTATCTGCTCGCACAAAATTTATCTCCTTTTTTTTCTCTCCCTCTTCTCCAAATCAGTCTCTTCCTCTCTCCACTATATAATTACAATGCCTTTTTCTGAGGAAAACATCACCCGTTTTCTCCCAGGCAGTGATGAGCACTGGCCTGACTCCACAGCGTTTATCACTGTTAGCTAGGAGAGTCCTCCCCTTTCAAGGAGAAGCATCAGCCAAACTGAGAGGGAAAGGAGCGGCCCAGAATGCGAGCCCAGATCCTGGGTGCGTACACATCAAGGTGAAGAACTGAAGCTTTTAGGGTGACACTTGTTGACTGAGAATGTGGGTTTAATTTAACTTTATGTTTGTGAAGGGGGCACCTCTCCTGGTGGTCCCAGGCCTCTCCCTGCCTCTCCGCTGGGGGCCCTGGTTATACTGAGGCCCCCCGTGTGCGATGAGCCTGCAGCTCATGGCCAGGGACCGAGGGGGCCACAGATGTTGCCAAGATCTCAGTGCAATAAAATAACGAGTTTTTGTGGGACCTGCCTCTGTCTTTTCCCTTTGGCTTTTTTGGTTTCCTCCCACCCATACTTCAGTCTGCTGGCCCCGTTCACATGTGAGGTCAGCCTTGGGTGCTTTCTGTCACCTGTCCGTGAGTGGGAACCAGGCACTTCAGGCAGTCTGTGCAGGAAAGCTTAGAGCACATTCCTATTTAATTAGGAATAAAGAGGTTTATCTGAATGTCTTAATGTTATACATACACTTATTCGAATTTAAGAAGGCAAGAATCCTTTGAAGTGGCCCCCTGAGCTTTGTGGATGATTTTCAATGAGCATCAGATTGAAACACGGAAACAGTATCATTCCACTGAGGTCTGTTTGAAAATTTTTGTAACCGAATGTTTGGATTTCTGCAGGTAAAGATGAGGGAGACCTCATAGGTTTTACCAAACTGAGTTTTTCTGACAGCTGTCAAGGGTAACGCAGGCCTCCAATTTGGGGACACTGCCCCCGCTCCCAGCCTGGCCTGGGTACAATGATGTAGTCAGGTCACCTTCAGCCCTGGACGTGCCCAGCTGCTGCCTCAGCCACGTGCTGGAGGCCCTGGTAAGGAAGGCTTGGTTCCTGCATGCACTGGAATTCAGTGGCCCACATGGACATTGCTGGTCTGGTCAGGCTGGGCCTAACAAGAGCAGGAAGATCATGTCTGGCTGATTGGACGTGTCCTGGAAGTTGGTGCATGGCCCGGAGGGGCCCAGGACCCTGTAGAGCCCCCTGTGATTGGGAGGTTACAGGTGGCAAGGGCAGCACCAGTGAGTGGGTGATAGTCCAGGGTAGGGGCAGGTTTCCGGTGGGTGGGTTTTGGTAGCCAAGCCCCACAGCTCCTCACCCCTTCCTTTCCTTCAGGGATGCCCTCAGACACAGGACTCTGCCCTGGTCACTGTGGGGGTATGGCCAGATGGCTCAAAATGACAGCAAAGGAAGAGGTGAAGCGAGGCATCAACCGGACCCAAACCAGAGGGGGTGGTCGGCAGGTGGGCGAGAGTTTGGGGGGACAGATTACAGCTCACAGGCCTGTCTGACCAGCCGAGCTTTTGTCCAAAGGCTGCACATCACAGGCTGGGCGGCAGCTGGAGTTGATCCACCACAAATCTGGGCATGGGTCATACAAGCAAGACTATAGCTCTATCCATATTGTGGTTCTGCGTGCATGGAAGACAAACACAGCCAAGTTTCCCCCGTCAGCCTGTGGTCTCAAGCTCAGAGCTGCTGTCTCCAGTGGGAACCAGGAGGAGGCCCAGCTCTACCAGATGTGGCCTCAGAGACGAGGGGACGCTGTGAACGGATCCTTGGCCGGTGAGCAGGCTCCGGCCAGCCAGGCTTCCTTGACTGACATGGTCAGGTGACAAAGCGGAAGCCCAGGCTATTTGTCATTTGATAACTTCAGCAGGAACTTCGTCCCTCCAGCCTTAGTGTGTCTTTCAGGCTCTGGTGAGTGCCTGTGGTATTTTCAGCAAGAGAATACAAGGTCTGATTCACTCTTTACACACCCGAGCCAGACGACAGTGTGTGTGCCGGCCAGGGGGTGGGGGTGTAGAAGACGGGCGAGAATGACCAGTCCAACAGGCTGGCCAAGAAGTGCTCCTGTCTGGAACTGTGACATGGCAGTAACTAAACAGGTGGGGCCACCTGGGCACTTGGAATCGAGAGCAGAGGTAACAAATGTGGAAAGTTCAGGGCCAGGGGAAGACCACTGGCTTGGGAAGTCGAGTGGTAGGGCACCATCGTACCAGAGAGGCAGGTGGGTGACAGGTTCCGGGGCCATGATACAGACAAGCCTGCAGTGTTAGCATGCTATCAGAACAGGAAATGGGGAGAACCACAGGTATGAGAAGGACGTGACCCAATTAAGAAAAAAGCGCAGTTATCTGAACACCTGGGGAACTAGGCAGGCATCCATTAGAAGTGTGTCCTAACCTCGGGAGTCAGGAGTGAGCAGTGAAAGGCTGGCCAGTGTGATGGGGTGGGGAAGGCCTGGGTGTGAATCCTGCCCAGTCTTGGTAGCATGGACAGCCTCGGTATAGACAGGACCTGGGTGAAACGAGGTTCTGGGAGAAATGAGCTTCTGGGAATCCTCTCCCCCCACCGGGGGGCAGCCTGAGGATGTGTCACGTGACACCTGGTGGGAGCTCAGCAACGTGATTCCTTCTTGGCCTTTGGGACCTTGTGGCTAGTCACCTGCACCGGCTCCTTCCCTTGAACCCACAATCACACGTGTTTGATTCCTGGGTTGGGAAGATCCCCTGGAGGAGGGCATGGCAACCCACTCCAGTATTCCTGCCTGGAGAATCCCATGGACAGAGGAGCCTGGCAGGCTACAGTCCACAGGGTCGCAAAGAGATGGACACGACTGAAGCAACTTAGCAGGCACACACAGGCCTGGAGGGGCCCCTGCTGCACACACCCTGCTTGGTCCAGTCCCAGCCACGTGCTGCTCCTTCCTTCCCTACTCCCTCAGGACCAACTGCTTCTGTTGGGGAGGACCATCCGGCTGCAGAAGCCGGTAGCCATGCTCCGTTAGGCTCTGTCTTTAGACAGCCCCGCTCTCCCATCCCTTCTGCAGTTACTGCATATTTGTCCCCTCTCAACTGCCTGTGTGCCCCTTTTGCAAATGATTTTCATCCCACTCCAAAGTAAAACAGCGAAACACGAGGAACCCAAAACTGAAACCAGCTGCTTTCCCTCCCCTTGTGATCTATTCCCCTTCTAACATAGTGGTTCCAACACTCACGGAGCAGCAAAATCACCTGGGAGAATTATTTAATACTAATTTAATTGACAATGAATGTGCCGGAAAGGAGACTCTTGAGGGTGAGGCTTGGGCATTGGCATTTGAACCCTTCCTGAGTGATCCTACTGGGCAGCCAGTGTTGAGAGCCACTGTGCCAGTCCCAGGTTTGAGGGTCAGAATCACCAGGGGGTTGTGAAAACACAGGTTGCTGGGCCTCAGCCCCTGACATTCTGTTCAGCAGGTCTGGGCTGAGGTCTGATAATTTGCGATTATAACATGTTCCTGAAAAGTCAAAGTATTTGTTGCTCAGTTGTATCTGACTCCTAGTCCATCAGGCTCCTCTGTCCATGGGATTTTCCTGGCAAGAATACTGGAGTGGGTTGCCATTCCCTTCTCCAGGAGATCTTCCCAACCCAGGGATCAAACCCAGGTCTCCTGCATCAACAGGCAGATTCTTTACCATCTGAGCCACCAGGGAAGCCCCTAGGGATGCTTGCCCACTGCTGGGTGGGGACCACACTCACAGTTCTGATCTAACAGTTCTGACATGGAATGGTCAGTAGGACCCTCTGTGGGACCTCAGTGTGCTCTCCAGACCAATCTCTTCCACCCCTGGGGACCTCACCTTCTAGCTGCCTCTTGTGTCTTGCTCTTCCCCCTTCCTTCTCTCATGAACATGTTCAAGCATCTGCCATCCTAAAGAAGACCCCTTGTTTCCATGTCCCTTCCCAGCCACCCTCTCCCTCAACTTAGCTTTGATTTGCCTTCTGCTTCATTCTCCTCTTAGTCTGCCTTCTGCCCGCGTCACTCCACTCAAGTGATCCAATTCCCAAATTTGATGAACGTTTGCCACGACTTCTTTTCAGGATTTGACACTGTTCATCCCCATCTCCCTGAAGAGCTCTTCTTTTTCTGTCCCTTAAATGTTAAATCTGTTGGATCTGATGAGCCCTGGATACTTAGATGGAGCCAGGATCAATCCACTCCAATCAATATACCCCGTTGTCTAATCAATGTATCCAGAGGATGCTCATGGGTATCCTACTGGCAAATTTGTGGCCCAGACAGAGTTCATAGCTGTCTGCCCTCCTCCTACTTGTGTCCCCGCCGAGGCTGGGGGCCCACCATCCACCCAGATGCCAAAGACAGAAACGTGCCGGCCAGGCTCAGCACCGTCCTCACGTGATGCCCATGCATCAGTGATGGAATTCTGATCTTTCCACCCGGCTGTCTGGAAAAGTCCTCTTTCCTGTCCCCACTGCCTGGCTCTCAGCTTGAGTCACGGCCATGTTTCTCCTGGATTCGAATTGTCTCCTAACCAGTTCTCCCTAGAGAAGGAGACCAGCTTTCTGGTCCGCCTTCCTGGCCCCCAGAACAGTCCTTGAAGACAAGAAGCCCTAATCCAGTGACTCCTGTCCTCAGGTGTTCCCAGCACTTGTCACACTGTGTTATTGAAAGGACGTGTCAGTCTTTATCCTGTGCTAACTGTGGGGACTGCTAAAATGCACCTTTATGCGGTTTTTTGCTCTTACACTATTAGAAATGATCCGTGTTTCATGCACTTTATTCTCCCTTCTTATGTGTTATTACCTGGAGAAGGAAATGGCAATCCACTCCAGCACTCTTGCCTGGAAAATCCCATGGACGGAGGAGCCTGAGAGGCTACAGTCCATGGGGTCCCAAAGAGTCGCTACAGTCCATGCGGTCGCAAAGAGTCACCTTTGCATGGCCTTGGTGAGATGCTTTCCCTTGACAGAGACCAGTGGGCATTGATTCTATCAGGTCTCATTTTCCAGGCCCCCCCAACAAGAAGTCTTGGTGGAAGGGGTGAGTCAGACAGGAGCGTGGTTGGTGACTGTGCCCTGGTTGAAAGTAAAAGTTGCTCAGTCGTGTCCAACTCTTTGCAATCCCATAGACTATACAGTCCATGGAATTCTCCAGGCCAGAATACTGGAGTGGGTAGCCTTTCCCTTCTCCAGGGGATCTTCCCAACCCAGGGATCAAACCCAGGTCTCCTGCATTGCAGGGGGATTCTTTACCAGCTGAGCCACCAGGGAAGCCCAAGAATACTGGAGTGGGTAGCTGATCCCTTCTCCGGCGGATCGTCTCGACTCAGGAATTGAACCAGGGTCTCCTGCATTGCAGGCAGATTCTTTACCAACTGAGCTACTAGGGAAGCCCCTATTCACAGCTCAGAATGGAGCCAGCCTGCCTCCGTCGATGTCCTTGGCCCAGAGGCCTTGCCCAGTCCTCCTGACGCTGCCGTCTCTGAGCCCCTGCCCCCCATCCCCCACTTTTGTGTTTTTTTTTTTCCCGCAAGTGAAAACATTTTGGCAGGTCTGGCAGGAACCAGAGCATTAGCTCCTCTATTTGAAGTGAGAGCCTGGACTGTGTGGCACGTGGCCAGCTGTCTTTTGGGCGGCAGGGGAACAGTTGGTGACAGCTGGATACAATCAAGATCCATTACAAACAGATTTCCAAGTGCCATTCACACACAGAAGAAATTGCAAGCTTTAGCAAAATAAAATCTGGGGGTTTTCAAAGCAAGACAATGCCCCAGCCTCGGCCCGTGCGAGCGGTTTAGTTCCTCTCTCTGTAACCACACTTCCTTCCCCACCCCCACCTCCCTCTTGAGTGTAGGCTTAGGGGGTTGGGGGAGGCTGGCAAAGCTGGCAAGGGTTCTCCCTAGGCTAGGGTGTCCATGCCCTGCCTTGTATTACGAAGGACACTCCTGTCTAAACCTGGGTGGGAAGGGGTCCGAGGCTGGCTTCTAGCAGGGCCTCTGGCCAGCCTCAGTCAGGCCTCCCACCTTGGTCTCCAGGAGAAGGAAGGGTTCACAGAGTGGTTGGTGGGTGTTATCGGAGGTAGCTATCTGTCAAACCCCGGCCCTGGCCTTGGCAGAGCTCTGAGCTGTGGCTCATTAGGCAGCCGATTATGGTTCTGTACGGAGGGGAGGGCTTAGGATGCGGTTCTGTTGGGTCTGTGGGTCTGTTGGCCTCAGCAGACCGTGTTCCTTGACCCCACGGTGGTGGGTGGTGGTGGCGGGAGTCGTTCCTTTGGCACGTGGAAGGGGTATCGATTCATGGAGGGAGGCGACACTGTCCTCCCTTTTCTCATGAGAACCTCCAGCTTGTATCACCCGCTGGGGCCCCTGCTGCCTCATCCTTTTTTTTTTTTTTTAAACTTTTGGCTGCACTGGATTTTTGTTGCTGTGCGGGCGTTTCTCTAGTGGCAGCGAGTGAGGGCTACTCTAGTTGCGGTGCACAGGCTTCTCCCTGCGGAGGCTTGTCTTGCTGAGGAGCATGGGCTTCTCTGGGGCACGCAGGCTCAGGAGCTGCAGTTCCTCAGCTCTAGAGCTCAATAGTTGTGGCACATGGGCTTAGTTGCTCTTTGGCATGCAGGATCTTCCTGGATCAGGGATTATTCACCTTGATGGGAGAAGAGAGAGAGAGAGAACAAATAGAATCATTTGTTTTAGAAAAAGGAACCAGATAAAAAAATATGGGCATGAAGAAGAACAGAAAGGTCACAGTAAAATCCCTTGCCATCGTATCTTATATCTAAGTCCACTCTAAAAGTTTTATTTAAAATAGGTAATAATATCATACCACTTACATGTGGAATTTAAAATATGACAAAAATAAACTCATTTACAAAGCAGAAACAGACTCACAGACATACAGAACAAACTTACAGTTAAGAAAGGGGAAAGGGGGTGGGTGAGGAATAAATTAAGAGTTTGGAATGAATAGATACTAACTACTATATATAAAATAGATAAACAACAAGACCCTACTGTGTAGCACAGGGAACTATATTCAATATCCTATAATAACCCATGATGGTAAAAAATATGAAAAGGAATATATATATATATATAAAATGGAATCACTGCTGTATACCCAAAACTAATACAACATCGTAAATCAACTCTGCTTCAATAAAAAATAAATAATATAAAAAATAAATTAAAACAGGTAATACCTGTATATGGTACATCATTTAAAAGCTGTGTATTTCCCAGGGCCACCGCAACCAAGTCCCACAGACTGGGGGGCTTAAAACAACAGAAATTTATTCTCCCACAGTCTGGAGGCTGGAAGTCTGAAATCAGTGTTGGCAGGACCCCACTTTCTCTAACGAGCCCTTCTTTGCCTCTTCCAGCTTCTGGTGAGCCAGGCGTTGTTAGCCTCTCAAATGGCTCTCCATCTCCACATGGCCTTTTCTGTGTGTGTCTGTGTCCTGATCTCCCCTTCTTAGAGGGACACCGGTCATTGGATGTGGGCCACCCTTATGATCTCATCTTAACCTGGTTACATTTGCAAAGATCTTATTTCCAAATAAGATCACAGTTGACAAGTGCTGGAGTTACGGCTTTAACGTATCTTTTTGGGCTCCCAATTCAACCCCTAAGAATGGTGTATGTAATGAAGAGTCTCCCACTCCTGTTTCCCTGGCAGCTGACTTTCCTCCCAGAGGCAGGGTGGCCCCCAATACCCCGTGTGCCCTCTTAGCCATGGTCTGTGCTTGTCCACTAGTTTGGGAGCCCTGAGAAGACATGGCTTTACAGCTGTTCCCTTTGTTGCTGTGTCCTCAGTATTTTGAACCATGCCTGTCACAGCATTGTCCCCCCGTCCTGCATATATGTGGAATGGCTGAGTGTACAGTGTAAATGTACATAACATGTAGATGCATTTTTGCTAGGAATAGAAATACATTATACACCCGTGTTCTGTCCTAGCTTTTCACACAGCTTGGAAACTGGCTCACTTTGGTAAACGCAGAAATCAGCTTCAGTCTTTTAAAAGACTGTGGGTGCTCCCGTGCATGAAAGTACTGGTATCTAGTAACCTGTCCCTTTTTGAACACTGTTTCTAAAAAAGTTCACAACATCACAGTTTAAGCATGGGATAAAAAATAGATATATTTTGGGTTACCTCTGCTCAAAAGCCATCCTTCATCATTCTAATTTTTTTTGGCTGTGCAGCACAGCATATGGAATTTTAGTTCCCTAACCAGGGATCGAACCCTCATCCCCTGCAGTAGAAGTCTGGAGTCCTAACCACTGGACTGCCAACAAAGTCCCTCATTATTCTAATTTTTGAGATTATTATGTAAGGCAAGGACTTCGGAAGGGAGGCATCAACTTAAAAAAAGTTGTCAGGCTGATCAACCCACTAAAGAGAACAGACCACAGTGACAGGCCTGCAGGGAGCCCCAGCCCATTTTCAAAGTTCTTACTGTGGGTGGGGAGGGGGTCAGGGGAAGGAAGCAGCAGACCAGTGGATTCCAGACGCTGGGTCCTCTCGGCTCCTCCGCTCCGTCCTCCCTTTGAGGCTCTCCCTCGGAGGTCTCCCTCTGAGGTCCCCAGGAGCTGAGGACACAAGTAGTAAGAGAAACTGACCTGCTGGCTCCCATTTTATACTGTGACCTCTGTGGGCCTCAGTTCCCAAATCTGCAGTATGGAGATAAAGCTCAACAATGCCCCCTCCCCTGCCCCTGACACCCCCAGCCCTTGAGCCAGGAACGTGAGCTAACAGAGGGTCTTTGACAGTCACCAGCGGTCAAGTAGGGATTCCCAGATGACACTAGTGGTAAAGAATCTATCCCTGTGAGAGATGCAAGAGACATGGGTTCCATTGCTGGGTCAGGGGAAATCCCCTGGAATAGGAAATGGCAACCTGCTCCAGTATTCTTGCCTGGAAAATTCCATGGACAAAGGAGCCTGGTGGCTACAGTCCACGGAGCTACAAAGAGTTGGACATGACTGACCATGCATATGTTGTCAAGTACATTTTACATCCCTACCCAGTGCATTCATTTACAACCAAACCAAACATCCTTATGGTACGAGGTGGACGCTGATTCTCTTTTATTCTACCTTCTCTTCCTTCAATGGAGATTGGTTTTTCAACCATTCAGAGTCAGGACCTGCCATTGGAAAACACTGTTGTAATGAAACAATGTAAGTTAAGGGAATTTGTTTACAGTCAAAAACCAGGCTAATCGAAGTGATTAGCATTCACGCCCTTCCCATCCAAAGGTTTGGGAGTTCAGATTACAGGGAGAATTAACCTGTGGCCTCAGTTGCTTTTCTGCCCAAGTTTCGGTCATAGAGCAAGAGTTATGTAAAATCAGTGAAGATTAAACTCCTAGGTCCACCAGAATCAACCTTCTATGGGTAAGATAATCTCTGAGGGAAGTATCTGATTCTGGAGCTATTGGAAAGAAACACTTGCCTAAGGAAATAAAGCCCATCTTCTTGGACATACGGGAGACATCAAGCTTCACCATCAAAGCCTGGGTCAGACAGCTCAGGGAGTAACAGGGATATTTTTGTTTGTGAATGCACGGTTTTCTTAGCCACCAGAAGGGTGGGCCAGAGCTGTGCCCTGATGGAATGTGAAGATTGGGATCCCTAGACTGATAATGTTGGAATCCGTCTCATCTAACAAAAACATTGTCAGCTGTGCTTTAGTCAAGTAGAAGACAGCAACAGATCAGAGATCAATACTGGGCAGGAGCCTGGATTTTATAGGCAGATACTTCATTTCATAGGTGTGAGACAGGTCCAGGGGGCTGAGGTATTTGCCCAGATCACAGAGCTAATAGGAAGCAGATGTGGAAAGAAAACCTACAGTTTCCTCATTCATTTACTCCTTTTCCATGAGAGGAAAGGGACTTTCCTTTGTTGTCTCCCGGGAGGCATGTTTTGGAACAGTCTGTAAGGAAACAGACTGCTGAGGAGGGTCACAACTCCCCCTGATGGAGATATTTCCTGACCTTTCAGGGGCATTGCCAGGACCTTGGGCTGAGCTCTTCTCTCGCAGCACCCCCAGTACAGCACATGGTGCTAGGGGGTCCAGGGTCATGCCCCCAGGAGGGTCCTGGACCATCCCTGTATGATCCTTCTAAATGACACACTTATAATTTTTATGTGTAGCACCAAACCAAGAAAGAGCATATCCACCCAGGAACAACTAGAAAAGCAGCATTTTCCTTTATTTTTCTAAATTAAAAATTGGTGATGTCCCCACCTCCAGGTGCAGAGCTACTGCCCAGGCTCCTCAAAGGGCAGCTCAGTCTAACCAGTGGGTGGGGATTGGTCGGTCGGCCCAGTGCAGGCAAATTAAACATGTAAGGCACAGCCTAGAAACGTATGAATCTAAGAGTCGCAGGAGTCAAGGTCACCAAAATCCTGACATGCTGTGAGGCTGAGGTGCCTCTCTTTGAAATTTGATCGGGGTAAATTCAGAGGACAAAGAAAAGGAAGTATATAAAGGCAATGAACTCATGACATTCACGGTGCTAAGGTTCAGACTGCAGAAATAAGGAACTCAAAATATTCTGGTATTCGGCCAACGACTAGGCGGACCTGCGAAACTAACGTCAGCGAGGACCACCCTGCCCTTGAGTGGCCGGACACGACCTTGGTACCTTTGTGGGCAGCCAGGCTCTGGTCTGTTTCCCAGGCCTGCGCCACCCTTAGGAAATCCGAAACCTGCTGGGCCCCCGGAGGCGGCCGAGGCGGGGCCTCGGGTTGGGGCGTGGTCAGAGGCGGGGCCTTGGCGCCAGGGGCCAGCCGGAGGGGCGGGGCCTCAGCGGGCGCGCGTACGCAGTCCTGGGCAGAGTAGAG
>NW_011494943.1:9811128-9822294 GCF_000754665.1 Bison bison bison | reverse complement strand
GGACGAGGACGACAGCTACGGTCAGTACGGCCCTCGGCCCGGCCGGCGGACGCCCCCTCCCTCGCTTCCTCCCTTCACCGGCCCGGCGCCTTGGCCGCGCCTCAGGCGACTCACGTTTCCCGGGGACTGGTGCCGGACGCGAGCCGGGCGGGGCGGGGGCCTCCTCAGGGCAGGGGTCACCGGCGGCCCGGAGTGTTAAAGGCTGAGGGGCGCTGAGGGGCCGACGTCGGCGTGCCCGGGTCTCGGGGGCCGGCGCTGGGGGTCGCCGGGCTCGAGTCTCTGGGGCCGGAGTCCTAGGACCGGGGTCTCGGGGCCTGAGTCTCCGGGGCGGAAGTCCTCCAGGGTGAGGGTCTGTCTCGAGGCCGGGGTCTAGGGCGGGGTTCGCGAGGAGAGTAGGGTCTCGGGGTTGGGGTCTCGGGCGGGGGTCTCCGGCCGCTGTCCCGCGCAGGCCCGGCCTCCCCCGCGAACGCTCAACTTCCCCCGGCCGTTCTCCGTAGTTTCCGGCCCCTTCGGTGCTGGCAAGTTATGTACCCCGGTCCATGTCTTTGTTCAGAAACAAAAATGAGAAAACACAGGCAGCGAACCCCGAGTGGACAGGCTGCCACCTGAGGGTGCCGTCGGGGCCGGGATCTCCGGCCGCCGGCCACCCCAAGGTCCGAGGCTGACCGCCGCTCCGCGGAAACTGGGCTGCTGTTCCCCCAACGCCTGCGGGGCGAGCCCGAGGGGCGCCGAGAAATCCAACTTTGCCTTCTCATCTGTGCCCAGAGACGCGGCACAGCTCTCACGCCACACCGACAGCGAACACTTGACAGAACTGCCTGTTTCCAAAGCCGCCTTCTGCTGACCTCACCTGGGAACTGTTGGCCATCCGCAGGGCATTCGTCTGTCAAATGGCTTCAGATTGCCAGGGTGGCAGAAAGCTATGTGGAATGCTTTAGTTAAATTATTTAACGTTTTTTCCCCAAGAGATGAAAGAATGGCAGATAGAACAAGTGGTGAAGTTTGTGGTTTGGTAAGCAGAGTACAGACAGCAGTTTGAAATGCTTGTGTGGCTTAGTGGAAGCGAATCCGCTTTCTTGACTAAGTGACATAGGCGACGTTTGTTTCTTAAGCTCTGAGGGAGCAAGCTTTGTTGTGGGGTATGTTAAAATGTGAAAGGTGAAACACCTTGTTACTTTTCTGTTTGTTTAGAGTAAGTCATTGAGGAACCGCTGACCGCGATAGGTGGGTTTATGACCCACAGTGGCAGACAGGGGAAAGGCCGACACTTGTGGCCTGAAATCCAGAGCACGTGGGATCGGTATCCATCAGATGTCCCCTGGTTACCTTCCAAGTAAAAGCAGTGTGTGCTTTTCCTCTGTGATTGAAAAAAAACACACCCGCACACCCACGGATTGATCCCAAAGGACTTTTCAGCCCCACTTAGGCGTCTCTGTTTCTGTCCACCCAGGAGAAGCCTTCTCCAGCTTTGCGTGCTGCTGTACCATCTCTTGCTGTTTAATCCAGGCTTTCTTCATGCGCTCTCCTGGTGTTCTTACCCACCGCTGGAGGCAGGAAGCTGTTGGTCTGGTTGCCTTGAACACAATGACTGCTTTGCCACCAGGCATGGCATGAATTCGTGCTCAGAAAGGGTAAATGGAAGCAGGGTGTATTTGTTTCCTGTGGTGGCTGTAACAGATTGGCACAAACAACATAAACTTATTATCTTACAGTTCTGGAGGTCAGAAGTCCAAATTTGGTCTCACTAAGCTAAAATCAAGGTGCTTACAGGGCTGTGTTCCTTTTGGGAGGTCGTAACAGGAACGTCCGTTTCCTTGCCTCTTCCAGCTTCTAGAGACTGCCCACGTTCCTTGGCTGCTGGCCACCTTCCACCTTCCAAGCCAGCAGGTAGCATCTTCTCAGTTCTCTCTGACTTCTGCCTCTTCTAGTTAGGGGTCTGTGATGTCATTGGGCCCACCTGAATAAGGATAAGGATCAGCAGCCTTAGTTCTACAATAGTAATCCGCTTTTTGCCATGTAGGGGCGACGTGTTTCCAGGTTCTGGGATTGGGACAGGGCCATGTCTGGGGCCCGTTATTCTGCTGACCACACATAAAGATGAGAAAGAAGTTCTTCTTTTCTTTCAATTTATACAACTTAAAAAAAAATTCATATTCTTCGTATATTGGAGGAAGCAGAAAGGTTAATTTAAAGATTTCCCCCATTCGTTGGGTTTACCACACAAAAAGTACCTAATGGTTCAAGATGATCATAACAAGAAAAATGTTCCTAGTTCTTTTTAAGGTTTGCCTCGGTCTCCAGAACTTGCCATTTCTCTCCTAGGTTTTACAGAGAATTGACCTCAAAAGATAAGACAACTATTCAGATTCCACATTTCAAAGGAAAGTGGGTGCTGTGGACTCAAACAGTGCATAGAATGCCAGGTCCAGGGGGTTCCCTCAGAACCTCCATCGGTGGTTCATGAGTCAGCCTAGGTCACTACCATGATTTTTTAACATTGTATCTTAGGGGACATGGTTTATGATTTCCATGCTATCACCTGGCTAGATAAAACCTTTGAAACATAACTCATTTATAATAAGCTAAAGAAAGAGAATGTGTCTTAGAGTTTGTTCAACGAAAGAGAATTTCGAAAACTTACCAGAAGGCTTTTCCTAACTGCATACTCTTTGATGTCCTGTGCTAACCCAGAGACCACACCACTGAGTTCACCAGCCCTTTCTCCTGTACATTCCCTTTGATCCTGAGTTGTTTATTTGGTCTAGTTGTAATGCACTAGATCCGTACAGCATGGTTCAAACTACACGCGTGGTGTGATAAACCGCACTGTGAACACCTGTGTAAAGTTGGGGGGAGGTTAAACAAAAGTCAGTTTAAAGGTTTGTTTTTTTTTTTTTCTTTTAGGAAAAATGTAGAATTAGTGGTTTTCTAAAAGCTTAATTGACACTTTAAGAAAGAGGTTCCTAATGCTTGTGGTTGGCTGGTCTTTATCTCCCCCCCAGCTTTTTAAACCCTGAAATAGTTGGGATTTTTGGGGGGTCATTTTACGTTCTTATTAGATGACTGTACTTCCTGGATGTCGCAGTTCTCACTTGCAAAAGGAAGAGGTATTTTTGCCTTCATAGGGTTCCCTGCCCACGAAAGGACTCAGTGACTGTATTCCTCTTTGTGACTTCTGAATTCAAGCAGACATTTTTAACATGCAGTCTGCTTCTTAATGGGCTTTCAGGCCCCTCTGAGATTGTATGTGAGAGTTTGTGAATGTGCATTTTTGGAGTCTTTTGCTTTAATCCAGTTCTCGAATGGCGGCTCTGACTCTGGAAATTGCTGCTCCAGAGGTTTGCCTGCGTCTCTCTTACGAAACGTCTTGAGGTGGAGATGGGCAGAGTCCATCCAGTAGTAACATGGGAAATGTTAGTGGTGATGATTCTATATCACGACTCTAACGAAATAGTCGGATTTCTGACCATAGGTTCTTAAGCTCCTTGAACCCATGGTGCTATTCAAGACCTTTACTTCTCAGATACAGACCTTACTCCTCTCGGCTTTTATTAGCTTCGGCTTATCCCTTTTCTGCTGCATGAGGGAGAAGCAGCCTTTAAGAAATAAGCCTCTCTCTCGAGAGTGGAGATGTTGATCTTAACCAGGCACACCTGCCGTCCTCAGATGATAACAGTGAGGTGTGGGCAGTGGTATGTGTAGCAGTGGCGTGCATGGGTGCTGCTGCAGGATTGGCTGTGCGTGGGAGCCTGTTGCGTCCAGGAGAGATCTGCTGTTTGGTCTTTGTGCCTTAAGAACAAGCGTGGGGTCCGGTACCCAGTGGAAGCAGCTCAGTGACTCTGGAGGGAATAATAGATTGAGCCAGTTTCTATGTGGCAAAAGTTAACATTTGCTGAACTTGAATTTTTCTCCTTCCCCCATCCCAAACAGAAACTGGAACACTTTTATGAATGTGCTTGACCCTATGCCAAACCAATTTTCTTCGTTTTTCTATGATATTGATGACTTTCATTGTTCCCAAATGTAGTTCCACTCAGTGATTTGCGTTTATTGAAAAGGATACAATTACATAAAGTCAGGGCTTTCTTAGAAAATCTGGAACACAAGGTTACCATAATTACACATTTTGTGGTCTATAAGGTAGATTTCCAGGGGTGACATTAACATGTCAGAGGATATAAACATTTTGGGAATTCTTGATGGGTGGTGTCAATTTGCTTTTTCAAAAGGCTGTATCAAGCTACCCTGTTCTTAGCGCTATATGGGGGTATGTGTTCCAGTATCACTACCAGTGTGCCACTGGGGAGGATTAGCATATGAAAGCTTTTTTAAAGAAAACTAATTTAATGGTTACAAAATGGTTTCTCATTATATCTGTTGATTACTAGCTAGGTTAAAACAGTTTCCTTTGTCTATTTGTGTATTATGACCTGTATTATGGCTGTTCATATAAGATAATGGTTCATCGATTTAACTGAGATTAACTCCTTTTTTAAGGCCTCTATTAAATCAGCAGATTTATGTTTTTCTCACTCTGATGTTTTAAGCATGGGGAAAATATATACTTGAATTTGACTGGGGTTTGGGTCGGATTTTGACCATTTGTAGCAGTCACTCATTTACTTTTCCTTTGTTTTTCTCTTAAAAATTGAGGATCTCTCAACCCATGTATTGTCTTCTGGACAAACAAAATGTTTCCTTTAGGGGAGAAAATTGTGAGTTCTGTAGTTTTTATTGGTTGGGTGACAATGATAAATAGTTCAGTCTGTGGGATCTTAGGACACATACTTGCCCCTTTCTGAGAGTCCTGTGTTAGTCAAAAGCCATTTTGCCGAACAGAGTTTTTTCTCGTGTATTTCATGCCTTCAGAATTAGGTAGTTGTCCAGTATGAACTAGGAGGAGGACGCCTTCTCATTCCAAGGGCGAGAGCAAACATGTAGGTCACTTGGTGGGGAGGAGAGTGGGGATGTGTATGAGAGACGGTGAGGCAGAGGATGGAGAGCTTGAGCCTGAGATCCGTGTTGTGGGTAGAGTCTCCTCTCTGCCCTTTTCCTGCTCGCCCTCCAAGACTAAGTCGTGGGCCGGGGGCTCCGAAAGCAAAGCGCTTTGCCCGAGCCTGTCCCTCTGCTCCACTGCCACACAGCCTCTCAGCTGTCTAATTATTGTTGCTCGGTTTCAGTCGCAGTAAGAGGCCTGGAGGAGGTGGGAACTTACTTAGAAATGTTTTAAGTTTTGAATCCCACATCCTCTGAAACTGCTGGTGGTGGCGTTTTGCTTCTCTCTTTGCATGGACAAAAAAAAACACCAAACACGTAATATAGGGTGAAGGCTGTAGGGGATTTTCGCTACTCTTCATTATCCATGATGGCGCGAGCCTGTGTCTTTCTGCTGCTGTGGTGGTGAGAGGGTTGAGAGCTGCTTCCTGTGAGGCCTGGCTCCTTTAGCAAGGGTCAGGATGTTCCCTTCCTTAGCCGGGTGCTTTCTGTGTCTTCCATCTCTCTCTCTCTCTTTTTTTTTTAAAGTCTTCAGGAAGGATTCAGTGGGAATTCCCTGACGGTTCTGAGCTCTCACTGTCCAGGGCCCAGGTTCCATCCCTAGTTGGGAAACTAAGCTTCCACAAGCTGAGAGACCAAAAAAAAAAAGGTTTCTCTTTCAAAAACATGTCTTAATCTGACATTGTTGCAGTCTACATTGTAATTATTAAAGTTGGATATAAATGATGGAATAGGTTTAATGCTATTAGAAAGACTTCCCCTTCCAGTAGTCCTGAAACTGGTTTGGGCTCTGTGAGCAATTTGTAAAGGCTTACTCAGTCAGCAGGCACTCGCGACCACATCGTACAGCCCTTGCTATCACAGATGCTTGGAGCTGAGCAGGAAGAGACAGATGTAGAAGGAGGCTGTGAAGGGGAGTGTCAGAGTGGGTGTGGCAAGTGTGCAGGAAAACGTAGGCACAGAAAGGAGAGCAGTTCTGCTTGGAGCTGGGGTCGAACTGGATGGGGCAGAAGACAGTTCATGCAGGAGCTGGCATTTGGGCTGGACTTTGAAAGATGAGTTGGTGCCAACTAGGCAAATATGGCAAAGACATCCATTTCAGGCCAAGGATGAACCAGTGTGGCTGGAGAATCTGGCCCCTTTGGGAAGCTGCCAGTGGCTCTGTGTGCTTGGATGGCCTCCTGCGTAGAACCCAGGACTTTCCTGTCTGTGCCACAGGGATCTTCCATAGAGGGGGTGAGGCTAGGCTGTGTCCAGGTGATTATTTTGCATTTCAGAGAGATCCCCTGTGGTGCGGTGCAGCCGGAGTCCTGGGAGCTGTTGCAGGCGTCCAGGTGGGGGAGAGGATGGGGCCTGAGTTAAGGCAGTAGGGGTGGGGGGAAGGGGCGAACAACCACAGGACTGAGTGAGGACCTGAAATCAATAAGATGTGGTTGCCAGAGTTGGGGAGAGATAGCATCCAAGGAAGGTAAGGAAGCCGAATGAGTCTGGGGAGAGCAGTTGCATACAGCGTGTGTAGACTGAGTGTGTAGAGTTGAACACGAGCTCAGGTGAGGACACACTGAGTGGAGTCCTGAGATCTGTACAGACCATTCCCTGGTCTGGAACCGGCACTCAGTGGGAGGGGAAGCAGGGAGGGGGTCATGTGGCGTGCTGAGAAGCGGTCCAGGGACATCGTCTTGGACATGTCCCCGTTGAAGGGCTGGGCAGAGAAAGTGGCCCAGAAAGGAGACGGGACTGTGCAGTTGTATTATGTGTATAGATGGCTCTTTATAGGAAACTAGAGAGAGGGGGCAGCAGCTAGAAGGCAGTGCAGAATGGAGAGACTTGTTTTTAATTTGGGGAGACTTAAGACTGTTTGCAGACTCTTTTTGAAAATTACTCTGAACCAGCCTTGGATTAAGGTATTCATAGACTGTGTGCTGTGAACAGCACCTACGATGGGACTCACATTTCATTTTGTCTGTTGAGGCTTTTAAACACAGCAGCTGCAGGACTGCATGTGTTTTTGCAACCTTTTAAACTTAAATTACTTTCTGTTATGATATCTGCTTCCCTGAAATACTGTTTCCAACAGCCCTAGTAATTGAAATTGAGAATGTTTTGATTTTTAGCTACATTCTTGCATTTCCGGCTGCCTACTCGATGTTTCCCTGTGGGTATCCTGTCATCATCTCGAATTCAACGTCAGAACACAGCCTTCTGCCTCTCTCCTGTCTTACTCTCTCATCCAGACTTTTTTTTTTTCTATTTTTATCCCCATTTTCTTATCACTTCAGTTACTGAGGCTTGAAAAAAATGTTTGATTCCTTTGTCTTTCTTGCCTTCTAAATAGTCTTCCAACCATTCATCCATCTATCCATCCCATTTTTCATTATCTTCTTTGTGTTACGCATTTGCTTGATGCCAAGGCTGTGAAGAATTTTAAAAGATGGGCCCTATTTTCAAGAAACTCAAAGTGCAGGGTAGTTGATGAGTTGAAAAATTTCAGTCAGAATATATGGATATATGACAGATGCTCTGATGGAGACATAATAAATGCTATATGAGCCTGGAGGGTTCCAGTCTTCAGTGTGTTTTGGGTGAGAGATACTTTTGAGTAAAACACCTAACCTTGGGATCAAATGAGGTGGGAACATCACAGACTACGTATTACCCCTGTACCTCCAGCAGGTAACTGTGCTGTGCGCTAAGTTCACTGCTGAACATTTTTCGTATGTTCTTCCTTAATCCTCACATTAATCCTGGGTGGGAGGTACAGTGGCCACGCCCATTTAACAGATGAGGAGATAGAGGTTGAAAGATTTATTTATAATAGGTGACCTGACTGATGAGCTGTACAACTGGTATTGGAAGCAGGTTTCTCAGACTTCAGAGCCCCTGTGCTCACCACTTCTGCTGCACAGCCTGCTTGTTCTTTTTTTTTTTTTTAGTTGAAGTATAGTTGATTTACAATGTGTTAGTTTCAGTATACAGCAGAATGATTTCAGTTATTGTTGTTCAGTCTCTAAGACATGTTCACCTTTTTGCTACGCTGTGGACTGCAGCATGCCAGCCTTCCCTGTCCTTTCCTATCTCCCAGAATTTACTCAGGCTCATGTGGATTGAGTTGGTGATGCCATCCAAACACCTCATCCTATGTCGCCCTCTTCTCCTCCTGCCCTTGGTCTTTCCCAGCATCAAGGTCTTTTCCAGTGAGTCAGCTCTTTGCATCAGGTGGCCAGAGTATTGGAGTTTCAGCTTCAGCATCAGTCCTTCCAATGAATATTCAGGGTTGATTTCCTTTAGGATTGACTGGCTTGATCTCCTTGCTGTCCAAGGGACTCTCAAGAGTCTTCTCCAGCACCTCCAGCACAGTTAAGTTATACATACATTTGTATGTATATTCTTTTTCACCTTCTTTTCCATTATAGATTATTATAAGATATTGAATATAGTTCCCTGTGCTGTACAGTAGGTCCTTATTGGTCATCTGTTTTATATACAGTAGTGTGTATATATTAATCCCAAATGCCTGATTTATCCCTGTGCCCCCTTCCCCTTTGGTAACCATATGTTTGTTTTTTGTGAGAATTTCTGTTTTGTAAATAAGTTTACTTGTTTTACTTTTTAAGTTCCACATATAAGTGATAATTATGATCTTGTCTTTGTCTAACTGACTTCACTTAGTATGTTAGTTTCTGGGCCCATCCACATTGCTCCAAATAGCCTGCTTATTTATATTTCCTACTATTTCACACCCCTGTCTTTACTTTTACATACTTGTACTTTTACATACCTTTTCTAAACTTTCTCTTGGAATTAAGAGTTCCAATTCCATGATTCCATGTCTTGATACATTTCGTTTACTTTTTTGATTAAAACCTATGTTACAGGTTATTAAACAGATTAATATTGAAAGAGCCTGTCGCTCCTGTTAGGGTTGAGATTTGAGGGGTTTGTTGGATTGTATAGTAAAGCCCTCTCTTTCTTAGGCTGCTCCGTTGTGCTGGCCTCTCCTGGGGCCTTTGGTGAATGGGGGCTGGTGTGGTGACAGGAATGGCCCTCCTGGCCTTTGAGGATTCCCTGGAGCCAGACCCGTCTTGTGGTTTATGTAGGAAGGCCAGGTAACCAGGTGAAGGTTAATACAGGAGTCCTGCCTCCTACAGATCTGTCCTGAAGCTGGCCTGCCCACCACTTCCAGGGCCCTCTGGTGTGGCTCTTCACCTCTCACCATTTACGATGAAGTAGAAGAAGGTGCTGAGAGAGGAAACTCAGCAGTGAAACAGGAGACTGCGGTGGAGGCACCGTGTTTCTTCACGAGAAGGGCAGTGTTGCCATTCTTCCAGCATCCATCTCACCACTCTAGCTTCATCGGTGTGCCTCCTGTCAGGGGCTGTCTGTTAGACCGTCCCCTGGAGGGATCACCGAGGGTTCTGATGCAAGACTTAGCTCTGCGGGCTGAAAAAGACTTTGGGGCTTAGATTCCTAAGGGAGCATGCTGATTTATGGTGGCATTTGTGAAGAAGTTTTTAAAGCCAGCCTTTGGTCATTTGACTGCTCTCAGCCCAGCCGTGGAGGTGCCTGCACAAGGACTGTGTTTCAGGGGGACTTCCTAGTGGTCCAGTGGCTGAGACTGCATTCCCAATGTAGGGGACCAGGATTGTTCCTGTCAACTTGGAAGATGTTGAAATTAGAATTTAGCCCTCTTACCTCACACGTGCACTGTCCCGTTTGATTCTTCTGTGTTTTGTGGTTTATCTGGGGGCTTGGTTCCTGCTACAGCTGGTTGTGGTGATAACCAGGTAGGGAGTTTCTCACCGCTGGCTTGCTGGGAGGGTTATGAGTACGGTTTCTAGGCATTCAGAGATTTCAGTACAAATCTTAAAAAAGGGATATGTGGACAAAGCATATGATTATTCTATTTTTGAAAGATGAGTGTGGCAAGAAAATTCTTTAAGAGGGCTACTATCACCTATAGTAAGGTGATTTCTGGTGTGAGTTAGGAAGTATTAAGGTATTTGACAAATGTATGCATCTTGACAAGGATTGGTGTGCACAGAGTACTTAGTCACTCAGTCATGTCCGACTCTTCGTGACCTTTGGCACTGTAGCCTGCCAGGCTCCTCTAACCATGGGATTTTCCAGGCAAGAATACTGAAGTGGGTTGCTATTGCCTTTTCCAGGGAATCTTACTGACCCAGGGGTCAAACCCGCATCTCCTGTGTCTCCTGCTTTACAGGCAGGTTCTTTACCCACTCAGCCATTAGTAGTTAGTGGTTTAACTGACAGGGATTACAAATTGGTAATTGTTTTTTTGTGTGTGATTTAAAAAATCAGGAAGACAACTGGACATGTTAGTAGGATGCTGCTTTGACTTGGATCTTTTCTGGACATGCTGTCTGCATGGTAGACAAAAGAAGTGGCTTCACTGTATTAGTTTTTTATGGCTATTGTAACAGAATATCATGAATTGAGTAGCTTAAAACCATGCTAATTTGTTTTGTTGTCCTGGGGGTCACAGTCTGGAATGGGTCTCAGGGCTAAAGTCAGGGTGTCAGCTTTGTTTCTTCTGGAGGCTCCAGGGGAGAATCCATGTCCTTGCCTTTTGCACCCTGTAGAAGCTATCTGCATCCCTTGGCTCGTGGCCCTGTTACATCTTTTTCATTCATTTTGTTCTCTTTTATTCCTCTTACTACATCCTCAAAACCAGCAATGACTGATCAAGGCTTTCTCACATCTCATCCCTCTGATGCTGACTCTGCCCCACTTCCTCATTCCCTCCCCCCCCCCAATTCCACTTCCGAGCAGTCTTGTGATCATATTGTGCCTACCCAGATAATCCAGGATAATCTCTCCATCTCTAGGTCAGCTGATTCAGTTCAGTTCAGTCGCTCAGTCGTGTCCGACTCTTTGCGACCCCATGAATCGCAGCACGCCAGGCCTCCCTGTCCATCACCAACTCCCGGAGTTCACTCAAACTCACGTCCGTCAAGTCGGTGATACCATCCAGCCATCTCATCCTCTGTCGTCCCCTTCTCCTCCTGCCCACAATCCCTCCCAGCATCAGAGTCTTTTCCAATGAGTCAACTCTTCACGTGAGGTGGCCAAAGTACTGGAGTTTCAGCTTTAGCATCATTCCTTCCAAAGAACACCCAGGGCTGATCTCCTTTAGGATGGACTGGTTGGATC
>NW_011494943.1:9809131-9810612 GCF_000754665.1 Bison bison bison | reverse complement strand
TCCAGTTCTAACTCTTGCTTCCTGACCTGCATACAAATTTCTCAAGAGGCAGGTCAGGTGGTCTGGTATTCCTATCTCTTTCAGAATTTTCCACAGTTTATTGTGATCCACACAGTCAAAGGCTTTGGCATAGTCAATGAAGCAGAAATAGATGTTTTTCTGGAACTCTCTTGCTTTTTCGATGGTCCAGTGGATGTTGGCAATTTGATCTCTGGTTCCTCTGCCTTTTCTAAAACCAGCTTGAACATCAGGAAGTTCACGGTTCACATATTGCTGAAGCCTGGCTTGGAGAATTTTGAGCATGACTTTACTAGCATGTGAGATGAGTGCAATTGTGCGGTAGTTTGAGCATTCTTTGGCATTGCCTTTCTTTGGGATTGGAATGAAAACTGACCTTTTCCAGTCCTGTGGCCACTGCTGAGTTTTCCAAATTTGCTGGCATATTGAGTGCAGCACTTTCACAGCATCATCTTTCAGGATTTGAAATAGCTCAACTGGAATTCCGTCACCTCCACTAGCTTTGTTCGTAGTGATGCTTTCTAAGGCCCACTTGACTTCACATTCCAGGATGTCTGGCTCTAGGTGAGTGATCATACCATCATGATTATCTTGGTCGTGAAGATCTTTTTTGTACAGTTCTTCTGTGTATTCTTGCCATCTCTTCTTAATATCTTCTGCTTCTGTTAGGTCCATACCATTTCTGTCCTTTATCGAGCCCATCTTTGCATGAAATGTTCCCATGGTATCTCGAATTTTCTTCAAGAGATCTCTAGTCTTTCCCATTCTGTTGTTTTCCTCTATTTCTTTGCATTGATCGCTGAGGAAGGCTTTCTTTTCTCTCCTTGCTATTCTTTGGAACTCTGCATTCAGATGCTTATATCTTTCCTTTTCTCCTTTGCTTTTCGCTTCTCTTCTTTTCACAGCTATTTGTAAGGCCTCCCCAGACAGCCATTTTGCTTTTTTGCATTTCTTTTTCTTGGGGATGGTCTTGATCTCTGTCTCCCGTACAGTGTCACAAACCTCCGTCCATAGTTCATCAGGCACTCTATCTGTCAGATCTAGGCCCTTAAATCTATTTCTCACTTCCACTGTATAATCATAAGGTATTTGATTTAGGTCACTTGGACTGTGAAGAAGGCTGAGCGCCGAAGAATTGATGCTTTTGAACTGTGGTGTTGGAGAGTCCCTTGAACTGCAAGGAGATCCAACCAGTCCATTCTGAAGGAGATCAGCCCTGGGATTTCTTTGGAAGGAATGATGCTAAAGCTGAAACTCCAGTACTTTGGCCACCTCACGCGAAGAGTTGACTCATTGGAAAAGACTCTGATGCTGGGAGGGATTGTGGGCAGGAGAAGGGGATGACAGAGGATGAGATGGCTGGATGGCATCACTGACTCGATGGACATGAGTTTGGGTAAACTCCGGGAGTTGGTGATGGACAGGGAGGCCTGGCGTGCTGCGATTCATGGGGTCACAAAGAG
>NW_011494943.1:9802705-9809031 GCF_000754665.1 Bison bison bison | reverse complement strand
TCCGGGAGTTGGTGATGGACAGGGAGGCCTGGCGTGCTGCGATTCATGGGGTCGCAAAGAGTCGGACACGACTGAGCGACTGATCTGATACCTGAATGGTCTAGTGGTTTTCCCTACTGTCTTCAGTAGGTCAGCTGATTAGCAACCTTAATTCCATCTGCAATGTTAATTCCCCTTCACCATGGAATTTACCAGATTTGGGGTCTGTTCTGCAGAACAGATCACCCTAGCTATTTTATTCCTTGGCTGTTTCTTGTGAGGCGGGACCTCTTTCTTCTTGAGGAGATGTTCCATATGGATAGAAAGGACTACAGTGTTGTCGGACTTTTTCTAATTGCTTTAAGCATTTCTCGTCCTGGAAGAGCATTCCTCTTTCAGAGGTAGCACACGTACAGAGCAGCAGCAAACTCTGACCTGGGTGACCTGTTTGTGCTCCTTAGCAGCCCTGTTTGTCATCAGATTGCTAGAACAGAGAATGTCTTCGGTTGTTGCTGCCTATTCTTGAATGTTTTTGTGTTGATACTTAATTTGGTAGCAAAGAGAATTTTTTTCTTTTTTTGGTTTCAGGTAATGAAAACATCCCTGAACAAGGAGCTTGTTAGGAAAAAGGAGTTCCTTGTTGTAGAAGATCTTGACATGACATTGGTGATTATTTTTCCAGACACCTGCTTTTGTTCTTCATGTCGCACGATGGGCATCTTGTGCAGAGGAAGCAGGCGAGGTGTGACACTCTTTCACAAATTGATGTTAAAGGCTCATTTGGTTTAATCTCCTATGGAACTGAATTTTTGGCTAAATACTACTGTTCTTTCCGTTTTTGGATCTTGTTTATCTTTCATTTTCTCAAACATCAATATGTGTATGTACAACTTTTTAAAAAGAGGAATTTCAATTTCTACTTTAAAAAATTATAGAAGTAACATATCTTTATGGACTTCCTGGGTAGCTCAGCTGGTAAAGAATCCACCTGTGATGCAGGAGACCCCAGTTCAATTCCTGGGTCCGAAAGTTCCCCTGAAGAAGGGATAGGCTACCCACTCCAGTATTTTTGAACTTACCTGGTAGCTCAGATGGTAAAGAATCTACCTACAGTGTGGGAGACCTGGGTTTGATCCCTGGATTGGGTAGATCCCCTGGAGGAGGGCATGGCAATCCACTCCAGTATTCTTGCCTGGAGAATCCCCTTGGACAGAGGAGCTTGGCGGACTACAGTCCATGAGGTCACAAAGAGTCAGACACGGCTGAGCGACTCAGCACAGCACAGCAACTTATTGTTCTAGTAAAATGTGATGATAGAGAAAAGCCTATAGTTAAAAGTCACTTTTGACTTTTAAGGGTTCTATGAGGTTGGAGAAGACTCTTGAGAGTCCCTTGGACTTCAAGGACATCCAACCAGTCCATCCTAAATGAGATCAGTCCTGGGTGTTCATTGGAAGGACTGATGCTGAAGCTGAAACTCCAATACTTTGGCCACCTCATGAGAAAAGTTGAGTCATTGGAAAGACCCTGATGCTGGGAGGGATTGGGGGCAGGAGGAGAAGGGGACAACAGAGGATGAGATGGCTGGCTGGCATCACTGACTCGATGGACATGAGTTTGGGTAAACTCCGGGAGTTGGTGATGGACAGGGAGGCCTGGCGTGCTGCGATTCATGGGGTCACAAAGAGTCGGACACGACTGAGTGACTGAACTGAACTGATGAGACTCTAGGAAGTTTGCGTGATTTTAGTTCTCTGTGTTACCTCCAAGGTCAGTTGATTTCCACACAAAGATATGTTGCACATCATCCCCGATTCCTGCCTGTGCAGCAGAAGTGAAGAAAACAGCCCTTGTGAGACTGAATTGCTCTTGGAGGTGTGCAGCTTGGAGAAAATAAGAACCTCAGAACCCCTTGGTTGCAAAGGTCAGGGGATCTCCCATATCAGAGACCACGAGAGGAAGAATGTGTACTTGGCGCTCCTGCAGGGGTCAGACTGAAGCTTAAAGAGTGGCTTGTTGACCTGCCCACCTGAAGCTGGGAATCTAGTAAACAGGGGGTAGAATAGTGCTTCCCATACCTGGCTTATCTACAGAATCTCATGGGTCATTTCAAAAAGCAGTTTACTCTGCGGCCCTGCTCTAGCCATGGCTTGTGAACCAGGATCCTCCAGGGTAGGATCCAGGGATGAGTGAATGAGTACAGACACACACACACGTGCACACATGTATTTTCAAAGCACCTGAATTCAGGAGCCCAGATGTAGAAGACCAGTTCTTGGGAAGCTTGTGCTGCTCTCTTTGGGGTCATGTTGCTTGCTCCTGTCTTGGGTTAGAGATGGTTCTCTTCATTGCATGTGTTTGTTTGAAATGATGGTGTGGGGATTTGTGTCCAGGATTATAGGAAGGGTTGACTGAGCGTTAAATGTATTTTTTTCCAACTGTAACCATCTAATTGATGTGGTTTTGCTTTAGGCCATTCAGAATTCCCCTTAGAGGGTTTTGAGCTTTCAAGCAGAGGTCCATAAGAAAAGGCTCCACGGATCAAAGAAGCAAAAAATAACCAAGCTTGGGTTTTATTTTTACTCCTTTATAATAGCTACCAAGTTCATCTGCCTCCCCGCTTCAGCTTCCTCAAGTGTCTGTATGGTTTTAGTTTTTGCTCCTTTTAGAAAGATACCTTCCCTGTGTGTTGCTCAGTTGCTGGGCAGCTGCTGGCCAGGCGCCATCCTGGAGTCCTGATCTGTACAGCAGAGGAAGTGACCTGAAAAGAGCCTTCCCTTCTCTCTCTCGGGACGTGGATTGCCAGGCATGTGAGGCCTGCAGAAGGGCTGAGGCCCAGTCACCTGTCAGAGCAGCTTCCGAGTGGCTCTCAGCCTCTCCTCAGGCGTTGGTGGATAGGCTGGCTGTAATTGTAATGTCCTTCTTACTGTAGCACTTGGACAAGCTTTGAAAAGTTAACGTGGAAAATTTTAAAACACACGCAGAAGTGGATGGAAGAGTGTAATGAACTCCTGTGGACCCATCAACACAAACATTTTGGTGTAGTTTCCTTTCAGTCTTTTTTTTTTTTTTTTAACGTATATTTCTACATGTCCACCAACCTTAAGTCCTTCTTGGAAAATGTAGGATTTAAAAAATAAGCTTAAACCTCAGCTTCCACCTTAAGAGACTAGCAAAAAAGAGAAAATGAAATCAAAGCAAGCAGAAGGAAAATATAAAAGAGCGGAAAGCAGTGAAATAGAAGACAGAGCAGCTGTCCAGAAAAGTTCCCACCTTGAAGGGAAGTGGATTAGCAGAGAGGAGGAGGAGGGCATCCATTCCATTGATCACAGTTCAGCAGCCGGGTCATATAGTGCTGAGCAGGTGGCTTGGTAGAAAGAGCACTGGGCATGGAGCCTGGCTTCTGGGTCTGGTACTGTCTCTAAGGGCCCTTTGATCTTGGGCAGGTCACTTGGCATCACCAAGTCCCCTGAAAATGTAGACAATGGTATCTTTTCTACCTGCCCTGCAGAGTTGTTGCAAGGTCAAATAAGACAATGCATGTGAAAGTAAGTTACATAAAACAGCTGGGAAAAAAGTGAAGTATAAAATTTGATAAGGAGAAATTTGAAATTACTAGATCAACTGAAGCTCGGGGATTAATATGTGGATTTTATTTACAACAATGATAACAACAAAAAGTTTAAAAATTAGTTCTAGTCGTTCTGTAAAATGTTTTGTAGCTTTTTAAAGAAAAATGAACATTTTTCTCTGCCCTTAAAATGTATATATGGATGAGTTTTTTGATGGCATCTGCCGAGGAAGGACCCCATCCTCACAGGGACGGCAGGAGAAACAAGACTTCAGAGGGGGTGCTGGCAGCTGGCTGTCTCCCCACGGCTCCGTGGGGGCTGGAGGCAGGGAGCAGGCCTCACTGGGTCAGACGGTTTGTCACGTGGAGCCCAGCGGAAACCGGAACCCAGGCTGGACGTGCTGCTTCCCTGACCAAGGTCCATGGGGTGACAGGATAAGCCCAGATGATGGCCACGCTCGAATTGGGTTAGTCTGCAGCTGAGGAACCAGGTGCTGAGGGCTTAGCACCTTCCGCAGCAGACAGGCCAGCCCTCCCCTGGGAGCCACCTGGTCACACTTGGCCTCCTTGGCCAACCAGCTGTGACAGAGTATGTGCAAGGATGCTCAGGCCCCATGGTGGCCTGACTCTGCCCCAAGCTGTATAATATGATTGCACCATGATTTGATTACTTGTCCTTTCTTGTTGGTCATTTAGAAGTTTCCTCTCTGTTCTGTAACAAGTTAACCCTGTAACATCATTGTTGGTAAAGCTTTGCCAACATTTCTAATTGTTTCCTTAGGCTAGACTTCTGTAAGTGAAATCACTAGGTCAGTGACTAAAAACTATTTTTTAGTCTCTTGATATGTACTGCCAAGTGATTTTCCAGAAAGTTCTGTCACATTTACATTTCATACTAGTATATGATGATATTTGTTAATTTATCCTTCTAAACATTGAATTATTTTTTAATGTAATTTTTAAATATTTTCTGTCTTCTCAGTGTTAGTAGGGTAGCTTTATTCTAAGACCTCGGCCTAGTGTTCATATAAATCAGAATGGGATTTATAGCAGCTTCTTTCCCAGGTCATTTCTTGTTAATTTAGTCAACAGATATTTATTGAGGACAAACTAGAAGCTGGGCACTCTATGAGTCTTGGGATTTAGACGTGAAATCTCAGGGACCTGGCATTCTAGATGGAAGGAGAACTTTGACCTTTAAGCAAGAAAAGGAGCTGGTTTTTCTGGATAGTGTATGTTTCATCCAACTGTATGTGGAGTTCAGATAAAGGTTTCTTAAGAGTTAAGTAAGGGTGAGAACTCATCTGCTTCCCACCCTGTGTTTATTGGACACAGGTCAGCAGTTGAACTTTGTGTTCCTGACTTTTCAGCACTCATGTGTCCCCTTGCAACTGACAAGGCCTTTTTATAAGACATCTGCATCCACAAATTGTGTTAAAGACTTTTGAAAGTGAGTCTACACAAAGCACGATTTAATCCTGAACAGATAGGTTTTAGAATCCTTTTATGTGAGGATAGGGAGAACAGTGCCTGTTTAGGGACTTTCTGGTGGAAAGAAGCTTAAACTTGGCTTGATAATTTTATCTCTTACTACTCTTTCCAAAGTGCACTGACTGGGAATTCCCTGGCAGTCCAGTGGTTAGGGCTCTGTGCCTTCACTGTCAAGGGTCTGGGTTTGATCCCTGATTGGGGAACTAAGATCCCACAAGCCGCATGGCATGGCCAAAAAAAAGAAAAAGAGCAAATGCATTGTCATGGATCTTTCATCTGTCAGCCTTAATTTTTACCCTTTGGCCCAAGGCCACCTTGTGGCTTGGGCAAATTATCTTGTCTTCTCTCAGGGGCACAGACTTGGGGTAAAGACCCAGTCTCACCTGCCTTGCAGGTCATCGCGAAAGGTCCAGTGAGATGCTGTATGTACATCAGTCAGGGGGCGACACACAGCGGGAGCCTGGAGAGAGAAGTGATGGCTGTCATCAGCACACACTGGAGGGCTTGGTAGGGCCGCCACAGATGCTAGGATACCAAAGGTGATGTTGAAACATCTTACTTAGTGATAATAAACACATTCATTTCCTTTTATCTTTTTGCTAAAAACTTTTCTGGTTACCCATTACTGTAGTTTTTAAAAAAACTATCGAGGTATAATTTACATACAGTAAACTGTATCCATTTGAAGTACAGTCTGATGAGATATATTTGGCAGATTTATACACCGTTGAAACTGCCATCACAGTCAAGATACAGAACATTTCTCTAAAAAGGTTTTCAAGTTCATCTGCAGCCCACCCCCCCCTCCACCCTAGGCAGCCTGGGTCTTTGTGTCCCTACAGGTTAGTTTACGTCCCCCAGAGTTTTGTATAAATGGAGTCATACAATGCATTCTCTACTGTGGCCCTCCCTCAGCGTGAAGCGACCGAGGTCATCGCTGGGATGTCCGTCTTTCCTCTTTACTGCTGAGTGGTGTTCCCCTGTCTGTATTTATCCGGTCACCTGGCCTGATTTTGTGCCTTGTTTCTGGTTTGAGGCCATTGTGAACAAAGCTGCCGTGAGCCGTCGTGAAAAGTCATTGTGTGGACATGTTTCATTTCTGTTAGATTAATATCCATGGATGGAATGGCTGGGTTGTATGGTCGGGTTTTACTTTTCTCCTAAAAAATGTTTTATTATATGTAAAATGGTATTATATGTAAGGAATGGTATGTATAAATAGTATGTAACTAGTTTAAAATGTCTCAGAACAGCTTTTATTTAATGTAAGTATAATATGCAAATC